>NC_053035.3:207145753-207453880 GCF_002575655.3 Aegilops tauschii subsp. strangulata | reverse complement strand
GTACATACGGACCTGAATGTAGCAGATCCGTTGACTAAACCTCTCCCTAGGGCAAAACATGATCAACACCAGGACACAATGGGTGTTCGATTCATCACAATGTAACTAGATTATTGACTCTAGTGCAAGTGGGAGACTGTTGGAAATATGCCCTAGAGGCAATAATAAATGGTTATTATTATATTTCTTTGTTCATGATAATTGTCTATTGTTCATGCTATAATTGTATTATCCGGAAATCGTAATACATGTGTGAATACATAGACCACAACGTGTCCCTAGTAAGCCTCTAGTTGACTAGCTCGTTGATCAACAGATAGTCACGGTTTCCTGACTATGGACATTGGATGTCATTGATAACGGGATCACATCATTAGGAGAATGATGTGATGGACAAGACCCAATCCTAAGCATAGCATAAAAGATCGTGTAGTTTCGTTTGCTAGAGCTTTTCCAATGTCAAGTATTTTTTTCCTTAGACCATGAGATCGTGCAACTCCCGGATACCGTAGGAGTGCTTTGGGTGCACCAAACGTCACAACGTAACTGGGTGACTATAAAGGTACACTACGGGTATCTCTAAAAGTGTCTGTTGGGTTGGCACGGATCGAGACTGGGATTTGTCACTCCGTGTGACGGAGAGGTATCTCTGGGCCCACTCGGTAATGCATCATCATAATGAGCTCAATGTGACTAAGGCGTTAGTCACGGGATCATGCATTACGGTACGAGTAAAGAGACTTGCCGGTAACGAGATTGAACAAAGGTATTGGGATACCGACGATCGAATCTCGGGCAAGTAACATACCGATTAACAAAGGGAATTGTATACGGGATTGATTGAATCCTCGACATCGTGGTTCATCCGATGAGATCATCATGGAACATGTGGGAGCCAACATGGGTATCCAGGTCCCGCTGTTGGTTATTGACCGGAGAGGCGTCTCGGTCATGTCTGCATGTCTCCCGAACCCGTAGGGTCTACACACTTAAGGTTCGGTGACGCTAGGGTTGTAGAGATATGAGTATGCGGAAACCCAAAAGTTTTTCGGAGTCCCGGATGAGATCCCGGACGTCACGAGGAGTTTCGGAATGATCCGGAGGTGAAGAATTATATATAGGAAGTCCAGTTTCGGCCACCGGGAAAGTTTCGGGGGTTATCGGTATTGTACCGGGACCACCGGAAGGGTCCCGGGGGTCCACCGGGTGGGGCCACCTATCCCGGAGGGCCCCATGGGCTGAAGTGGGAGGGAAACCAGTCCTTAGTGGGCTGGGGCGGCCCCCATGGGCCTTCCCCCTGCGCCTAGGGTTGGAAACCCTAGGGTGGGGGCGCCCCACTTGACTTGGGGGGTAAATTACCCCCCTTGGCCGCCGCCCCCCCCCATCAGATGGATCTTGGCCGGTGCCCCCCTCCCAGGGGGGCCTATATAAAGGGGGGAGGGAGGGCAGCAACATTACAGCCTTGGGCGCCTCCCTCCTCCCCTGCAACACCTCTCCCTCTCGCAGAAGCTCGGCGAAGCCCTGCCGAGATCCCGCTACATCCACCACCACGCCGTCGTGCTGCTGGATCTCCATCGACCTCTCCTTCCCCCTTGCTGGATCAAGAAGGAGGAGACGTCGCTGCACCGTACGTGTGTTGAACGCGGAGGTGCCCTCCGTTCGGCACTCGGTCATCGGTGATTTGGATCACGGCGAGTACGACTCCGTCATCCACGTTCATTGGAACGCTTCCGCTCGCGATCTACAAGGGTATGTAGATGCACTCCTTTCCCCTCGTTGCTAGTATACTCCATAGATGGATCTTGGTGAGCGTAGGAAATTTTTCAAAATTATGCTACGATCCCCAACAATTTGTTCACCCACCGTAATACTTATGCTATATTGAGAGAAGCCACTAGTGAAACCTATGGCCCCTGGGTCTATTCTCTATCATATTAATCTACCGTTATTTCTATTACCTTTTATTTTGCTTTCTTTACTTTTAATCTTTATCATAAAAATAACAAAAATATTATCTTATCATCTCTATCAGATCTCACTTTTGCAAGTGGTCGTGAAGGGATTGACAACCCCTTTATCGCGTTGGTTGCAAGGTTCTTATTTGTTTGTGTAGGTGCAAGGGACTCGAGCGTGGCCTCCTACTGGATTGATACCTTGGTTCTCAAAAACTGAGGGAAATACTTACGCTACTTTGATGCATCACCCTTTCCTCTTCAAGGGAAAACCAACGCAGTGCTCAAGAGGTAGAATAGATATACCCATATCTGCTGAAATCATCTGTGAAGCTAAGAAAATAATGATACCCGCCGCGAGCATCAACACTCATCGGACCGCATACATCAGTATGTATTATTTCCAACAAGTCCGTTGCTCGTTCCATTGTTCCGGAGAATGGAGTCTTAGTCATTTTGCCCATGAGGAATGGTTCGCAAGCATCAAGTGATTCATAATCAAGTGATTCCAAAAGCCCATCAGCATGGAGTTTCTTCATGCACTTTACACTAATATGACCTAAACGGCAGTGCCACAAATAAGTTGCACTTTCATTATTAAACTTATATCTTTTGGCTTCAATGCTATGAACATGTGTATCACTACTATCAAGATTTAGTAAAAATAGACCACTCATCAAGGGTGCATGACCATAAAAGATATTATTCATATAAATAGAACAACAATTATTCTCTGATTTAAATGAATAACCGTCTCGCATCAAACAAGATCCAGATATAATGTTCATGCTCAACGCTGGCATCAAATAAAAATTATTTAGGTCTAAAACTAATCCCGAAGGTAGATGTGGAGGTAGCGTGCCGACGGCGATCACATCGACTTTGGAACCATTTCCCACGCGCATCGGCACCTTGTCCTTAGCCAATCTTCGCTTAATCCGTAGCCCCTATTTCGAGTTGCAAATATTAGCAACAGAACCAGTATCAAATACCCAGGCGTCACTGCGAGCATTAGTAAGGTACACATCAATAACATGTATATCACATATACCTTTCACTTTGACATCCTTCTTCTCCGCAAAATACTTGGGGCAGTTCCGCTTCTAGTGACCAGTCCCTTTGAAGTAGAAGCACTCAGTCTCAAGCTTAGGTCCAGACTTGGGCTTCTTCACTTGAGCAGCAACTTGCTTGCCGTTCTTCTTGAAGTTCCCCTTCTTCCCTTTACCCTTTTTCTTGAAATTGGTGGTCTTGTTGACCATCAACACTTGATGCTCCTTCTTGATTTCTACCTGCTGCAGCTTTCAGCATTGCGAAGAGCTCGGGAATCGTCTTATCCATCCGTTGCATATTATAGTTCATCACGAAGCTCTTGTAGCTTGGTGGCAGTGATTGAAGAACTCTGTCAATGACACTATCAACAGGAAGATTAACAACAGCACGGGCCATCTATCTACAACAACATAGACATGCAAAATACTATCAGGTACTAAGTTCATGATTAATTAAAGTTCAATTAATCATATTACTTAAGAACTCCCACTTAGATAGACATCCCTCTAATCATCTAAGTGATCACGTGATCCATATCAACTAAACCATGTCCATCACGTGAGATGGAGTAGTTTTCAATGGTGAGCATCACTATGTTGATCATATCTACTATATGATTCATGCTCGACCTTTCGGTCTCAGTGTTCCGAGGCCATATCTGCATATGCTAGCCTCGTCAAGTTTAACCCAAGTATTCTGCATGTGCAAAACTGGCTTGCACCCATTGTATGTGAACGTAGAGCTTATCACACCCGATCATCACGTGGTGTCCCGGCACGAAGAACTGTAGCAACGGTGCATACTCAGGGAGAACACTTGTACCTTGAAATTTAGTGAGAGATCATCTTATAATGCTACGGTCAAACTAAGCAAAATAAGATGCATAAAGGATAAACATCACATGCAATCAATATAAGTGATATCATATGGCCATCATCATCTTTGCCTTTGATCTCCATCTCCAAAGCACCGTCATGATCACCATCGTCACCGGCGCGACACCTTGATCTCCATCGTAGCATCGTTGTCATCTCGCCAACTATTGCTTCTACGACTATCCCTACTGCTTAGTGATAAAGTAAAGCAATTACATGGCGATTGCATTTCATACAATAAAGCGACAACCATATGGCTCCTGCCAGTTGCCGATAACTATGTTACAAAACATGATCATCGCATACAATAAAATTTAGCATCATGTCTTGACCATATCACATCACAACATGCCCTGCAAAAACAAGTTAGACGTCCTCTACTTTGTTGTTGCAAGTTTTACGTGGCTGCTATGGGCTGAGCAAGAACCGTTCTTACCTACGCATCAAAACTACAATGATTTTTCATCAAGTGTGCTGTTTTAACCTTCAACAAGGACCGGGCATAGTCACACTCGATTCAACTAAAGTTGGAGAAACTGACACCCGCACCTATGTGTGAAGCACGTCGGTAGAACCAGTCTCGCGTAAGCGTACGCGTAATGTCGGTCCGGGTCGCTTCATCCAACAATACCGCCGAATCAAAGTATGACATGCTGGTAAGCAGTATGACTATTATCGCCCACAACTCTTTGTGTTCTACTCATGCATATAACATCATAGACCTGGCTCGGATGCCACTGTTGGGAAACGCAGTAATTTCACAAAAAATCCTACGCACATGCAAGATCTATCATGGTGATGCATAGCAACGAGAGGGGAGAGTGTAGTCCACGTACCCTCATAGACCATAAGTGGAAGCATTATGACAACGCGGTTGATGTAGTCATATGTCTTCACCATCCGACCAATCCTAGTACCGAAAGTACGGCACCTCCGCGACCTGCACACATTCGGCTCGGTGACGTCCCATGAACTCTCGATCCAGCTGAGTGTCGAGGGAGAGCTTCATTGGCACGATGGCGTGATGACGGTGATGATGAAGCTACCGGCGCAGGGCTTCGCCTAAGCACTGCAACGATATGACCGAGGTGGATTATGGTGGAGGGGGGCACCGCACATGGCCAAGAGATCTATGATCAACTTGTGTGTCTATGGGGTGCCCCCCTCCCCCGTATATAAAGGAGTGGAGGAGGGGGGAGGGCTGGCCCTCTATGGCGTGCCCTGGAGTCCTACTCCCTTTCCCTAGTTGGACTAGGAGAGAAGGAAGGCGGGAGAGGGGGAAGGAAAGGGGGGCGCTGCCCCCCCTTCCTACTCCAATTCGGACCAGAGGGGGGAGGGGGCGCGCGGCCTGCCCTGGCCTCTCCTATCTCTCTCCACTAAAGCCCATTAGGGCCCATATACTCCCCCGGGGGTTCCGGTAACCCCCCGGTACTCCAGTATATGCCCGAACTCACTCGAAACCATTCCGATGTCCAAACATAGTCATCCAATATATCGATCTTTATGTCTCGACCATTTTGAGACTCCTCGTCATGTCCGTGATCATATCCGGGACTCCGAACTATCTTCGGTACATCAAAACACATAAACTAATAATATCGATCGTCACCGAACGTTAAGCGTGCGGACCCTACGGGTTCGAGAACTATGTAGACATGACCGAGACTCATCTCTGGTCAGTACCCAATAGCGGAACCTGGATGCTCATATTGGTTCCTACATATTCTACGAATATCTTTATCGGTCAAACCGCATAACAACATACGTTGTTCCCTTTGTCATCGGTATGTTATTTGCCCGAGATTCGATCGTCGGTATCTCAATACCTAGTTCAATCTCGTTACCGGCAAGTCTCTTTACTCGTTCCGTAATGCATCATCCCACATCTAACTCATTAGTCACAATGCTTGCAAGGCTTATAGTGATGTGCATTACCGAGAGGGCCCAGAGATACCTCTCCGATACTCGGAGTGACAAATCCTAATCTTGATCTATGCCAACTCAACAAACACCATCGGAGACACCCATAGAGCATCTTTATAATCACCCAATTATGTTGTGATGTCTGATAGCACACTAAGTGTTCCTCCGGTATTCGGGAGTTGCATAATCTCATAGTCATAGGAACATTTATAAGTTATGAAGAAAGCAATAGCAACAAACTAAACGATCATCGTGCTAAGCTAACGGATGGGTCAAGTCAATCACATCATTCTCTAATGATGTGATCCCGTTCATCAAATGACAACTCTTTGTCCATGGCTAGGAAACTTAACCATCTTTGATTAACGAGCTAGTCAAGTAGAGGCATACTAGTGACACTCTGTTTGTCTATGTATTCACACATGTACTAAGTTTTCAGTTAATACAATTCTAGCATGAATAATAAACATTTATCATGATATAAGGAAATATAAATAATAATTATTATTGCCTCTAGGGCATATTTCCTTCAATATGATCGTACTTAAGTATTGGGTGTAACTAATATGCGAGTGTGTTTTATGAACGGATCAATGGTTGAGCATGATGGGCTAGGGATAACTTATTTTAGCGTTGATACTTTGAAAGACATTGTTGCTTGTTGATATGCTTGAGTATTTAAATTATCATGTCAAAACTAGACTATTGCTTTGAACAATATAAAAGTCCAAATGTCCATGCTATAAAGAAAGAATATGATATGACATGTTAGGCAGCATTCCACATCAAAAATTCTGTTTTTATCACTTACCTACTAAAGGACGAGTAGGAGTTAAGCTTGGGGATGTTGATATGTCTCCAACGTATCTATAATTTTTTATTGTTCCATGTTGTTATTATCAATCTTGGATGTTTTATAATCATTTTATAGTCATTTTTTGGCACTAACCTATTGACATACTGCCAAGTGCCAGTTGTTGTTTTCTGCATGTTTTGTACATCGCAGGAAATCAATATCAAATGGAGCCCAAACGCAACGAAACTTTACGGAGGTTTTTTTTGGACTAGAAGGAACATAATGGGCCCTAGCTGCGCCTCGGGGTACTCCGAGGAGAGCACAACCCACCAGGGCGTGCCAGGAGGCTCAGCCGCGCCCTGGTGGGTTGTGCCCACCTTGGGTCCCCCCCGGACCGCCTCTTTGCTCTATAAATACCCCAATATTCCAGAAACCCTAGGGGAGTCGACGAAATATTCATCCAGCCGCCCCAGGGTCCAGAACCACCAGATCCAATCTAGACACCGTCTCGGATGGGGTTCACCACCTCCATTGGTGCCTCTCCGATGGTGCGTGAGTAGTTCTTTGTAGACCTTCGGGTCCGTAGTTAGTAGCTAGATGGCTTCATCTCTCTCTCTCTGAATTCTCAATACAATGGTCTCTTGGAGATGCATATGATGTAACTCTTTTGCGGTGTGTTTGTTGGGATCAATGAACTTTGAGTTTATGATCAGATCTATCTTTTTATATCCATGTAGTATTTGAGTTTCTTTGATCTCTTTTATGCATGATCTCTTATAGCCTCATATTTCTTCTCCGATATTTGGGTTTTGTTTTGCCAACTTGATCTATTTATCTTGCAATGGGAAGAGGTGCTTTGTAGTGGGTTCAATCTTACGGTGCTTGATCCCAGTGACAGAAAGGGAACTGACATGTATGTATCGTTGCTACTAAGGAAAAATGATGGGGTCTATCTCTACATAGATAGATCTTGTCTTCATGTCATCATTCTTATTGCATTACTCCGTTTCTCCATGAACTTAATACACTAGATGCATGCTGGATAGCGGTCGATGTGTGGAGTAATAGTAGTAGATGCAGGCAGGAGTCGGTCTACTAATCTTGGACGTGATGCCTACATAATGATCATTGCCTGGATATCGTCATGAGTATTTGAAGTTTTGTCAACTGCCCAACAGTAATTTGTTCACCCACCGTTTTCTATTTTTTCTCGAGAGAAGCCACTAGTGAACCCTACGGGCCCCGGGTCTCTTTCTTATATATTTGCCTTTGCGATCTACTTTTTCCTTGCATTTATTTTCAGATCTATTAAACCAAAACTACAAAAATACATTTCTACAATTTTTCCTTATTTATTTTATTTGGCGTTCGATCTATCAATCTACTACAAATTTATCTCACGTCCGTTTGCCTACTCCAGGCGCCGTACCCCGGAAGGGATTGACAACCCCTTTAACATGTCAGGTTGCGAGGATTTGTTATCTGTGCGCAGGGGCTGTTTACGTTGTGTTGCTTGGTTCTCCTACTGGTTCGATAACCTTGGTTTCATATCTGAGGGAAATACCTACCGCCTCTGTGCTGCATCATCCCTTCCTCTTTGGGGAAATACCGACGTAGCTTCGAGCGACATCAAAAGGAATTTCTGGGGCCATTGCCGGGGAGGATCTTCAACATATACCAGGTACCTAATCACAAATCTCATCTCCTCGCAATTTACATTATTTTCCATTTGCCTCTCATTTTCCTCTCCCCCACTTCACAAAAAATGCCATTTTATTCGCCCCTCTTTTTCCGTTCGTCGTTTTCTCGCCGAATCTGTTTTTGAGTGCAATCTTGTTGTGTAGTCATCATGACTCAAGAGAACACCAAGTTATGTGATTTCTCAAATACCAACAACAATGATTTTATTGGCACTCCGATTGCTCATCCCGCCACTAGTGCGGAGTCTTGTGATATTAATACTGCTTTGCTCAATCTTGGTATGAAAGATCAATTTTTCGGTACTCCTAATGAGGATGTCGCATCCCATCTTAATAACTTCGTGGAATTATGCGATATTCAAAATAAAAAAGATGTGGACAATGATGTGGTAAAGATAAAATTATTTCCATTTTCTTTGCGTGATTCTGCAAAAATTTGGTTCTCTTCTTTGCCTCACAATAGTATCGATTCTTGGAATAAGTGCAAAGATGCTCTTATCACTAAGTATTCTCGGCCCGCAAAAATTATTTCCCTTAGAACCCAGATCATGAATTTCAAGCAAATTGAACATGATCATGTTGCACAATCTTGGGAAAGGATGAAAATGATGATAAGGAATTGCCCAACTCATGGGTTAAATCTTTGGATGATCATACAAAAAACTTATGCGGGATTGAATTTTGTTTCTCGTAATCTTTTAGATTCCGCTGCGGGTGGGACTCTTATGGAAATTACTTTGGGTGAAGCCACCAAATTGCTTGATAATATCATGGCAAATTATTCACAATGGCATACCGAAAGAGCTCGTACTAGTAAAAAAGTTAATTCGGTTGAAGAAATTTCTTCTTTGAGTGAAAAAGTTGATGCTCTTATGAAATTGGTTGCTAGTAAAAGTGCTCCTATTGATTATAATGATATGCCTTTGTCTACTTTGATTGAGCAAAATAGTGATGCCATAGATGTGAATTTTATCTCTCGAAATAATTTCAACAACAATGCTTATAGAGGTAATTTTAATCCTAGGCCTTTTCCTAGTAATTCCTCTAATAATTATGGTAATTCCTATGGAAATCAATCTTATAATAATAATAATAGGAACACCTCTGATCTTGAGAACAATATTAAAGAATTTATCAACAAAGAAAAAGTTTTCAACACTTCCATAGAAGAAAAGTTGAATTGATGATTTGTCTAGAAGTGTTGATAGAATTGCTCATGATGTGGAAAATCTCAAGATGAAAATTTTTGTGCCCAAAGTAGATGAATCAATTAAAGCTCTTTATGTTTCTATGGATGAAAGTAAGAAAAAACCGCTATGCTTAGAGCTAAAAGAGAATTCTTAGAAAAAGTGTTTTCTAGTGGTTTCTTTCGCAAAAGTGATGAAGATCTTAAAATGATTGGTGTTTCTTCTATTGATTCCTTGTTTAGTAAAGTTAAGATTGATGGAAAAGGTAATGGATAAGAGTCAACTTTAGGTAGAAGGCGTCCCAATATTTCGGAGGGTGAAAATCTTATTGAGAAAATTGACGAAAGTGGGTTTGAAGAGGTCAAAACTTTAACTAGTGATGGTGCCCACTCTTTTGGATTACAAAGACTTTAATTATGATATTTTCTCTTTGATTGATTGTATTTCTTTGTTGCAATCCATGATAAATTCACCCCATGCTTATGACAAAACAAAGCTTTTACTAAACATATTGTTGATGCTATGATGAAAGCTTTTAAAGAAAAATTGGAATTAGAAGTATCAATTCCTAGAAAATTGCATGATGAGTGGGAACCTACTATCAAAGTCAAGATTAAAAATTATGAATATTTTTCTTTGTGTGATTTGGGTGCTAGTGTTTCTACCATTCCGAAATCTTTTTGTGATGTTCTTGGTTTTACCGATCTTGAAGATTGTTCTTTAAATTTGTACTTGGCGGATTCTACTATTAAAAAGCCTATGGGAAGAATTAATGATGTTCTTATTCTTTCAAATAGGAATTATGTGCCCATAGATTTTATTGTTCTTGATATTGATTGCAATCCGTCTTGTCCTATTATTCTTGGTACACCGTTTTTACTCACTATCGGTGCCGTGATTGATATGAAAGAAGGCAATATTAAGTTCCAATTTCCTTTGAGGAAGGGTATGTGACACTTTCTTAGATATAACACTACGGGTGGAATAGAATATGATGGTGGAGGTTGTGTGGAGAAGACAAAAAAGAAGAAAGTCTCACATTGACGAAGCTAATCAACATGCTATGGAGATGTCCATCAATTGATGTCAATACAAGGAGTAGGGATTGCCATGCAACGGATGTACTAGAGCTATAAGTGTATGAAAGGTCAAAAGGAAACTAAGTGCGTGTGCATCAAACTCGCTTGCTCACGAAGACCTAGGGCATTTTGAGGAAGCCCATCATTGGAATACACAAGCCAAGTTCTATAATGAAAAATTCCCACTAGTAATATATGAAAGTGCCAAAATAGGAGACTCTCTATCATGAAGAACATGGTGCTACTTTGAAGCACAAGTGTGGAAAAGGATAGTAACATTGTCCCTTCTCTCTTTTTCTCTCATTTTTTCTTTTATTATAATAATTATTTTTATTAATTATTTTTATTTTTATTATGAATGCCTCCGGTGGTGTACCGGGATGTGCAATGATCTAGTGTGACATGTAAAAAATATGAAAGGTGGCCAAGCCACGAATACTATGTCAACTATATGATCATGCAAGGCAATATGACAATGATGGTATGTGTCATAATAAACGGAACGGTGGAAGTTGCATGGCAATATATCTTGGAATGGCTATGGCAATGCCAGAATAGGTAGGTATGGTGGCTGTTTTGAGGAAGATATAAGGTGCCTTATGTGTGAAAGAGCGTATCATATCACGGGGTTTGGATGCACCGGCGAAGTTTGCACCAACTCTCAAGGTGAGAAAGGGCAATGTGCGGCACCGAAGAGGCTAGCAATGGTGGAAGGATGAGAGTGCATATAATCCATGCACTCAACATTAGTCATAAAGAACTCACATACTTATTGCAGAAGTTTATTAGTTATCGAAACAAAGTACTAATACGCATGCTCCTAGGGGGATAGATTGGTAGAAAAAGACCATCGTTCATCCCCGACCGCCACTCATAAGTAAGACAATCAAAAATAAATCATGCTCCAACTTCATCACATAACGAGAGATCATATGTGCATGCTTTGAAAATCACAAACGTTAAAACAAATATTCTTGCTAATCCACATTTACTCACTAGCATGACTCTCATATCACCATCTTTATATCTCAAAACAAATGCAAGGAATCAAACTTCTCATATATTCAACGATCTTCATGAAAGTTTTTATTATATCCCTCTTGAATACCCATCATATTAGGACTAAATTCATAACCTAAGAAAATTGCCATACTATTTACAAAACTCTCAAAATAATATAAATGAAGCATGAAAGTTCATAAATTTCTTCAAAATAAACCCACCGCCATGCTCTAAAAAGATATAAGTGAAGCACTAGAGCAACTGACAAACTATTCCAAAAAGATATAAGTGAAGATCAATGAGTAGTCAAATAATTAAGTAGCTATGTGAAGACTCTCTCTCATAAAAAAGTTAGATCCTAAGTATTTTATTCAAACAACAAGCAAAACAAAATAAAATGGCATTCCAAGGACAACATGTATCATGTGAAGAAGCAAAAACTTCGGCTCAACCAAAGCTGACCGATCATTGTTGAAGACGAAAGGTGGGATGCCAACCAGGCATCCCCAAGCTTAGATGCTTGAGACTTCTTGAAATATTAACTAGGGATGCCTTGGGCACCCCAAGCTTGAGCTTTTGTGTCTCCTTAATTCTTCTCATATCACGGTTTCCCTAATTCTTAAAAACTTCACCCACACAAAACTCAACAAGTACTCGTGAGATAAGTTAGTATAAATCAATGCAAAACCTCATCATTATCTACTGTAGAAAATCACTAAAATTATAATTTGACATTGCATACTAAATGACTGTGCATATTTAATAATCCTATCCTCAAATAGAATCATTAAACAAGCAAACATATGCAAACAATGCTAACATAACAGCAATCTGTCTAAACAGAACAGTTTGTAAAGAATGCAAGAAGACTCATACTTCTCTAACTCCAAAAATTCTGAAAAATTACCACACTGTAGAATATTTTTACTCATCATGTAAAAATTTCAAGATTTTATCATGTTCTGAATTTCCAGAAGAATTCAAACAATAATAGAAAACTTTCTATTTTCAAACAATAACATATAGACTTGTAAAATAAGCATGGTAAAGGCTATACTTGACATTTTTATTGAAATAAAAGATGGAAAACATTATTCTAAATAACATAAAGCAAATCCTACTAAAATAAAATGACGCTCCAAGCAAAACTCATATAATGTGAGGAATAAAAATATAGCTCGAAGTGAGGTTACCGATAATGTTGGAGACGAAAGAGGGGATGCCTTACGGGCCTACTATAGCCTACAATTTCTACAATTTATATTGACCATAAGCCATAGAAACTATAAAACAAGCAAACTATGCACTGAAAACAGAATATGTCAAAAAACAGAACAGTCTGTAATGATCTGAACAACAACCATACTTCTGTTACTCCAAAAATTCTGAGAACTTAGGACAACTTAGGAAATTTGTATATGAATCATATGTAAAAATTCAGATTTTTTCTATGCTGCAATGATTTTAAACAATTCTGTTACTGGGCGCAAAAGTTTATGTGTTTGCACAGAATCAAGTCAACTATCATCCACACTATCCCAAAGGATTCACTTGGCACTTTATTGAAATAAATGCTATAAAACATTATTAATATAGTAGATTAATCATGTGAACACACAAAAATAGTAGGTATGAGTGTTGGGTTTTCTCCCAATACTCGCTTTTCTTTATTGCCTTTTTGGATAGGCATGATGATTTCAATGATGCTCACATAAAAGATAAGAATTGAAACACATAGCGAGCATCATAAAGCATATGACAAGCACATTTAAGCCTAACCCACTTCCTATGCGTAGGGATTTTGTGAGAAAATAATTTTTGGGAGCAAGAATCAACTACCATAGGAAGGAAAAACAAGTGCAACTTCAAAACTTTCAACATAAAGAGAGGAAACTTGATATTATTGAGATACGTAGAAGCCTATATTCCTCTCTCATAATAATTTTCAGTAGCATCATGAATGAATTCAACAATATAACTGTCACATAAAGCATTCTTTTCATGATACACAAGCATACTATTTTTATTACTCTCCACATAAGCAAATGTATTCTCATGAATAGTAGTGGGAGCAAACTCAACAAAACAACTATCATGGGATACTTGATTGGGATAATCCAATTGAAAATTGAAATCATGATGACAAGTCTCATGGTTATCATTATTATTTATAGCATACATGCCATCACAATAAACATCATAGATAGTAACTTTGTTGTCATAATCAATTGAAACCTCTTCCAAAATAGTGGATTCATCATTAAATAAAGTCATGACCTCTCCAAATCCACTTTCATAACAATAAGATTCAACATCCTCCAAAATAGTGGGATCATTAGTACCTAGAGTTGACACTCTTCCAAACCCACATTCATCAATATAACCATTATAAATAGGAGTCATGCTTTCATCATAATAAATTTGCTCATCAAAACTTGGGGGACTAAAAATTTCATCTTCATCAAACATAGCATCCCCAAGCTTATGGCTTTGCATATCATTAGAATCGTGGATATTCAAAGAATCCATACTAACAACATTGCAATCATGCTCATCATTCAAAGATTGTATGCCAAACATTTTAATGAATTCTTCATCTATCAATTGAGCACAATTTACCTTTCCATTTTTTCAAGAAAGACATTATAAAGATGAAGAATATGAGGCAACCTCAATTCCATTTTTTTGTAGTTTTCTTTTATAAAACAAACTAGTGATAAAACAAGAAACTAAAAGATTCAATTGCAAGATCTAAAGATATACCTTCAAGCACTCACCTCCCTGGCAACGACGCCAGAAAAGAGCTTGATGTCTACTACGCAACCTTCTTCTTCTAGACTCGTGTTGGGACTCCAAGCGCGGAGTTTTGTAGGACAGTAGCAATTTTCCCTCAAGTGGATGACCTATGGTTTATCAATCCATGGGAGGCGTAGGATGAAGATAGTCTCTCTCAAACAACCATGCAACCAAATAACAAAGAGTCTCTTGTGTCCCCAACACACCCAATACAATGGTAAATTGTATAGGTGCACTAGTTCGGCGAAGAGATGGTGATACAAGTGTAATATGGATGGTAGATATAGGTTTTTGTAATACGAAAATATAAAAACTGCAAGGTAACTAGTAACAAAAGTGAGAACAACGGTATTGCAATGCTTGAAAACAAGGTCTAGGATTCATACTTTGTCGGTGTACAAAAGTAGGGGCTCTCCTTTTGACCCCTTTACTTGTGCACGGGCAGTCGGAGCCGCGCCCACGGCCACACCAAGCAGGGCAGAAGAGGGGAGCCGGAGCACAAGGCGGACAGAGCAACGCCAAGACCAAGAGACACGACGAGCAAGGGGGCGAGGCGGACTCCCCCGGCAAGACCCTTGCTGGGGCGGCCTCCGCGGCTCCGGCAAGAGCCTTGTCGGGGCAACTTGGCGAACGCCAGCAGAGTGTACCACCCTTGAGCCCACGGGTTCCAACACCACCAACAAACCACATTGGAACCAAGGCTCGGGAGGCACCTCTGTGATGGCATGCAGATCTTCGTCAAGATCATAAACACACAAGATCAGATGAGGACCAGAAGACGACGACCCTCGGCGGGATCCTAGCCGAGGAAATCCACGAGACCCCCGGCAAGCGCCTTGCCGGGGACGGCCGCGGCGCCACGACAAGACCCTTGCCGGGCCCCCGGCAAGGCCCTTTGCCGAGGGCATCAGCGGAACCACAGCCAGGCCCACGCTGCCAAGACACCACCGCCGTCCCCATGCAGCTGCCAGCTCAACCAGCTGAGCAGGCACCTACGTGGCGACGAGTGGCCTGTACACCGACCCAACAAGCACCTGCGTGGTGGCCCAGATCTTCATGAAGGCTCCACCACCGCGCCAGCCTAGCAGCCAGCCGACGTGGCGCCACGACACCTCGTCGGCCCGGGCGCGTGTCGAAGCCAGGCGAGGCGGCGATAGCTGGGACATGCTTCCTTGTCGTCCCCGATAAAGCAAGAGGGGCACGTCGACAACGCATTAAATGCGTTTGTCCAACGGTGCCAGAGGATAGAATCATCCACTGTAAACCTTTCCACCTCCTGTGTGCCACTGTGGCAACCCCTTTTTATATAAAAGGGGGCCCGAGGCGACCAGGAGAAGGAGTCGGATCTTTTGGGAAAGTCACACCCTGTAGCTAGCTCAAGAACACAAGAACAATCAAATACATCCACCAAAGTAGGACTAGGGTATTACGCATCTCCGCGGCCCGAACCTGGGTAAACGATCTGTGTGCTTCCTGTCAGACCCGCTCTTTGCACAACCCCGCGCCCGCCAACCGTATAAGGGATCCCAGTGATTCCATTGGTGTCAATTTCCCCCGACATACTTTCACTAGTGCAAAGTCTCTCAACAATGAAAACATAATTGGATCATATAACACTCCCTCAACGTGCAACAAAGAATCACTCCAAAGTTTCTATCAGAGAAAGTAGGACGAAAATGTGCATCAACCCCTATGCATAGATTACCCCAATGTCACCTTAGGAATCCACGAGTTGAGTGCCAAAACATACATCAAGTGAATCAGTATAATACCCCATTGTCACCACGGGTATCCATATGCAAGACATACATCAAGTGTTCTCAAATCCAATACTCAATCCAACATAAGGAAATCTCAAAGAGCAAGACTAGATTCATCACAAGAAGGTAGAGAGGGAAGAACACCATAAGATCTGAATATATTAACAAAGCTCGTGGTACATCAAGATCATGCCAAATCAAGAACACGAGAGAGACATCAAACACATAGCTACTAGTACATACCCTCAGCCCCGAGGGTGAACTACTCCCTCCTCATCATGGTGGTCGCCGGAATGACGAAGATGGCCTCCGGTGATGATTTCCCCCTCCGGTAAGGTGCCGGAATGGGATCTCGGTTGGGTTTTCGTGGATACAGAGGCTTGCAGCGGCGGAACTTCTCATCCAGGGTTCTTTTCGGGGGCCTTGGTATTTATAGGAATTTTTGGCATCGACTCACGTCAAGGGGGTGCCCGAGGGTCCCACAAACCGGGGGCACCCCTAGGCTTGTGGCCTCCTTGTTCACTTCCTGGCCCAGCTCCGGTGCTTCGGGGGTCTCTGTTGGTCCGTCAAAAATCACCGTTAAATTTCAGCCCATTCCGAGAACTTATATTTCTGCACAAAAAATGACGCCACGGTAGTTCTGCTGAAAACAACGTTAGTCCGGGTTAGTTCTAATCAAATCATACCAAAACCATATAAAATTGTTGTAAACATGGCATGAATACTTCATAAATTATAGATACGTTGGAGACGTATTAGGGCTCCCCTCAGTGGGTCTTGGTTCCAGTATTTTTCTTTTATTCCAAAATAATTCTCCAAAAAGTTTTGTCCAATTTCGAGAACTTTTATTTCTACACAAAAACAACACCTTGGTAGTTCTATTGAAAACAGCGTCAGTCCGGGTTAGTTTCATTCAAATCATACAAATTAGAGTCCAAAACAAGAGCAAAAGCGTTAGGAAAAGTAGATATGACGGAGACGTATCAACTCCCCCAAGCTTAACTCATTCGTTGGTACAGCGAGGTGCTATACAAACGGTTTTTAACCCCTTTCCACGACGGCATTTTGAACCGTCGCCAAGTGAGTGTGTGCGATAGGGGGGTCCTTCCCACACGACCCAGAAACCGTTGGGATAGGGGGCTTGATGCATACAGTTGTCCATATAAAACTGTTTCTGATATCTCATATATCCCAGATGCTCCATCCTTGCTACTCGTGTGTGCTAGCATTACCATCACAGTCGGACTTCTATGGTCTTACCAAAAATCAGGCGCAGTCCAGGCACATGAATTTTCCAGGCACATACCAAACTAGCTCTATGAAAATGATGCCCGACACATCACAAACAGTTCATGATTGTAAACCGTGTATGATAGGTCCACAATCACACACATTTAGTTTTCCCACACCATTTGTGATATTGTCTGACATCACATACGCTTTGCAAACGGCAACTGTGTGCATGGCTACACATGTTTCCTCTCCGTGAACCATGTCGGATTATGATGTATATCACACATGCTGTGCTTTATAGACCGTGTGCGTCGTAATGACCCGCAGAGTGTAATTTCACCCTAATTTAATTGCTTATATTTAAAAGTGTACCTAATTTCAATTTGAAAGTAGGCTATAGCTTTATTCATATCCATCAGGTTCAAACAACCAATGCAGTATTCGATTCACAATACATATGTTCAAAGATTACATAAGAACAAATAAATAATGATGAACGAGGGTTGTATAATTGTACTATTATAGATGGTAAAGAAAGAGGTGAGAGACATTCTGTTTGCTGAACAAGGTGAAGCGGAATGGCCCTATTGTGCTCTCCTCGATGCAGAAGGCACGCACGACTCTAGTCCAACCCCTTGTGGTGGCCGGCCGGCAATCATGTAGTTTGAGAGGTAATCTTGAGTAAACTTCTTTAGGATCCACTACAAAGGAAAAAGATTCAGACATTGTCATCTAACACAACTCATTATGGGCAGTAAAAAGAAGGCTACAGAGTTCTTACTTACCATCTTGCAGTTCACTGTTGTCTTGCATAAAGTGTAAACAAATAGTTTGATTGACATCTTTTGACCCATTTTAATAACAATCTTTATCAGTTTCCTCACTTGATGTTGGTTCATGGATATCACATTGACTCATACACAGAAAGGGCCGAAGTGTGGATATTTGGCAATGACATATGTACCTAAAAGCACCAAGTTAATATTAGAAGCTACTACCTCCATCTTGGTTTATTGGTCCCCATTGTATTTTGTGTCAAATTTGGACCATAGATTTAACTAGTAACAAAATGTTCATGCATGTCACCAAAAGTCATATCCTTGAAAACTATATTCAAATACGAATCCAATATATAATTTTTGTTGACATGCATTCAAATTTTGCTAGTTAAATCTTTTGGTCAAAATTTGGCACAAATAACAAAGGGGACCAATAAACCAAGACGGAGGTAGTAAACAACAATTGCAAAATGATGTATTACAACACTCCCTCCATCCCATTATATAAAATCTTATTACATGTATATCTAGACATCATCAGAACATTAAGGTAACATTCTTCCTTGTTGCTATGTAGCCTGGGATTGCATATTTAGTCATTCGGTACAATGCATGTTGCTATGTAGCCTCAGATATATTAAATATGGCCCTAGTTAACCTACCAATAAATGGGTTACAGATATATTCACTGAAATGTTCGATTCAACGATTAATCCCTTATTAGCCCCCAGGCTATATATGGTACCAACTACTGATATCCTGAACATCGAGTAAATGTAAGCAATGTGATGAAACTAACCTCGATGGAAAACAACAGTTGTTCTCAATATTGTCTTGTATGAGTACATATAAAGGCATGTTAAGCACAACAGGCTAAACATCAACCAAATATATCCATGGTAGACAACATAATCTACAAATGATAGCTTCAGTGTGCAGGTTTAAGCACGCTAGTTAAGAAAAACAAGAAGTGGAAAGGTGTGTTAACTGCAAGAGGCATAACATTTAAAAACAAGAAAATATAGTCATTCAAACTGGTATTGTGCAGGTCTAAGTACACTAGTTATTGTTAAAAAAACGAAAAGGCGTGTCAACTGCAACATCATTAAAAACAACCAAATATCGTAATTCATAGTGGTATTGTTCAAACTGTTATTGATGAAATTGAACTGCATGGCAAATAGTTGCACATATAGAGCATCACATTGTGAAGAATTGAAATAAACATGGCATAAGGTCATCTCTAGCCGATCCCCTAAAATTTAACGGACTAAAACCCTTAGTGGAGTATATATATACTCCAGCAATTTTTGGTCATTTCTAGTCGATCCCCTAAACTTAACATTGTAAACTTCAATTTGATCAAGTTCAAAGCAGGTTCAATCGGAAGTAGCATGCATTCAAACATAAACATAGATATTTTGCATAACCGAACATAAATCATAATTTTAACTAAACTAAACTACTTTCGATCGAAGTGGAGGTCGAGCCAATCCTTCCACGTCAGGTACAGTGCGCCCCCGAGCCGGCTCCGGGCCGGTGCCATCATCAGGGTCGTTGGGGAAGACACTCCTCCACTCGTTGACGTCAATCTCCTCGTCCTCGCCGCCCACCTTGACACCCACCGCGCCGCCGTTCTCACTGCCTTCGACCTCCTCATCGGAGGAGAGAACGATAACCTCGCCGCCCTCCACGCTGGCAAAGATCATCCGCTCGGCCTCCACGAGCTCCGGGTGCTGCCGGCGGAGCTCTTGCATGTAGGCCTCGTAGGTAGCCTTGGCCTCAAGGAGCTCCCACGCCTCACGGTCCTCCTACACCATAGTCGAGCTCACCACCCTGGCTCCGGTGGGACGAGGTCGACCGGGCATGTGCCGAAGGGGAAATTGAGCCTAGCCGTCGCGCCGTGGTAGCGGACCTGCCAGCAGTCGTACTCCATGGCCGCGAGCTCGGTCGTCTGGAAGCTACCGAGCCACCGGCGGGTGTGGGTCTCCAGATCCATAATCTTGGCGACCCACGTCCCCCACCGCCGCTACCGGACCCTGAGGTAGGACCTCATCAGCGGCCGGGCTCGAGGGAGGACGGGGAAGTCCTCAAACCGACATAGGGGCGTGGCGGCGGGTGGATCGGGCGACCGGCGACGACGGATCGTTAAAGAGCCCGCGGAGGACGACGGGGACACCTCGGCGGCCACCTCACCGGCATCGGGTGAAGAGGCCGCGATAAACCTCTTTTGGGCCATTGGCTCCTCGAGCTCCCCAGCACACGGGCAGATGTTGAGGATGGAGGCGGCGGTGGCGATGGAGGCGACCTACCAATGGTTTCGAGCGAGGGAGGGGTGGTGTGTGTCTGTGTGAGAGGAGGTTTTCGGGTATGTGTGGCGTGTGTGGAGGGGGGGCCAAGGTGGTGTTTGACGAAATACCGCGACAACTGAAAATTTTACTAGGTGGGAGTAAAATGTCGGGCTACTGAAAATTTGGATCAAGGGCGAGCAGATATTTTTTAGATTACGATTTACGAGGGATGCAGAGGCGGGAGTAAAATGCGAGGGCTACTAAAAATTTGGATCAACAGAGAGCATACATTTTTTAGATTGCGAGGGATGCAGAGGCAGGAGTAACAAGGCGGGGCTACTGAAAATTTGAATCAAGGGCGAGCAGATATTTTTGAGATTGCGAGGGATGCAGAGGCGGGAGTAAAATGTCGAGGCTACTAAAAATTTGAATCAAGGGATTGAAGCAGAGCGGGAGTAACAGACATCACACACGGTCCGCAGATACTAATCGTGTGCTATCAAACATAAAAACCTTCTAGGCGGTAGATATTTTCGAGATTACGAGGAAGTAGAAATTTTTGAGAGCGGGAGGCAAGCCACGTGGAGCCCAATCTACTGTGCTGATGTGAGTGTCTGCAAGGGCATGGTCGTGGCACACGGGTAGTCTGACAGAACCGTGTCTGTTGCGTCCCCAATCATGTGTTGTTTATAAATTTGGCAAAAAGAATAACGTGGGAAAGGTTCAGAACACGATCACACTTGCATGTGGACCAAATATATGTATGAAAAGGGTGATTTGATTTTCGAATACCCAATGCACAACTTTGATGTGGCACCTATCGCACAAAAGCACGGTATTGCTAGTCAGCCACCCCCTACGAACCCCACTTCGTGTTGACGGTAAGGGAATCCTAGCTACGAATGCATGCCCCCAAATAGCTAGGTCTGAAATCTCACCCTACCGTAATGCAAAACCTATAGGAGTCCATCATATATATGGTCAAACTTCCCCTTTCGCTTGCTGACAAAGGTGGATTGCGTGCCGACCCACAAATGTGTGCTTGTGGCACGAGATGGGTGAGACCACATACGAACCACCTGTGGGTGGCCCTACTATATGTATGAAAAGGGTGTGGTGTGATATTTAACTACCATTCACAACTTTGAAGTGGCATGTGTGCCTCACAAATTAATCAGACTTCCCCGACCCCACGGAGCAGGTAGTGCAAAGTAGCCCCCCACCCCCCACACACACATCGGGGGGGAGGGCATCTCAAGACGTACTGTAAAATGGACCAAGCAAAATCCAACTTGGTCGTACAACCTCTCTCGCCTGTTGTTGGTCAAAGTGATGGACGTCCCCACGACCCCGCAAAATGGGCTAGCATGTCGCCGATAACCTCGCGAGGGAGTACTGTCTGAAGAAAAACCCACTCTGTGCATGTGGCCCAAGTATGTGTATGGAAGTGGTGTGTGTGGTGTTTGAATACCCAATGCGCAAATTTGATGTGGCACCATGCTTTGGAACCATAAAATCCCGACACTGAGAGAGGATTCACGACGTGTAGCATGCGCTCAAACTTAATTAGGCCTGGAATGATCGACCTACTATACGGTAACTCGAACCAAAGAAGAAGAATCCACCCTAGTAACCTTTCTCATCGTTGGTCAAAATGATGGACGTCCACACGGGCCCATGAATATATATATAAGCTTGCCGCCCATAACCAAGCGAGTGAGAGTGTGTCCAAAGACAACCATTGCATGTGTGTGTCCCGAACATATTTATGGAGGTGTGTGATGCATGCATATGTGTTGACCCAATGCACAACATTGATGTGGTGCATGCATTGAAAATCGCAGAGGTCCCCACATAGAGCAAGAGGTTCATGATGTGTCGTGTGCTCCCCCCTTCAATCCAGCGGGATGGATTCATGTGTACACATGCGCTATTATATATATGTAATCTCACATCATGACCTATATTGTGAGATAAGCAAAAAAATTAATCCCCTCCTAAGTCAAATTAATTAACCTCTCTCGCTATCGGTGAAATTGATGGACCAAGCAGGCCGACAGATGGAAGCATCGCTGATAACCGCGTGAGTGAGTGCCGGATGACAACAACCATCGCTTGCATGTGTGCCAAAACATATATATGGAGAGGTGTGTGGTTGTGTTGTTTTGAATACCTAATGCACAACTTTGATGTGGCATTTGCCTCAAAAACCGCAAAGTCCGCACACAGAGTGAGGTTCATGTGACACCTAGTATATGCTGGTCCCACCACCTCCCCCTTCGACACATACTATACATGTAGTAACACAGCCCTAAAAGAATTAATACTCCTTGTTCATCAAAAGTACCTCTCTCTCACTCGATCAAAGTGATGGACGACGAACTCGTGGGCCCACAGAAGTGAAGCGTGCTCGCACGTGAGTGAGCATCCTATATAGGACTACGTACCACCGTCTGCATGTGGCCCAAAGAGGTGTTTGTGTGATGTTTAAATACGCAATGCACAACTTTGATGTGGCACCACACACATACACACACACACACACATATATATATATATACCTCAGAAACCGAAAAGTCCCCACATAGAGCGAGGTTCTTGATGCGTGGTATATATGTGCTATACGTACGCCCCCATTCGACGCGTGGTATATATATGTACTTCTACTGTATAGCACAAACCAAAAAAGAATCATTCCTTGATGGTCAAATTAACCTCTCTCTTGTTGGGTCAAACTGATGGAGGACAACCTCGCGGGCCCGCAGATGGAAGCGCCACACGCGAGTGAGTTCCTATAGGGAAACCACCGCCTGGATGGTATTGCGTGATGTTTGAATACCAATGCACAACTTTGATGTGGCACCTGCCTCGGGAACCAGAAAGTCCCCACATGGAGTGAGGTTATAACGTACGCATATATAGAGAGTATTCACGTTGCCCCCTCTTTGACATGTACTACATACTCCTACCGCGCATATACATAACACAAACCAAAAAAGAACCATCCATGTTGGTCAAATTAACCTCTATCTCGTTGTACGTTCAGCTGATCGACAACGGCCTGGCGGGCCCATAGAGAGAGTCACACGCGAGTGAGTGTCATAGGACAACCACCGTGTGCATGTGCCCATGTGTTATGTGATGTTTGAATACCCAATGCACGACTTTGACGTGTGATACGTCTCCAACGTATCTATAATCTTTGATTGTTCCATGCTATTATATTATCTGTTTTGTATGTTTAATGGGTTTACTATGCTCTTTTACATTATTTTTGGGACTAACCTATTAACCGAAGGCCCATTGCAAATTGCTATTTTTTTTGCCTATTTCAGTGTTTCGCAGAAAAGGAATATCAAACGGAGTCCAAACGGAATGAAACCTTCGGGAGAGTTATTTTTGGAACAAACGCAATCCAAGAGACTTGGAGTGGACGTCAAGGAAGCAACAAGGAAGCCATGAGGCAGGAGGGCGCGCCCCCACCCTCGTGGGCCCCTCGTGGCTCCACTGACCTACTTATTTCGCCTATATATACTCATATACCCTGAAACATCCAAGAGCACCACGAAACCCTACTTCCACCACCGCAACCTTCTGTACTCGTGAGATCCCATCTTGGGGCCTTTTCCGGTGCTCCACCGGAGGGGGAATCGATCGCGGAGGGCTTCTACATCAACACCATAGCCTCTCCGATGATGTGTGAGTAGTTTACCGCAGACCTTCGGGTCCATAGTTATTAGCTAGATGGCTTATTCTCTCTCTTTGGATCTCAATACAAAGTTCTCCTCGATGTTCTTGGAGATCTATTCGATGTAATTCTTTTGTGGTGTGTTTGTCGAGATCTGATGAATTGTGGGTTTATGATCAAGATTATCTATGAACAATATTTGATTCTTCTCTGAATTCTTTTATGCATGATTTAATTATCTTTGCAAGTCTCTTCGAATTATTAGTTTGGTTTGGCCTACTAGATTGATCTTTCTTGCAATGGGAGAAGTGCTTTGCTTTGGGTTCAATCTTGCGGTGTCCTTTCCCAGTGACAGCAGGGGCAGCATGGCACGTATTGTATTGTTGCCATCGAGGATAAAAAGATGGGGTTTATATCATATTGCTTGAGTTTATCCCTCTACATCATGTCATCTTGCCTAATGCGTTACTCTGTTCTTATGAACTTAATACTCTAGATGCATGCTGGATAGCGGTCGATGTGTGGAGTAATAGTAGTAGATGCAGAATCGTTTTGGTCTACTTGTCGCGGACATGATGCCTATATACATGATCATGCCTAGATATTCTCATAACTATGCTCTTTTCTATCAATTGCTCGACAGTAATTTGTTCACCCACCGTAAATTATGCTATCTTGAGAGAAGCCACTAGTGACACCTATGGCCCCCGGGTCTATTTTCCATCATATTATTTTCCTATCACTTTACTATTCCTTTCGTCTTTTATTTTGCAATATTTACTTTCGAACCTATATCATAAAAATACCAAAAATATTTATCTTATTATCTCTATCAGATCTTACTTTTGCAAGTGGCTGTGAAGGGATTGACAACCCCTTTATCGCGTTGGTTGCAAGGTTCTTATTTGTTTGTCTAGGTACGAGGCGACTTGCGTGTACCCTCCTACTGGATTGATACCTTGGTTCTCAAAAACTGAGGGAAATACTTACGCTACTTTGCTGCATCACCCTTTCCTCTTCAAGGGAAAACCCAACGCATGCTCAAGAGGTAGCAAGAAGTATTTCTGGCACCGTTGCCGGGGAGGCTTACGCCAAGTCAAGACATACCAAGTACCCATCACAAACTCTTATCCCTCACATTACATTATTTACCATTTGCCTCTCATTTTCCTCTCCCCCACTTCACCCTTGCCGTTTTATTCGCCCTCTTTTCCCGCCTGCTTCTTGTGTGCTTGTTTGTTGGATTGTTTGTCACGATGGCTCAAGACAATACTAAATTGTGTGATTTTTCCAATACCAACAATAATGATTTTCTTAGCACTCTGATTGCTTGTCTTACCGATGCTGAATCTTGTGAAATTAATGCTGCTTTGTTGAATCTTGTCATGAAAGATCAATTCTTTGGCCTTCCTAGTGAAGATGCCGCTACTCATCTAAACAACTTTGTTGATTTGTGTGATATGCAAAAGAAGAAAGACATGGATAATGATATTGTTAAATTCAAGCTATTTCCGTTTTCGCTTAGAGATCGTGCTAAAACTTGGTTTTCGTCTTTGCCTAAAAATAGTATTGATTCATGGAATAAGTGCAAAGATGCTTTTATCTCTAAGTATTTTCCTCCCGCTAAGATCATCTCTCTTAGAAACGATATTATGAATTTTAAGCAACTTGATCATGAGCATGTTGCACAATCTTGGGAGAGGATGAAATTAATGATTCGCAATTGCCCTACACATGGATTAAATTTATGGATGATCATACAAATTTTTTATGCCGGATTGAATTTTGCTTCTAGAAATCTTTTAGATTCGGCCACGGGAGGCACTTTTATGGAAATCACTTTAGGAGAAGCTACTAAACTCCTAGATTCGGCCACGGGAGGCACCGAAAGATCTACTAGTAGAAAGGTTCATGCGATAGAAGAGATTAATGTTTTGAGTGGAAAGATGGATGAACTTATGAAATTGTTTGCTAATAAGAGTGCTCCTATTGATCCTAATGATATGCCTTTGTCCACTTTGATTGAAAATAATATTGAACCTATGGATGTGAATTTTGTTGGTAGGAATAATTTTGGTAACAACGTGTATAGAGGAAACTTTAATCCTAGGACGTTTCCTAGTAATTCCTCTAATAATTATGGTAATTCCTACAACAACTCTTATGGAAATTTTAATAATATGCCCTCTGATTTTGAGACTAGTGTTAAAGAATTTATGATTTCCCAAAAGAATTTCAATGCTTTGCTTGAGGAAAAATTGCCTAAGATTGATGAGTTGGCTAGGAACGTGGATAGAATTTCTCTTGATGTTGATTCTTTGAAACTTAGATCTATTCCACCTAAGCATGATATCAATGAGTCTCTCAAATCTATGATAATTTCCATTGATGGGTGCAAGGAAAGAACCGCTAGGATGCGTGCTAAGAAAGATTGCTTTGTAAAAGTGTGTTCTTCTAGTTTTCATGATAATAGGGATGAAGATCTAAAAGTGATTGATGTGTCTCCTATTAAATCTTTGTTTTGCAATATGAATCTTGATAATGATGGGACTGGAGATGAGTCAACTTTAGTTAAAAGGCGTCCCAATGATTCGGAGTTTTTAGATCTTGATGCAAAAATTGGTAAAAGTGGGATTGAAGAGGTCAAAACTTTACATAGCAATGAACCCACTATTTTGGATTTCAAGGAATTCAATTATGATAATTGTTCTTTAATAGATTGTATTTCCTTGTTGCAATCCGTGTTAAATTCTCCTCATGCTTATAGTCGAAATAAAGCTTTTACCAAACATATCGTTGATGCCTTAATGCAATCCTATGAAGAAAAGCTTGAATTAGAAGTTTCTATCCCTAGAAAACTTTATGATGAGTGGGAACCTACTATTAGAATTAATATTAAAGACCATGAATGCTATGCTTTATGTGATTTGGGTGCTAGTGTTTCCACGATTCCAAAAACCTTATGTGATGTGTTAGGTTTCCGTGAATTTGATGATTGTTCTTTAAATTTGCAACTTGCAGATTCCACCATTAAGAAACATATGGGAAGAATTAACGATGTTCTTATTGTTGCAAATAGTAATTATGTGCCCGTAGATTTCATTGTTCTTGATATAGATTGCAATCCTACATGTCCTATTATTCTTGGTAGACCTTTCCTTAGAACGATTGGTGCAATTATTGATATGTAAGAAGGAAATATTAGATTCCAATTCCCGTTAAGGAAAGGCATGGAACACTTTCCTAGGAAGAAAATTAAATTACCTTATGAATCTATTATGAGAGCTACTTATGGATTGCATATCAAAGATGATAATACCTGGATCTATTCTTGCTTTTATGCCTAGCTTGGGGCGTTACACGATAGCGCTTGTTGGGAGGCAACCAAATTTTATTTTTGTTTATTCATTTTTGGTTCTATTTAGTAATAAATAATTCATCTAGCTTATGTTAAGATGTGTTTTCATGTTTTAAATTAGTGTTTGTGCCAAGTAGAACCTTTGGGAAGACTTGGGTGAAATCTTTGTGATCTTGCTGTAAAAAACAGAAACTTTAGCGCTCACGAGATTAGCTGTCATTTTTTACTGGAGAGAGATTTTAGGTTGATTCTTTTTGAAGATGATTAATAGACAAATTACTCACGTCCACCAATTTATTTCAGAATTTTTGGAGTTACAGAAGTATACGTTTGATCCATATTACTACAAACTGTTCTGTTTTCGACAGATTCTGTTTTTTGTGTGTTGTTTGCTTATTTTGATGAATCTATGGCTAATATCAGGGGTATGAACCATAGATAAGTTGGAATACAGTAGTTTTAACACAAATATAAATAAAGAATGTGTTAATTACAGTACATTATGGTGGTTATTTGTTTTCTTATACTAACGGAGCTCATGAGATTTTCTGTTGAGTTTTGTGTTGTGAAGTTTTCAAGTTTTGGGTAAAGATTTGATGGATTATGGAATAAGGCGTGGCAAGAGCCTAAGCTTGGGGATGCCCAAGGCACCCCAAGGTAAAATTCAAGGACAACCAAAAGCCTAAGCTTGGGGATGCCCCGGAAGGCATCCCCTCTTTTGTCTTCGTCTATCGGTAACTTTACTTGAGGCTATATTTTTATTCACCACACGATATGTGTTTTGCTTGGAGCGTCTTGTATGATTTGAGTCTTTTATTTTTAGTTTACTACAATCATCCTTGCTGTACACACCTTTTTGGATAGACACACATGAGTCGGAATTTATTAGAATACTCTATGTGCTTCACTTATATCTTTTGAGCTAGATAATTTTGCTCTAGTGCTTCACTTATGTCTTTTTAGAGCACGGTGGTGGTTTTATTTTATAGAAATAATTGATCTCTCATGCTTCACTTATATTATTTTGAGAGTCTTTTAGAACAGCATGGTAGTTTGCTTTGGCTATAAAATTAGTCCTAATATGATTAACATCCAAGATAGGTATAATAAAAACTATCATATAAAATGCATCGAATACTATGAGAAGTTCGATACTTGATAATTGTTTTGAGATATGAAGATGGTGATATTAGAGTCATGCTAGTTGAGTAGTTGTGAATTTGAGAAATACTTGTTCTAAAGGTTGTGATTCCCGTAGCATGCACGTATGGTGAACCGTTATGTGATGAAGTCGGAGCATGATTTATTTATTGATTGTCTTCCTTATGAGTGGCCGTCGGGGACGAGCGATTGTCTTTTCCTAACAATCCATCCCCCTAGGAGTATGTGTGTAATAATTCGTTTGGATAACTAATAGATTTTGCAATAAGTATGTGAGTTCTTTATGACTAATGTTGAGTACATGGATTATACGCACTCTCACCCTTCCACCATTGCTAGCCTCTCTAATACCGCGCACCTTTCGCCGGTATCATACACCCACCATATACCTTCCTCAAAACAGCCACCATACCTACCTATTATGGCATTTCCATAGCCATTCCGAGATATATTGCCATGCAACTTACCATCGTTCCATTTATTATGACACGCTCCATCATTGTCATATTGCTTTGCATGATCATGTAGTTGACATCGTATTTGTGGAAAAGCCACCTTTATAATTATTTCATACATGTCACTCTTGATTCATTGCGTATCCCGGTACACCGCCGGAGGCATTCGCATAGAGTCATATTTTGTTCTAGTATCGAGTTGTAATTTTTTTGAGTTGTAAGTAAATAAAAGTGTGATGATCATCATTATTAGAGCATTGTCCCAAGTGAGGAAAGGATGATGGAGACTATGATTCCCCCACAAGTCAGGATGAGACTCCGGATGAAAAGAAAAAAAGCCATAAAAAAGAGAGAGAAAGGACCAAATAAAAAAATAAAAAAATGAGAAGGGACAATGTTACTATCCTTTTACCACACTTGTGCTTCAAAATAGCACCATGATCTTCATAATAGAGATTCTCCTATGTTGTCACTTTCATATACTAGTGGGAATTTTACATTATAGAACTTGGCTTGTATATTCCAATGATGGGCTTCCTCAAAATGCCCTAGGTCTTCGTGAGCAAGCGAGTTGGATGCACACCCACTTAGTTTCTTTTGTTGAGCTTTCATACACTTATAGCTCTAGTGCAGCCGTTGCATGGCAATCCCTACTCACTCACATTGATATATATTGATGGGCATCTCCATAGCCCATTGATACGCCTAGTTGATGTGAGACTATCTTCTCCTTTTTGTCTTCTCCACAACCACCCTTCCATTCCACATATAGTGTTATGTCCATGGCTCACACTCATGTATTGCATGAAGATTGAAAAAGTTTGAGAACATCAAAAGTATGAAACAATTGCTTGGCTTGTCATCGGGGTTGTGCATGATTAAATACTTTGTGTTATGAAGATAGAGCATAGCCAGACTATATGATTTTGTAGGGATAACTTTCTTTGGCCATGTTATTTTGAGAAGACATGATTGCTTTGTTTGTATGCTTGAAGTATTATTATTTTTATGTCGATATTAAACTTTTGTCTTGAATCTTTCGGATCTGAACATTCATGCCACAATAAAGAAAATTACATTGAAAAATATGCTAGGTAGCATTTCACATCAAAAATTCTGTTTTTATCATTTACCTACTCGAGGACGAGCAGGAATGAAGCTTGGGGATGCTTGATACGTCTCCAACGTATCTATAATTTTTTATTGTTCCATGCTATTTTATTATCTGTTTTGGATGTTTAATGGGCTTTACTACGCACTTTTATATTATTTTGGGACTAACCTATTAACCGAAGGCCCAGTGCAAATTCCTGTTTTTTGCCTATTTTAGTGTTTCGCAGAAAAGGAATATCAAACAGAGTCCAAACGGAATGAAACCTTCGGGAGAGTTATTTTTGGTACAAACGCAATCCAGGAGACTTGGAGTGGACGTCAAGGAAGCAACGAGGAAGCCACGAGGCAGGAGGGCGCGCCCCAACCCTCGTGGGCCCCTCGTGGCTCCACCGACCTACTTCTTTCGCCTATATATACTCATATACCCTGAAAACATCCAAGAGCACCACGAAACCCTATTTCCACCGCCGCAACCTTCTGTACTCGTGAGATCCATCTTGGGGCCTTTTCCGGCGCTCCGCTGGAGGGGGAATCGATCACGGAGGGCTTCTACATCAAAACCATAGCCTCTCCGATGATGTGTGAGTAGTTTACCACAGACCTTCGGGTCCATAGTTATTAGCTAGATGGCTTATTCTCTCTCTTTGGATCTCAATACAAAGTTCTCCTCGATGTTCTTGGAGATCTATTCGAGATCCGATGAATTGTGGGTTTATGATCAAGATTATCTATGAACAATATTTGATTCTTCTCTGAATTCTTTTATGCGTGATTTAATTATCTTTGCAAGTCTCTTCGAACTATCAGTTTGGTTTGGCCTACTAGATTGATTTTTCTTGCCATGGGAGAAGTGCTTAGCTTTGGGTTCAATCTTGCGGTGTCCTTTCCCAGTGACAACAGGGGCAGCATGGCACATATTGTATTGCTGCCATCGAGGATAAAAAGATGGGGTTTATATCATATTGCTTGAGTTTATCCCTCTACATCATGTCATCTTGCCTAATGCGGTACTCTGTTCTTATGAACTTAATACTCTAGATGCATGCTGGATAGCGGTCGATGTGTGGAGTAATAGTAGTAGATGCAGAATTGTTTCGGTCTACTTGTCGCGGACGTGATGCCTATATACATGATCATGCCTAGATATTCTCATAACTATGCGCTTTTCTATCAATTGCTCGACAGTAATTCGTTCACCCACCGTAAATTATGCTATCTTGAGAGAAGCCACTAGTGAAACCTATGGCCCCGGGTCTATTTTCCATCATATTGTTTTCCTATCAATTTACTATTCCTTCCATCTTTTATTTTGCAATCTTTACTTTCCAATCTATATCATAAAAATACCAAAAATGTTTATCTTATTATCTTTATCAGATCTCACGTTTGGAAGTGGCCGTGAAGGGATTGACAACCCCTTTATCACGTTGGTTGCAAGGTTCTTATTTGTTTGTGTAGGTACGAGGCGACTTGCGTGTAACCTCCTACTGGATTGATACCTTGGTTCTCAAAAACTGAGGGAAATACTTACGCTACTTTGCTACATCACCCTTTCCTCTTCAAGGGAAAACCAACGCATGCTCAAGAGGTAGCAACGTGGCACATGCTTCGCAAACCGGAAACGCACTACACCACGATGTGTAGCCTCCTCACTTCAAGCCGGTGGGAGGGACTCATGTGTACGCACGTGCCTGAACTTTGATATGGAATCTCACCATGATCCACATCGTAACACACATGCCAAGATGGATCCACCTTTGGTCAAATGCCTCTCGTTGTCACTGGAAACTAAAAACCTTTGCGGGCTAACGAATGGGCACGTTGCTGATAACCGCACGAGGGAGTGTCCAAGAGGACCACCAATGCATGCATGTGGCCTGAACATGTATGTATGAAAGGGTTGTGTAATGCTTTAAATAACCAATTCACGACTTTGATGTGGCATATATGACTCACAAAATGATCAATAATCCAACACGGAGGCTCACGACTCGTACTGTACTGCCGAACCCCCCCCCCCAACACACACACGGATCCCGCACCACCACAACCACTCTGAGGCATGTCAAACTTTTTCTATAGTGAACATGTGACCAAAGGAGTGTCATGTTAAAATTTGAAAAAAAAACAGAGATCATTCGACCGTTTTTATACAATGATTGATTTCCTAGGGATTTAATGTGCAAAAATCAAATTTGAGCTACATGTGCACCAAAATGGAATGCAAAATCAAATGTGTGTCCCTGGGTGCATGTTTCCCCGTGCAAGAGATTTCAAAACATTGAGAATATTGATTTTTAAAATTCAGTAAATCCAAAACTTAGTTGAAATTCATGAAACTAATCGTGGTGTCATATATGGACACCAGTAGAACGTGATACTTTATTTTATTTTTCGTCAAATTAGAGACACGTTTTGATATAATCTTCCTACAAATTGGAGATTGTTAATAACCGGAAACCAATATCTCATACGGATTATTTATTCGGACTGTCTGCATTAGACCGTGCCATGCTTCGATTAAGCAGTAAAGCAGCAGAATGAATCATCAAAAAAATGTGCTACCATGTGCCCCTTGTGCCGTGCGAGCAGGCGTAAGTTGACGGGACGCATGTGAGCAGCCCACCGCGCAGGCAGACCGGGAGGCGTGCATCACTACAAAAAAATACACTTCCGTGATGATACGTGTTTGTCACAGTAGGTCACCTTTTCTGTCATGTATGTACATCCATGACGATTTTATGACAGAATCAAGATAGTCATACATGTGCTGTCGTAGAAGTGTTCCATCACATTACCAAAATTATCATCACGGAAGTGTCCACTTCCATGACGATAAATCGCGTGGCATAGAAGTGCTTTTGTCAAGGGTGACCGACACGTGGCATCTGATACGTCTCCAATGTATCTATAATTTTTTATTGCTCCATCCTATATTATCTTCTGTTTTGGACATTATTGGGCTTTATTATTCACTTTTATATTATTTTTGGGACTAACCTATTAACCGGAGGCCCAGCCCAGAATTGTTGTTTTTTTTGCCTATTTCAGAGTTTCGCAGAAAAAGAATATCAAACGGAGTCCAAACGGAATGAAACCTTCGGGAACGTGATTTTTGGAACGAACATGACCCAGGAGACTTGGACCCTACGTCAAGCAACCAACAGGGAAGCCACGAGGTAGGGGGCGCGCCTACCCCCCCAGGGCACGCCCTCCACCCACGTGGGCCCCCTGTTGCTCCACCGATGTACTTATTCCTCCTATATATACCTACGTACCCCCAAACAATCTGATACGGAGCCAAAAACCTAATTCCAACGCCGCAACCTTCTATACCCACGAGATCCCATCTTGGGGCCTGTTCCGGAGCTCCGCCGGAGGCGGCATCGATCACGGAGGGCTTCCACATCAACACCATAGCCCCTTCGATGAAGTGTGAGTAGTTTACCTCAGACCTTCGGGTCCATAGTTATTAGCTAGATGGCTTCTTCTCTCTTTTTGGATCTCAATACAATGTTCTCCCCCTCTCTTGTGGAGATCTATTCGATGTAATCTTCTTTTGCGGTGTGTTTGTTGATACCGATGAATTGTGGGTTTATGATCAAGTTTATCTATGAACAATATTTGAATCTTCTGAATTCTTTTATGTATGATTGGTTATCTTTGCAAGTCTCTTCGAATTATCAGTTTGGTTTGGCCTACTAGATTGATCTTTCTTGTAATGTGAGAAGTGCTTAGCTTTGGGTTCAATCTTGCGGTGTCCTTTCCCAGTGACAGTAGGGGCAGCAAGGCACGTATTGTATTGTTTCCATCGAGGATAACAAGATGGGGTTTTTATCATATTGCATGAATTTATCCCTCTACATCATGTCATCTTGGTGTTACTCTGTTCTTATGAACTTAATACTCTAGATGCATGCTGGATACCGGTCGATGTGTGGAGTAATAGTAGTAGATGCAGGCAGGAGTCGGTCTACTTGTCTCGGACGTGATGCCTATATACATGATCATACCTAGATATTCTCATAACTATGCTCAATTCTGTCAATTGCTCAACAGTAATTTGTTCACCACCGTAACTTATGCTCTTGAATGAAGCCACTAGTGAAACCTATGGCCCCGGGTCTATCTTCATCATATTAATCTTCCAACACTTAGTTATTTCCGTTGCTTTTTACATTGCTTTTATTTTACTTTGCATCTTTATCATAAAAATACCAAAAATATTATCCTATCATATCTATCAGATCTCACTCTTGTAAGTGACCGTGAAGGGATTGACAACCCCTTATTGCATTGGTTGCGAGGATTTATTTGTTTTGTGTAGGTGCGAGGGACTCGCGCGTAGCCTCCTACTGGATTGATACCTTGGTTCTCAAAAACTGAGGGAAATACTTACGCTACTTTGCTGCATCACCCTTTCCTCTTCAAGGGAAAACCAACGCAGTGCTCAAGAGGTATCAAGAAGGATGTCTGGCGCCGTTGCCGGGGAGGTCTATGCAAAAGTCAACATACCAAGTACCCATCACAAACCCTTATCTCCCGCATTACATTATTTGCCATTTGCCTCTCGTTTTCCTCTCCCCCACTTCACCCTTGCCGTTTTATTCGCCCTCTCTTTTTTGTTTGCCTCTTTTTCATTTGCTTATCGTTATGGCTAGTCCTCTATCTTCTCCGTTGTCTCCCGAGAATGAAGTTCTAAATTTTAAACAAAGGGAGGGAGAGAATCTAAAAGACGCTTGGTATAGAATTTGCAATGCTCAAAATAGATCTGCCAGGAAGCAATCTACTTCCGTTCTTCTCCGCAATTTTTATGTAGGAGCTAATCCTTGGTATAGATATATTCTTGATACCATTACCGGAGGGAATTTCTTGGGTAGCCATACTTTTGATTCTTATAATGTTGTGATAGATTTATTTGGATCACCACCTCTTTTGGTTAATGGAACTATGTTTACTTTGGAGCATGTAGTGCAAAGACTTGAAATTATTGAAAATAAAGTTGCTACCGTAGAGTTAATTGAAAATTTGGATAAAAAGATCCACAACCAAATTACCCAATATGGATCTAAAGTAGGAGTCACTTTGAAAAATATTAAGGAGAAGGAACCCATAGTTAACGAAAGAATCAATCAAGATTCCAATAGAATCGATAAACTTGAGGGTATCATTACCAACTTGGGAACCGCTTTTTCTTCTGTAAAGAATACTCCAAGTCCTTCAGCTAAAATTGCCAAGCTTATGTATGTTCCTAAAAATAAGGGTAAATCCTCTAGTAAGGAAACTGCGGATCTCAAATCTATAAGTATTCATCCCAATCTTTTTGCTATTATTAAGGAACCATTTGCTACAAATGAATTTTTCGATCTTGTGCCTAAAAGTTTGATAATTACTAAAAATAAAGAAATTCCTAACGATGATAGATGTCTCATTGAAGAATTGCCTACCAAAGATGGCAATACCTAGATCTATCCTTGCTTTTACGCCTAGCTAGGGGCGTTAAACGATAGCGCTTGTTGGGAGGCAACCCAATTTTTTTTGCTTCTGTTTAGGAATAAATATTTTATGTAGCCTCTGGTTAGATGTGTTTTTATGTTTTAATTAGTATTTGTGCCAAGTTAATCCTATAGGATCTTCTTGGATGATAGTTATTTGATCTTGCAGAAATTTCCAGAAATTTCTGTTCACGAAAATAATTGTTAAAAATCACCAGAACGTGATAAAATATTGATTCCAATTGTTGCTGATCAATAAACAAATTGTCTAGGTCGTCCTATTTTGGCTGATTTTTTTGAGTTCCAGAAGTTTGCGTTAGTTACAGATTACTACAGACTGTTCTGTTTTTGACAGATTCTGTTTTTCGTGTGTTGTTTGCTTATTTTGATGAATCTATGGCTAGTAAAAGAGTTTATAAACCATACAGAATTTGGAATAAAGTAGGTTTAACACCAATATAAATAAATAATGAGTTCATTACAGTACCTTGAAGTGGTATTTTGTTTTCTTTCGCTAACAGAGCTCACGAGGTTTTCTGTCAAGTTTTGTGTTGTGAAGTTTTCAAGTTTTGGGTAAAAGATTTGATGGATTATGGAACAAGGAGTGGCAAGAGCCTAAGCTTGGGGATGCCCATGGCACCCCCAAGATAATCTAAGGACACCGAAAAGCCAAAGCTTGGGGATGCCCCGGAAGGCATCCCCTCTTTCGTCTACTTCCATCGGTAACTTTACTTGGAGCTATATTTTTATTCACCACATGATATGTGTTTTGCTTGGAGCGTCTTGTATGATTTGAGTCTTTGCTTTTTAGTTTACCACAATCATCCTTGCTGTACACACCTTTTAAGAGAGACACACATGATTCGGAAATTATTAGAATACTCTATGTGCTTCACTTATATTTTTTGAGTTAAATAGTTTTGCTCTAGTGCTTCACTTATATATTTTAGAGCATGGTGGTGATTTTGTTTTATAGAAACTATTGTTCTCTCATGCTTCACTTAGATTATTTTGAGAGTTATAAATAGCATGGTAATTTTCTAAAATAATCCTAATATGCTAGGCATACAAGATTAGTAAAAGAAAAATTCTTATGAGTGTGTTGAATACTATGAGAAGTTTGATGCTTGATAGGTTTTTTGAGATATGAAGATGGTGATATTAGAGTCATGCTAGTTGAGTAGTTGTGAATTTGAGAAACACTTGTGTTAAAGTTTGTGATTCCCGTAGCATGCACGTATGGTGAACCGTTATGTGATGAAGTCGAAGCATGATTTATTTATTGATTGTCTTCCTTATGAGTGGCGGTCGGGGACGAGCGATGGTCTTTTCCTACCAATCTATCCCCCAAGGAGCATGCGCGTAATACTTTGCTTTGATAACTTGTAGATTTTTGCAATAAGTATATGAGTTCTTTATGACTAATGTTGAGTCCATGGATTATACGCACCCTTCTTCCTTCAACCATTGCTAGCCTTTCGCCGGTATCATAAACCCACCATACATCTTCCTCAAAACAGCCACCATACCTACCTATCATGGCATTTCCATAGCCATTCCGAGATATATTGCCATGCAACTTACCACCGTTCCGTTTATTATGACACGCTCCATCATTGTCATATTGCTTTGCATGATCATGTAGTTGACATCGTATTTGTGGCAAAGCCACCGTTCATAATTCTTTCATACATGTCACTCTTGATTCCTTGCATATCCCGGTACACCGCCGGAGGCATTCATATAGAGTCATATTTTGTTCTAAGTATCGAGTTGTAATAGTTGAGTTGTAAGAAAATAAAAGTGTGATGATCTTCATTTTTAGAGCATTGTCCCAAGTGAGGAAAGGATGATGGAGACTATGATTCCCCCACAAGTCGGGATGAGACTCCGGGCGAAAAAAAAGAGGCCATAAAAAAAGGGAAAAGGCCCAAATAAAAAAATGAGAGAAAAAGAGAGAAGGGACAATGTTACTATCCTTTTACCACACTTGTGCTTCAAAGTAGCACCATGATCTTCATGATAGAGAGTCTCTCATTTTGTCACTTTCATATACTAGTGGGAATTTTTCATTATAGAACTTGGCTTGTATATTCCAATGATGGGCTTCCTCAAAATGCCCTAGGTCTTCGTGAGCAAGCGAGTTGGATGCACGCCCGCTTAGTTTCTTTTGTTGAGCTTTCATATACTTATAGCTCTAGTGCATCCGTTGCATGGCAATCCCTACTCACCCACACTGATATCTATTGATGGGCATCTCCATATCCCGTTGATACGCCTAGTTGATGTGAGACTATCTTCTCCTTTTTGTCTTCTCCACAACCACCATTCTATTCCACACATAGTGCTATGTCCATGGCTCACGCTCATGTATTGCGTGAAGATTGAAAAAGTTTGAGAACGTCAAAAGTATGAAACAATTGCTTGGCTTGTCATCGGGGTTGTGCATGATTTAAATACTTTGTGTGGTGAAGATAGAGCATAGCCAGACTATATGATTTTGTAGGGATAAATTTCTTTGGCCATGTTATTTTGAGAAGACATGATTGCTTGGTTAGTATGCTTGAAGTATTATTATTTTTTTGTCAATATTAAACTTTTGCCTTGAATCTTTTGGATCTGAATATTCATACCACAATTAAGAAGAATTACATTGAAATTATGCCAAGTAGCACTCCGCATCAAAAAAATCTGTTTTTATCATTTACCTACTCCAGGACGAGCAGGAATTAAGCTTGGGGATGCTTGATACGTCTCCAACGTATCTATAATTTTTGATTGCTCCATGCTATATTATCTTCTATTTTGGACATTATTGGGCTTTATTATTAACTTTTATATTATTTTTGGGACTAACCTATTAACCGGAGGCCCAGCCCAGAATTGCTGTTTTTTGCCTATTTCGGAGTTTCGCAGAAAAAGAATATCAAACGGAGTCCAAACAGAATGAAACCTTCGGGAACGTGATTTTTGGAACGAACATGACCCAGGAGACTTGGACCCTACATCAAGCAACCAACAGGGAAGCCACGAGGTAGGGGGCGCGCCTACCCCCCAGGGCGCGCCCTCCACCCTCGTGGGCCCCTTGTTGCTCCACCGACGTACTTCTTCCTCCTATATATACCTACGTACCCCCAAACGATCAGATACGGAGCCAAAAACCTAATTCCACCGCCGCAACCTTCTGTACCCACGAGATCCCATCTTGGGGCCTGTTCCGGAGCTCCGCCGGAGCAGGCATCGATCATGGAGGGCTTCTACATCAACACCATAACCCCTCCGATGAAGTGTGAGTATTTTACCTCAGACCTTCGGGTCCATAGTTATTAGCGAGATGGCTTCTTCTCTCTTTTTGGATCTCAATACAATGTTCTCCCCCTCTCTCGTGGAGATCTATTCAATGTAATCTTCTTTTGCGGTGTGTTTGTTGAGACCGATGAATTGTGGGTTTATGATCAAGTTTATCTATGAACAATATTTGAATCTTCTGAATTCTTTTATGTATGATTGGTTATCTTTGCAAGTCTCTTCGAATTATCAGTTTGGTCTGGCCTACTAGATTGATCTTTCTTGCAATGGGAGAAGTGCTTAGCTTTGGGTTCAATCTTGCGGTGTCCTTTCCCAGCGACAGTAGGGGCAGCAAGGCACGTATTGTATTGTTGCCATCGAGGATAAAAAGATGGGGTTTTTATCATATTGCATGAATTTATCCCTCTACATCATGTCATCTTGCTTAAGGCGTTACTCTGTTCTTATGAACTCAATACTCTAGATGCATGCTGGATAGCGGTCGATGTGTGGAGTAATAGTAGTAGATGTAGGCAGGAGTCGGTCTACTTGTCTCGGACGTGATGCCTATATACATGATCATACCTAGATATTCTCATAACTATGCTCAATTCTGTCAATTGCTCAATAGTAATTTGTTCACCCACCATAAAATACTTATGCTCTTGAGAGAAGCCACTAGTGAAACCTATGGCCCTGGGTCTATCTTCATCATATTAATCTTCCAACAATTAGTTATTTCCGTTGCTTTTTACTTTGCTTTTATTTTACTTTGCATCTTTATCATAAAAATACCAAAAATATTATCCTATCATATCTATCAGATCTCACTCTCGTAAGTGACCGTGAAGGGATTGACAACCCCTTATCGCGTTGGTTGCGAGGATTTATTTGTTTTGTGTAGGTGCGAGGGACTCGCGCGTAGCCTCCTACTGGATTGATACCTTGGTTCTCAAAAACTGAGGGAAATACTTACGCTACTTTGCTGCATCACCCTTTCCTCTTCAAGGGAAAACCAACACAGTGCTCAAGAGGTAGCAGCATCCACCATAACGGGTCGTCGTTAAGCTATCAGGTCCGGTTTTGGATCCGATAACCCGTTAACATCCCGGACCAATGGTGATTTTCCACATGTAAAATTCTCATTGGCCGAAGGAAACACGTGTCAGCTTGTCATTGGGTCAGATAGGAGCCTATGATATGTCGACACGTGCGACAGCCCACCACTGGGCCATTTAGCTTACAAAGGCCGACCCCTTTGACTTGGTCAACAGTTAGCGGGCCGGCCCATGAAAAGCCTGTTAATGGTCTTTTCGCAAATAACCCATTTTACGGCCCGATAACTCACGGCCCGTTAGGGCCTTCCTGAAATCGGCCCAATAGCGTCATGTGGGCTGTCGAATATAACAACAGCCTGTTTCACTTTCGGCCCATGTATGGCCCACGACGTCTTTCAGCCCATATGAGGCCTTTTGTATCTTTAGGCCCTTTAGTGGCCCACGGTGACTCTAGCCCATAATGTATAGTAAAAAATTGTACCCATTAATGGCCCATGATTCACATGGGCCGTTTCCATCCCATGTTAGCTTTCGGCCTACTGACGGCCCATACGTTCTTGGGCTCCTTTCCGGCCCTCGATTACTTCCGGCCGGTTACTGGCCTGTTCCACTAATGGGCCAAATTCGGCCCGTGGCTAGAATCGGCCCGTTTGTGGCCTGTTAACCCGTTGCGCCGTTTCTAGCCCGTCCTCTATTATGGCCCATTAACGACGCGTTATTCCTATGACAAAATTAAGCCTTTGCTGTCTTCCGGCCTGTTAATGGTCCGTTACCGTGCTGGCCCAATACCAATTATGCTCGTTTACGGCCCATGTGGACCCATTTATCTGACGGCCCGAGGCCCACCGATTCTACGGCCCGTTGGAGGCCCATTTATCCGACGGCCCGTAGGAGGCCCATGGATCCTACAGCCTGTAGTAGGGTCAAGGTTACCACGGTCCGTATATGGCCCATGGTTGTTGCAACCACTAGCAAACTAGGGAAAAAGAAGACTAGGAAATAAATAAGCCCGAAACTAACGCTAGGCTATTAAGGCGATTGCACAGATTACATCCACTGGGCATCAAAGCTCACCACCAGTGCAAATATAGGGAACACCCTACACTATACAAAAATGGCTTGCAGTTATCTTCAGCCGGTGGCTGCATGTTAAGAACAAATTTTGTATGGCAACAAAACAAATTACAACCATAAAACAAAAGGAAGGTTGTCATAAAAGTTAATAGTCTGGTAGATAAAAGCACCACCAGAAGTTCAGAAGCTTAGTTCATTTGACCTGACTGTTATGTTTTCATGCTATATTGTCCGATGGAGCACCATAACCTTTGTCTTCATTTCTCCTAGGCTCTTGAACAACATAGCAAATGTCTGATAGTCTGGTTTCAAAACCATGCATATCTTGACGACATCGAACAATGTCTATCCTTGTTTCACAAAGGGTCTCTATTAGGGAATGGACTTGTGTCTGGAGCGCAGATATAACATTGTTTTGAGCTTGCATATCTTGATCATGAGGCAGTTTGGACGAGATTGCCTTAACAACCAACCCAGTATTACGCAGGAACGTGCTTTTGGCACTGTTAGTGGACAGGTACTGACCCACTACAGCAAGAGGTGACATTGCGGTTATAGTTGCCTCGTCACCTTCAGAATGTGGCGGTTCCACCATTTTTTCCAGAGCATGCTGAAAAGTTGAGTTTTTACATTAGTAGTACCAGAACAGAAGATATTAAGGACGCCGCAAAACCAAACAAAATAGCTTTGGTCTATATACAGAACTTATTCTGATGAACCCATGTAAAATATTAGTTGTATTTTACTGCAAAGTACATAATAAAACTAGTTCCAAACATATGACCATGTGGCTAATGTATTGTCTATTTCTTCACATTGTATTGACAGCTAAGGATAAAGAGACAAAGTTTATAATACGGTAAGCATAGTATGACATCATTCATATCACAAAACAACTGAGAACAGACAAATAGGTAATTGTAACGTTGTGTGGGCAAGTCCAGCACGGAACTAGATTACAGATCAAGATCAAAGGAACATCACTCCTCTCTTTTAAACCTTGTAAGGTGCAATGATACGCTAAGACAATTGTGTATAAAATTGAAAAGAGTAATAGACATTGGCTGCAAACCATGCAGTTTAATGCACAAGTCAGAGTAAGTAATAGTTAAAAGGCATGAGGATTAAGGACTTATAATAGCGGCTTTAACTAGTGTATTCATGCCCTTCGTCTTGCTGGTGTGACAGTCCTTGAAGATTTCCACAGCATTTGGTTCATGTACTTTTTAGTCCTTGCGGGCTTTCCTCTGCATTTGGAACAAGTCAATATAGATCTGATAATATGGTACACCGCAAAGAGTGAAACAGCAGCTAATTAGAAGAGCCTCGCAGTGTGCAATATATCTACGAGATCCTGTCATCTGTTGGAATTTCACTTTCGTACGTTTGGCCTTGTTCTTTGAACGGTTCACCTACAAGAAGATAGATTTGTGAGGCACATGCGTAAATAGGAGTTCAACATGTGATCTGATCACATATATATAATGTACCTGATACTTTGGATCAAACCAGTGTTTAATGAGGCCTCTCCAGTCTTCATCTGATATATTTTCCACTGGAGATGTTTGGGCAGGTTCATTGTTAGCGTTGCCTTCAAAGTGAGTTTTCCTCAAGTTATACCGATACTGTCGCGGAGCAGACTTGAAAACATGGGTGCAAGCTTGTCTGGTTGCATCATCTTGGCTATCCAACTTGAACCTCATCAGTTGAAATTATGGGAGTCTCATTATCAGCAACCTAGAAAGTATGGGACAGAGCAAGACGATATTACTAGTTTCCATACATAACCATACTTATAGATAAATGGTCGAGGAAGGTGTTGAACTGAGTTTCGTCTTTGTCATTCCTGTATTGAATCCATGTTGGGAGGATACGTACATGACACCTAACGGCAACCGCTGCCTCTGATAACTTGGCTGACTCTGTAGCATCACGTGGCCTTTTCAAACCTGTCTCAAAACGGATCTCCATTCTTCCTCCTCTAGATTTAGTTAACCTATCGAGCATTATCCCTGATGTTTGTTTCCTCTTGCGCCCAGGTGCTAGTCCAACAACGAACATAGGAAGTGTTAGTGTACATCAAACTGTGAGACTACATATAAAGAAGCATGCAATTGTAACTTGACTCCAGCAACTACCTTCTTACTGTTGAAGCTCGCAAAGTTCATCTGATCTTGCCAACTCGTCTTGTGTCAAGAGTGCTTTGGAAGTAGTGTCATGTGGCAAGGGAGCTTGGGAACGTGCTGCTAGCTGAGTTGATGAACGAGTAACTCGTGCAGCTGGTGGTACTGTGGAAGGTGTTGCAACAACTAGGGTTGTCTCTGCTTGTTTGGTGGTAGCTATTGGTTTCTGTTTGGCTTGTTCTGCAGCTCATGTAGCATGGGATGCCCCGTTTGTACAATTTTCCGCTGGACTTTGACCTTCTGTTGCACCATCAGTACCAGCAGAATCTGTAGGATTCTTCCGCTTCTGTTTCCGTGTGTCCTTAGTACTAACACCATCCCCTGTCATTCTGCCTTCCTTCCTCTTTCTCTGTGCCATGTTAAGTCAAGCCGACAAGAAAAAGGAATAACAATTTAGTTCTTCAGAACAAATTGATGCGTGATACAGATGAACTGAACTTTGATGTTAGACAACCACATGATAGGAGGATGTAATATGTACAAAAAATAGGACGGCATGAGATAATCAGAAATATGATGTGTAAACTAAGCAGAAGACATTTCACTAAATTAGAAGCAATGCAATGGAAGGTAGACACCATATGAAAGATGCTACAAAGATCACTCTGCCAAGTTAACAGTGTCTCGTCGTAACTGGCATTTAAACAAATGTGAAGCAGTATAAGAAATAAATCATAATGCAAGATGCAAACAACATCACACTACCAAGTTAAAGTTATCTCGTCATTAGTGCCATTGCATATTCACAGCATTGCATATTCACAGCTTATGATGTGTAAACTAAGCAGAAGGCATTTCAACGAATTAGAAGCAATGAAAGCTAGACACCATATGAAAGATGCAACAAATATCACTCTACCAAGTTAAAACTGTCTCGTCATAAGTGCCATTTCAACAAATTAAAAGTAGTACAAGCTAGAAAAGAATGCAAGATGTAAGGCAAACACATGATACCAGGATGGAACATGTATGAAAAACAGGACGGCATGGCATATTCACAATTGTTTGTGTAAACTAAGCAGAAGCCATTTCAACAAATAAGAAGCAATGCAAGCTAGACACAGTATGCAACATGCAAGACAATATCACACTGCCAAGCTAGAGAAAGCACTTGGGATGCCGGTTTCGCCGGAAGACCGCCATCAGTCCCTGTCTTATTTTTTTCCTTTCCATTTCTTAGTTTTATTGCCTTGTCAAGTCAAACCCACTAGAAAAATGAATAAAAAATCACTTTTCAGAACTCATTGATGCAAGATGCTGACGAGCACTACTTTAATGTAAGGCAACCGCATGATAGGACGATTGAATGTGTAACAAAAAAGGACAGCATTGCATATTCACAGCTATGATGTGTAAACTAAGCAGAAGGCTTTTCAACAAATTAGAAGCAATGAAAGCTAGACACCATATCACTACAGGAATCAGGAACTTTGCCGTCAGCCATGGCGGACGGCAAAGGCATGCCTGGCGGACGGCAACGGCCTTTGCCGTCCGCCAGTAGACAACAACAGGTCCGGCTGAATAAGCTATGGCAAAGACTTCTTTGTCGTCTGCTGGCGGGCGGCAAAGATGAAATGGTCTTTGTCGTCGGCCAGCAGACGACAAAGGACATGGACGGCAGACGTGTCAGCTATAGGCTGTTAGTGGGTTAACAGCGTGCTTTGTCATCTGCTGGCAGACGGCAAAGACCATTGCATATTTGCCGTCTGCTGGCGGATGGCAAAGAACTTGGCATATTTGCCGTCCACCAGCGGACGGCATAGCAGTCCACATGGCAGCACCTGGGGGGCTGGCCTATTTGATTTATTTGCCATCTGCTAGCCGACGGCAAAGATGCAATGGCGGACGGCAAAGCATACAAATAGCCAACCTATTACCCCAGGTTGCACAGGTAGCTGACACGTGGCAGCTTTGCCGTCTGCCAGCAGACGGCAAAGAGCTTGTATAGCCCCAGTTTTTCTGATTTTTCTTAAATTCATTCAATTTCACAGATATATATATACATACACATATGAAAATACTTTCGACAAGCATACCAACACATATACATACCAAATCATATCCCTGCCATATGGATATGATCATCCAACACATATACATAGCAAATCAAAAGTTCATATGCAACATATATAGCTAGGCAACATATCCAACAACAAGCATACAATGGTTTCATCCATACATACATATATAGGTAGCAAGTTTCACATTGTTCATCCTACAAAATCAAAACAAGAAGGAAGCATAAAGAGAAGAGTAGACTCCATCAACGCAAGCTTCCTCATCTAAAGCAAAACTGCAAATTGGGAAAGAAGAAAGTTAGAAGAAGAAGAAGAAGACTAGTTAGAAGAAGAAGAAGAAGACGAAGAAGAAGAAGAAGAAGAAGAATTTTCTTCTTCTCTCCTCTTCTTTATCTTCTTCTTCTTCTAACTAAGGTAGGTAAAAATGCCATTTTATTGCTAAGCTAGGTAAAAATGCTAAGTGTTGGTCATTTTAGAGCTAAGCTAGGTAAATAGGTCATTTCGGAGCTTAGTAAGGTTATTATGTCATTTTCGAGGAAAATAAGCTAAGTCTATATCATTTTGGAGGTAACAAAGATTATCATGCCAATTTTGACCTAAGTATGCTAAGTATGTCATAAATGAACTGAAGAAGCTAAGTATAGCTCATTTTTTATCTAACTTAGGTAATTATGCCATTTAGGAGGAAAATAAGCTAAGTATCCATTTGTAAAGCAAAACACTAGAGAAAACTTACCCTCATCACAACAAATGTGATGAATATCGCAAGTAAAGTAACAATTGATCCAACGGCATAATGATACCAAGCCTCAGTATCAATGGCGTATTTTATAATCTTCTTAAGCTTCAGGTGCATTGCATCCATCTTCAAGCGCATTGCATTCATCTTCATCTTGTGATCATCGACGACATCGGCAACATACAACTCCAATGTCATCTTCTCTTCTTTAATTCTTTTAATTTTTTCTTTCAAATACTCATTTTATTTTTCAACTAAATTTAACTTCTCCACAAGAGGGTCGGTTTCAAATTCCGGATCACATACCTACATACCTCTTAGATTAAATGATATCTACGTCAACTTGATGGCCATAATTGTCATAAATGCGAAATGCAACAAATAATTATGAAAGAGATCTTACCACATCCGAATCATAAAGCGGGCGAGGGCCGACGGGGACGGACATCAAGACCATGGCACTATGTATAAGAAACAATCATACAAAGTAAGAAAATTATACATACCAACTATATAAATCATACAATCATACAAGTAACTATATAAATCAAGTACAACATAAAAAATTGAATGCCTAATAATAATCTGGATCTTTGGGTTCAATAAATGCTCCGGGATCAATAAATGCATCATCATCATCACTATCGGTAATGACATGCTCATCATCATCACTAATAAATGCATCATCATCATGTGGAAGGCCACCTTTATGTAATTGGCCAAACATTGACAGGTCATCCGCAGAAGTAACCTCTTCTAGTTTAGGCTCTTCTTGTTCCGGCTCAGGGGTGAAGTCGAGTTCACTGTCGCTGTGTACTTCAATGTTCTGGGGTGAAGTAGAGCGGTTCTTGAAACGTTTTTTGGAAAGATGTGTTTCTTGGAAGAATTCTCCTTCATATGTGTTTGGGTTAATGTGAGGTTCATAATTCTCTTCATTGGGGGAGGTGGTCTAACACGTGGCGGCACTTCATAAACGACATCCCAACCATTGAGATTTGGATCACTTTGATAGGCCCACAGTAGATAGAAAACTTGGGTTGCCTGTTGAGCCATAATATAGACATCGAAAACATCCAAATTGGTGCTTTGTTTGATTTCCACTAGCCCTAAGTGTTCATGAGTCCTTCTAGTCTGCTTCGGCTGGAACCAATAACATTTGAAGACTACGACGTTTGGTGGGTTTGCACCATAGAGTTGAAGTTCATAAATTGCTTCAACTCTTCCATAATACTCGGTATCTCCTTCGCCGATAGCAGAGACACAACAATTTGTAGACTTCCGATCGGCCATAGATAGCTCTTTGCCATAGGTACAAAAGCGATACCCGTTGATGTCGTATTTGTCAAATGAACGGACCTTAAAGTCAAAACCATTAGCGACTTGTCTCAATTCTGCGTCCATTAACTCTGAATTAGCCTACAAGTTTAATACGAAAGGGATTGTTGCATTAGCCACAAATTAGATGAAGAAATGAAATTGTCTAATGGAAATTACCATTTGTTTGAACCAAGAGATGAAACCGGGATAGCCGCCTCCATGCTTTACCAGAAGCCCATACTCTTCGACGGAATCCTTTTTGATCACCGCTCCATACGAGAATTTGGCGACGTATCGATTGTATCAAATTTATCCGGGAATAAGAGCAGTTCAAGGGAATTAGAAGTTGCGAAACAATGTACCGACAACTTACTCGATGTACGGCCGCACTTCTGTTAGGTTGGTGAAGATATACAATGAAATGATCTGTCATTCATCGAAATCCAACGTTAAGGAATTAGAAGCACCGGCTGGTGCGAGATCCCCTTTGAATAGGCTGAGGTTGGACCCACCCTTTTTAGGTTCGTTAGCATTGTACCGAGGCTTCGGACTATGCAAATGATGATTTTTTGCTTCGTAGTGTGTTGTCACGAAGTTTGCCGCCTCCTCAGTAATGAATGCCTCAGCCATCGATGCTTCAATTCTACGTTTATTTTTACATTTTGCTCGTAGCGTCTTCTGCATCCTCTCAGTAGCGTAGCACCAACAATTTTGCACGCCCCCCCCCCCAAAATCTTGCCTCGGTTGGGAGATGCAAAATCAAGTGCTGCATTGGATTAAAGAAGCCCGGCGAAAAGATCTTCTCTAACTTGCAGATCAACTCCGACGCCAACTCTTCCATTTCTTCTAGCAGGCCAGGCGATAGTTCTTTCGCACAAAGAAGACGGAAGAAATAGCTCAGCTCTGCCAGTACTAGCCATTCATCCTCAGGGATAAAGCCAGGCAACACCACCGGCATTACCCGCTCAATCCATATGTGCCAATCATGACTCTTGAGACCAAATATCTTCAATTTATAAAGACTCACTCCCCTATTTAGATTCCCTGCATACCCATCGAGGAACATCAACTATTGTTGCACCCACAAGATAATTTCCCTCATAGCTAGCCTTCCAAGATTGAACCATGCCTTTGGCTTCATCCAGTTCTGCTTTCCTTTCGGTTCTTTCATGTTTTATAACGGCCTATCACATAGCGCCTCCAGATCAACTCTAGCCTTAGTATTATCCTTTGACTTCCCATCTATGCCGAACAATGTACCAAAAAGTGCCTCGGCGATATTCTTCTCAGTGTGCATACGTCGATGTTGTGTGGGCAAAGGAGGTCTTTGAAGTAAGGCAGATCCCACAAGCATGTCTTATGAGTCCAGACGTGTTTTGAATTATACCCCTTGAAATACCCTGGACGCTCTGGATCTGGCTCGAGAGCGTTTAACTGATCCAGGGTCTCTTAGCCTGTCAACGCAGGTGGTGCAGAGTTTTTGACAACTCTACCTCTGATGAAGTTCTTCTTGTCTTTCCTGAACTAAGCAGAAGGTATTTCAACAAATTAGAAGCAATGAAAGCTAGACACCATATGAAAGATGCAACGAATATCACTCTACCAAGTTAAAACTGTCTCGTCATAAGTGCCATTTCAACAAATTAGAAGTAGTACAAGTTGTCGGTGTCAAAACCGGCAGATCTCGGGTAGGGGGTCCCGAACTGTGCGTCTTAGGATCGATGGTAACATGGACACAGGATTTACCCAGCTTCGGGCTCTCTCGAAGAGATAATACCCTAACATGCTGCTTTTGATTGTATTCTATATGTATAATTACAGAGTTGATCTACCTCGAGATCATATGTGGTGGTCTAAACCCTAGAGGTATGATGAGTAATGTCATGATGCTCTATCGACTAGCCCAGCCTCGGCTTATATAATGTACCAGAGGCCTGGGATAACAAGAGTCCTAGTCGAATACGCAGGTGGAGAGGAGTCCTTGTCTTGATCACCAAGCCTTGTGGAATCTTCCTTCTGTATACATCGGCTATCCAAACTGGCCCATGAGCAAACGGCCATGGGGTTCCTCGGCCCAATCCAACTGATCGAGAGACGACGTGGTGAGTACCCCCTAGTCCAGGACACCGTCAGTAGCCCCCTAAACCGGACTTCAAGTTGGGGACGCTCCTCGATTCTTCCAAACTGTTCTTCATCTTCGGTCATCGGTCTTGAAAACGGGTTCAACAAATCATCTCATCTTCGATCTTGAGGATCGCCAAAGTGAATCCGGAGAGTTTACACGTCGGGTATCCGAGGAGCCCCTTTAAGTTCTCGACCTTATTAATGCCTTGTTATTATTTTTTACGCCACACCTCGAGTTTGAATTTGTTCTCGTGCAGCGATGTCCTCTTGTATCCGAGCTCCAACGCCGGAGTGCATTCGAGATATCTTTTGCAGCCGAGCACCAACGCCATATTATATCCGAGCTCCAACGTCGGACTATATCCGAGGTGTCATAGATCACCTTGGCTTGAAAAAGTTTGAAGGAGGTTATCCGAGTTTAACGCTGAAAAGTTCTCTATGGAACAAGCCATTCGAATCCGAGCTTTATGCCAGAAATGCGCTCTATGGAGCCAGCCACTGGCGCCCGAGCTTTATGCCGGACTGCTTCCGAGGTGGTGCACCACCCCGACCGCGGGCTGATTTTTTGTGGATATTTTTAATTGGTGCAATTTATTCTCTGCCCAGTGATATAGCCAGTATATGTATATCCAGTAGTCCTCAAGGTGTGCGTCGGTCTAAAACCCGAGATGCACCTGAAGGAAAACATAAAACTGCTAATCCTAGTAGCCCCTGAGACTCGGGTCGATTTGCAAAATCAGCCTGAGGCTCAACTCCTAGCTCGGCAGCATACATAGGAATAGAAACACAGTGTAATATTCGCCGCGATATATTAGCTTGATGCCGGATAAGTCCCAGATGGTACTTATTGTTGTCCGAAGACGCGCTTGCCCATAGTTCGGTCATGTCGAACACTGAGCACTTTGAAATCTCTACATTAAATAAGAGATGCAGTAGCCCCCGAGACACTGGTCGGGTGGCAACACCAGATCAGGGGATCGATGTGCCCCTTTAATATTTATAAATAATGAGCGCGAAGCCCAGTAGCCCCCGAGCCTTAACGCGGGCACGGGTGGCCGAATTAAGGATCGATTTCCAGAGAATAATCACAAATTATGTGTAATGATTCTATGTATCCAAGTCTTTACATCATTAATGCTCGGATCTGCATTGTACAAAACTTTGTTAACTGACCATCGGCTTCAACCTCCTCGGCCAGAAGCCGGGGAGTGTTTGTCCTACTTTATAAAGCCTTTATAAGGGCAAAGTTTTACGACAAACAAGGAAATCCGGCCATACGATTTTATAAACAAAGGTACACAGAGACATATGTTATATTACGTTTTAACGTAAGAAACATCTTCCAAAGAAAATAGTCCCGCTGTCGGTTCCTTTCTTTGGGTCGTCATGCTTATCATGATCATGAAACCTCACCTCCGATCAATGTGGGAGGAAAATATTGAGGATTTAGTTCGGGAAAAGTTCCCGAACTCTATGGTATTAATGAACCAAAATTTTCACTTCCGTTGTTGCCGACCAATGTGATCCTTTAAGATTGCTAGCTTTCGGCTTCACCCAGTCTGAGGTACTAACTCGGATGACCCGGTAGTGACAATCACAGAGGTGCTCCCTTTACCGCCTAGCCGAACAATCAGGAACGTAGGGGTAAGCACAGGAGCCAGGCAACCCAGCTTGGCCAAAATCTGAAGTCAAATTGATGCATATTTATGGCTTTATAACGATGATTGCGGAAGGCGGCCCTCGTATATTAAATACAAACGCTGATGATATGTTTATTGTGACTCCGTTGCGACCGTTTATCATTTGAAAGTGGCCCATCGTCGGCTTCCACCCCCTTGTAGATGCTATGCAGGGTGTTTTCACGATAACAAAACAACCCTTAGCCGACGTCTCGGCGCCCGGAGGCGGTTGTGTTAGCGGAAACGAGGCAATCAGATATGCGGGCTTTATAACTTTCACTTAGTCATAGGAGCTTAAAGTTGGGAGGCCAGTAACAAGCCCCCAGTTAGTGTTTGGTGACAGTCGAGGTCAAGTCGTAAACACTTCGGCCAATGTTATGAACGCCGTCATTTAACACGGGGTGACCTCTATCGATCTTATAGTTTAATACAGTTATCGGATCGTTGACCAGTTTACACTTATTGTGACAGTCAGTTTTCGGCTTTCTCCACTGAGGCGCTTAACCATGCTAGCTGGAAGCACAATCGCAGTGGTTCTCCCTTTGCGCACCTAGCCGAACAAAGCGGAACGTAGGAGGCAAGCAAAGGTGCCAGGCAACCCAACTATTGACCAAAGACACAATTCGAAACCGATGCATATATAGCAATATCCGAGAATGTTCTTGCCGAGGACTCTATGGCATACCTCAGTTTTGGTGGGTTCGGCTATAATCTCAGCCCCCCTTGAATATTGCCAATGCTTTAAGGGCGTATGGTGCTGCACTGCTCAGAAACTAGTCCCGATGTGGCGTGTGTTTTGTCAACACCGAGGTGTAATTCTGCGGGAAAGATGCCGAGTTGTGGGTCGAAAAAGATCTCCCGAGCTGAATTATTATGCAGGGCACCTCGGTCATGAGGATGTCCCGCCTCATAAAAGAAAAACACACTAATAGATCAAAAGTGCCACAAGCTCGAACAACCAAAAACTCATTAAAAAACCTTGACGTCTGAACTAAATCAAGTCAATTGGTGCCAATCCAAAAATTGGTCTAAAAAAATTGTGCTTCTGTCATGCTTTAACATGACACATCCGATCTCAAGACTTCAAGTGGGTCAGCCTACGGCTTCAAGCTCCTTATCCCGAAGGCGGACTGCTTCTCCGAGGCCAGTTTAGCGAACTAAACTCGAGCGGCTTTAGAGAGAAGCCAGGCTATCCGGCTATTGACCACACACTCGAGTCGAGGAAGGAGTGATAGACTTTGCAACGAACAAGAAGAAAACACATTTATTATAAAACGGCTCATGTAAATTTTAAGAGCCCCCAGTTAACATGGGCAAAGGGAGTTTCTTTTAACAAACAACGTATGTGAGCATGGTCGAACCGAACACAAATTAAAAATTTAGAACTTTGAGAGTGAAAGCAACTTAGCTGGTTAATGTGTTCGGCATCGATGACGCGGTCTGAGCTTACGCGGGAATAGGTCCCGGCCCCTAAGCCGGTCCCGAGGTGGAGGAGCGAAGAGCTCGGCACTCCGAAGTCTCGACACAACACGGCCAATGTGGCGAGGTGGAACCCCCCGTACGTCCGAGGCAACGGAGCAGGCCGGCAGTATGACGCAAAGTTCCCGGCATGGGTTAATGAAGTGATGACAAAGCCCCTGGTCCAGCCGAGGTGACAGCGCTGCCCAACCCGGGTAATTTACCTGTGCACAAAAAATAGTGCAAGAAGGAGATAATAGTAATAATAATAAATTAAAAAAGGGGTAGCATAATAAATAATTTATGCAAAGTGAATAATTAAAGGAATATGGCCCGTGCGCCGAACACCCGACGAGGTAGAACCCTCTCGATGATGCCTAAGTCCCCGAGGCAACCGAACATGTCGGTATGGCAATTCGACCAACAAGGTGATCATGCAAGCCGATTTATGCCGATTAGGACGACGACGTTGGCTTGCCGAAGCAACCGCGTGAGGCAGTCGAAGTCGATTACCTACACACATAAAATAGTGTGGTCCAAAAAATGATAATATAAATATGTATGAAATCCTTGCATAATTGCTTTATGCAAAAATAATTTATTTAAAGAGATATGGCCTGGCGCCGAAGCCAATGTCGATGTAGGGTGTCGGCGTGACAAAGCCTGAATTTGCAGGGCGGTCAGGGCTCTAGGTGCGGCGTTCGCCGAACTATATACAGAAACTGACCGAACCACCACGCGACCGTCGGTAATGCGGCCACCATTTGACAGACTTGTGTACAGATGATGGAACAAACCAGAGTAATAATTCCTCGGGAAAAATAAACCCAAGCAAGAAAAAGTTACTAGGATTAATAGCACCTGGTTTATCTGTTGTAGCAATCTGAAGAAAGGTTACTCCCAAAATTGGGACTCGATCCGCACACCCATTGCTTGATGGGCAATGAAGCAACGGCATGGCGATGCTAGCAAAGGTTAGCTCGCCAAGGCAAAGCCGCCGATCTAGCTAACGTGACGAAGCTGGTCGGCTGGTGACGCCGAAGTCTCCGGAGTAGGCTGATGAAGAGATGGCGAAGCCCCCGGTCTAGACAAGGTGACGGAGCAGGTCGGTAATGTGACATTGCAGCTGCTGTGCCAATCGAGGTGTTGAAGCAGTTCGGCGTGATGGACATCAGCTTGAAGAAGCAACAGTGCGGCCATGCCGACGCTGGTCATAACTTGTGACGCGGTCAAAGCCGAATTGATGAAGTGACCGAGCGGCGATGTCGGCGCGCCTGACCCATGCAATCCGTGGGGCGATGGTGTTGGTGATAATTTAGTCTTCGTGATGCCGAACTCTTGTTCGGTTTGCCGAGCTGATGATCCGATAAGGTTGGGCTCGGCTCGATGAAGCGACGATCTGTCTAGCGCAGGTCCACAGACGTGGAGTAAAGGCTGGTTTGACACCGGCGTGACGGGGAAGATTACCTCCGAAAAGGAGCAAAATTTATGAGCATGTGTTCGTAAACAAAACACAATACCTACAAAGAGATTCTTCCAAAAAGGTTGTCCAATATCCCGTTCATGAAGAAAGATGAACTCGGGTCGGATTCGTATTCGCGCAGAAAACAGATCCAAAAAGTGGTGCACTAATCGGAAGGTTCCCGGAGTTTGGACGGTCGGATCGAGCTGAAATTTTGAGAGGTGGTAGATATAGGAATTCCGCAGCAGATCAATGGTCGGATCTTCCAAAGGACGTCCGAACTAGATGTTGGACACCACGCTCCAAACTCGTCCGGATTCCCGTCTAGATTCGACACGGCTCCAGTATATCGGAGATCGGCGGAGATTGCTCCGTCGGAACGTGATGAAATTTTACAGTTTTGTTGTAGACTCAATTCCGCACAATTCCACCCAGGGAATCGTCAAAACGATGCTCGAGGAGGTGGTGGTAGCGGATACAAGTTCGCTGTTCGAAAAAACAGCACAATCGCTCGAGGGCAATGTTGACGTTGAGCCCCCGAGCTCCATGGATGATTCCTCCATGATCATGATAGAGATCAGAGTTGATGTTGATGAAGGCCCTCGTCCGAACATGACGATTGGAGGCAGGACACAGTCCTTCGTCAAGCCAAGGTGACTAGTCAAGCCGGCGATGAAGACGCCGATGTCGCAGTTGATTTGCAGGCGAGCCATTGATCTTTTGCCGATCACACAGCGGAACTCTCAATGAAAGCACCATTGTCGGTGTCAAAACCGACAGATCTCGGGTAGGGGGTCCCGAACTGTGCATCTTAGGATCGATGGTAACATGGACACGGGATTTACCCAGCTTCGGGCTCTCTCGAAGAGATAATACCCTACATGCTGCTTTTGATTGTATTCGATATGTATAATTACAGAGTTGATCTACCTCGAGATCATATGTGGTGGTCTAAATCCTAGAGGTATGATGAGTAATGTCATGATGCTCTATCGACTAGCCCGGCCTCGGCTTATATAATGTACCAGAGGCCTAGGATAACAAGAGTCCTAGTCGAATACGCCGGTGGAGAGGAGTCCTTGTCTTGATCACCAAGTCTTGTGGAATCTTCCTTGTGTATACATCGGTTGTCCGAACTGGCCCATGAGCAAACGGCCATGGGGGCCCTCGGCCCAATCCAACTGATCGAGAGATGACGTGGTGAGTACCCCCTTGTCCAGGACACCGTCACAAGCAAGAAAAGAATGTTAAATGTAACCTAAATCACACTCCCAAGTCAAACATGTCTTATGATAAGTGATTGTTGCAGGTTACACAACAGTAGTACTTTGATGTAAGAACATGGTGTGATAGACATATATTGTATGTTCTAGTAACAGGAACATGTGTCTTATTCACAAGTATAATGTGTAAAGTAAGCAGATGGAATTCAACAAAATTGGAAGCAATACAAGCTAGACATCATACATAACATGCAACCACATATAACAGTGCCAAGTTAGAGGGAGCACCATTGATGGTGCACTAAGGGACACATGCTCATCATCAACACAGCTACGTTGAGTGTCTATGCATGCGTTGTCTTGCAAATCATCTTGGGGGATCGAGGAGTAGAATCTATAGAGGCCCTCCGTTTGGAAGGAGCGCCTTTATCCACTGCCTTGCTAACTTCCTTCCGCTTTATTGATTTTGAATTGTCAAGTAAAACCGACAAGAAAAAGCAATAAAATTCACTCTTCAGAACTCATTTGTGCATGATACTGACAATCACTACTTTGATGTAAGGAAAACACATGATACCAGGATGGAATATGTACGAAAAACAGGACGGCATGGCATATTCACAACTGTTTGTGTAAACTAAGCAGAAACCATTTCAACTAATAAAAAGCAATGCAAGCTAAACACCACATGAAAGATGCAACCAATATGACTCTGCCAAGTTAAAAGCGTCCCATCGTAAATGGCATTTCAACAAATTAGAAGCAACGCATGCTATAAATCATATGAAAGATGCAACTAATATCGCACTGCATATACTAAAGCTGTCTCATCATATTGATTGATGCGGGATACAAAAAAATAGTTTTATGTAAGGACATGCTTAATAGACAGATGTACTATGTACTAAAACAGGAAGGCATGTCACATTAACAGGTATAATGTATAAACTAAGCAGAATAGCACATGCAATTTAACCAGATTGGAAGAATTACAATCTAGACACCATATGCAGCATGCAACCACATATCACGCTGCCAAGTTAGAGCAAGCACCTGCGATGCTAGTGTAGGGGAAATGCGGTAATCAACTACAAAGCTACGTTCACTATCATCTAGCCTTGCTGTTTCTTGAGAATCGTGTGGGGAGGCTGATGCTGCATTCTTTAAATGAGGATCTTTTCTCACAGTAATCCACTGGCCTAACTGCCTCATCATAAGTGATTGATGAGAGATATACAAGAACATTAGTTTGATGTAAGAACAAGGTTAATAGATAAATGTACTAGTATGTACCAAAAACAGGAAGGCGTGTCATATTCAAAGGTATAATGTGTAAGCTAAGCAGATGCAATTTAACCAAATTGGAAGCAATACAAGCTAGACATCCGGGTGGAGTGGTGAGAATGATCATATAGGACCTGAGAGCCTGGTGGGAGGCGGGCTGCTTCGCCACCATCATGGCTTTTTAGTTGGCTTCCAGGTGATGCCTGTCTGTGTTGGGCTTGTCACTGGCTCGGCCAGTGCCCTGACTAGCTATTTGTCTTATGATGCTCCCGGGATGGTGGTTCATGTAAAAAATATCTTGTGCATCACGGGGTGTGTGGTTCATGTAAAAAGCGCCTCGGCCAGTGCCCTGACTAGCTATTTGTCTTATGATGCCGCCCTCCCCTCGACCTCACACCAGCAGCTCTAGGCCCCACACACCCCTAAGATAAACACCGAGGCGCTTTTTTCCCCGACCTAATAGGCAGACTAGTGCCTGTTATGCCGGGGAATGCTTCCTTTAATTGGGAATCAACTGACCAGGAATTGAAATCCAGGGGTCGACGGACCTCTAGCTAAGGTGAAATAGTATATGAGGAGAAACCTTGTGCATCACGAGTTACTAGGAACATCTAGTATCAAGAAGAAGCGGTCAACTAGTGTCTTCTGTGGGATGAATACCGTGCAAGCAGACACGTAAGATTTGCACGAATAAGGGAAGAGGAGTACCATTTCCGGTTGCCACTGCTGTGTTCTCCAGATGTCGCGGCGATCTTCTTCTTTTTACCAGGGGAACCGATGTTTTGGAGGAGGGTCGAGCCTTGGATGAACCCATGGCCAAATTGTTGACTGTGTTGCCGTGGCCGTATGTCGGCGGAGGGGAAGCAAATTCGAGGCGGCAAAGGACGGCGTAGCAGGAACAGCTCTGGTGCGGTGGAGGGTGGCGAAGTTGGAGCGGCAGCGGTGAGGCGCAGGACGGCGTGGTTGAACTGGATCGGGTACGGACAGCTCGGCCTCGTCTACAACTACTAGCCGTGGAGGGCGTTGCTGTTGAGGTTGCGGTGGACGACAGCGTCGGGGTGTCGGCTCCGGCGTGATGGAGGAGGGCAGCGGTTGATGGGTGGGATGGGGTGGCGGACGGAGGACGCCGGGGTTTCGCGGCTGGTGGAGAGGTAGTTTTGGTGCCCACGGAGTACGAATGGGGAATCGGATAGGGGGCGGGGGTGGGGGGAGCTAAGGGAGAACCATGTTTCGGTCTGGGACGCGCTTGTTTTTGGTTTTTTGAATAAATGGGACGCACTTGTTTGAAATTTGGGGATACAAACTTTGCCCCCTCTTAAATTTCAGACCTACTGCGGGTTGGGGGTAGGATGGTAATCCCAGGTGTCCCAAATAGTGGGCGGGAGCGATTTCGGCCGCGCGCATGTGTGCTTAGGCGGCCATTGTGTATGAATGTTTTTCGGAGGCGGTTGCGTGGCGTCTAGATGAAGCTACAAACCTACCCCAGTTTAGACCTTTGGACGTCGGGCCGGTAGGTTTCACGGGTCGGAGTTAGAAAAGTAATTTCCTTCTACCAAACATTGGTCTCACGCGGTTTTGGGCGAGTAGAGGCTCTATTGGCGCTTCGTTCAAAATTTTGAAACAGAAGCATTCACGTTTAGAGTACTCTTGCACTTTGAGGATTGACCTAAATAGACAACGTTAAATTTGACCTTGTATGTTTGAAAACCTCATTAAATTATGCGCTTCTTTTTGAAATTTTGACACTTGAAAATCCTATAACTACGATTATTTTGGAATGGAGGAGGTAAATTTGAATCTATTTTGTACACGACTATATATGCTATTATGTACAAAAGCAGAGCAAAGATTGGTGCCCCCATAATTTAGGTATGATTTACAAATGCCATGATATCGAATTCAAATAATTGAATGGACTTCATGTTGAATTCGAATTATTTAAACCACCTTAAGTTGAATTCAAATGTATGTTAGTTCATAGCTAGCTATTTATAATGTTCATTGTGTAACTTTCGTATGTATAATGTGATTTACACACACAACCTGAACTATACTCACGTTTATATTCGATTGCTAAAGCGATGCATTGTCTGGAGTTCACAATACTAACTATGTGGATCAATTATGTCAAATAATAACATAGACATGCTCAAATTCGATAGAATCTAGATGTCTGATGGATCAATGACCGTTCCTTACACGAATTGCAAATATCATGATCCCATCCTAATATTTGGATACAATTTATACTTTTAATCAATGTGTACATCAGTCTTTTACGTGTAGTTTCACTCTCCATCGGTGGTCTCTCACACATGCTCACACACTCTCTCTCGAGGTGTCTTTCTCGCAGACATGCTCTCGATATAACCCTCCCTCCCTCTCATAACCATTTACGACTATTTTCACTAACCTTTATCACAAGCACTCTTCCTCTCACAAGCATACACGCGCACAATCCCCATCGACCCTTTCTATATACATAGACCTGCCTACGTGTCTCCCGTACGCACATTATCTTTAGGCCTGTCTCTCACGCATTGTCTCACACCTCTCTTCCTAATCGACGAGTATGATTCTAGCAGAGCATTCTGTAGGATGCCCCTTAAAGTTAGGTTGGATGAATAGTAATATCAGAGATAAGGGGTTACCTTAGTCTGAGGACCTAGGGTTACAAATCCTTGCCGGCTTTGTCAGTGGACATAGAGTCCTTCACGATTCTGCTATCTTTACGACTAGTCATCCATGGGTCTCCCTAAATGCGTCACGGGCCGACCAATGTGGCACAGGACGGAACCGAATCAAGGGCCACCTCGGCCCACCGGACCTCACGCGGTGACACATCCTCTGCCCCCAGGTCCTGTTATCTTCTCACACCCACACATACCAACACACACACACCACACACAAAAAATTATCCTCGTGCCTCTATCCCCTCCCCCTTGCATATACACACTCAAGGGCATCTCTCATCGGGACATCATATTCGTCTCTCTCTCTAGACCTCTCTCATTTCTCGTGCTATCTCTCACACGTCCCCCCCCGGCCGGCCCCTCTATCCATGCCTCTCTCGAATACGTAATACACACACATCCCTCTCTAGGCCCTGCCAAATACATCAACTACACATTCACGCATGTTACATCACGTACCCCATTGATCTAAAAAGCCCTCTCTTCATGTTTTATTTCGCATACAACATTCCTTTTGAATAAAGTGTGGCCAAAAAATTATTTTAGAATTTATACATATATACAACATTAAAAAGTTATATGGAGGAGTATGAACGTTAATTTGCATTACATGGTGCCCACAATGATATTTATTTCGCACTGTGAATTTTTATAGTTTTATACTATATATAAAGTTAGTCATTATAAAGAGAAACAAAGAGCATCTCTCTCTCCATCGCATACACCCCCTCTACGCCCCTTTCACGTACGCACACAAACTATCTCCAGGTCCTCTAAAAGTACGCCCCCAGCACATTCATGCATGTTTCATCTTTCTCTCGCGATATATACAGTGACGATCATTGTATTTTAAGCGAAAGCACGATACGTACATTGGACTTCAGAATCCACTCATTACGGTCACCATTTATGTTTTGTGGTTATTATACAGTCACGGGCTCACCGTACAGCTCTGTATTTGCTCAAGACACGACTAGTTGACCAGTTAAACGCTCCACGTGGCACCTCTAGTGTTGCATCGCATTATATCACTACCATTGGGCCCACCTGTCGGCGTGTATCTACTCTACACTCTTATAAAAACAGAGTTGGTGATGATGGTGTGCCTGCCATCCTGCAATATAGGCCGTCCGATTTATATCTGACGGATAGGAAGGAAACTATGACAATTTTGCAAAAAGGTACCCACACACCTGTCCGCATTTGCAAATAAGGCCTTCCCTCGTTCATCCTTTTCTCTCACAAGATAAACTACTCATACAAATGCATCTTGATGTTACGTGCAACACACGGGCATCTTGCTAGTAAGAATGAAAACAAACGACAAAAAAATATTGGACGATGGTTCGAAGTCATGATCGCGGGCACAACGGACAAGGTGGCCTTGTATTAGTATGTTGAGCCATCTGTTTCAACACACAGGAGCTGGTGTGGTGATTATACACACACGCACGCATGCACACAAACAACATGCATGCAACACTCACACGAACACATGCAACCACGCACGCACGCAACACTCACACGTACACACGCAGCCACACACACGCAACATGTTGGAGATCGTTGCAGAAATTAAAAAAATTCTACGCATCACCAAGAACAATCTATGGAGTCTTCTAGCAACAAGAGGGAAAAGAGTGCATCTACATACCCTTGTAGATCGCGAGCGGAAGCGTTCAAGTGAACGGGGTTGATGGAGTCGTACTCGTCGTGATCCAAATCACCGATGACCGAGCGCCGAACGGACGGCACCTCCGCGTTCAACACACGTACGGTTGGGGAAGATGTCTCCTCCTTGTTGATCCAGCAAGGGGGAGGGAGAGGTTGATGGAGATCCAGCAGCATGACGGCGTGGTGGTGGAAGCAGCGGGTATCTCGGCAGGGCTTCGCCAAGCTCAGCGAGAGGGAGAGGTGTCACGGGAGGGAGAGGGAGGCGCCAGGGGCAGGGGTACGTCTCCCATGCGCCTCCCCACTATATATAGGGGTGGAGGGGGCTGGTTTCTTGCCCTCCAAGTCCATTGGCAAAGGTGGGGGAAAGAAATCCCATCATTTCCCTTCCGCACCGATTGTTATCCCCCTTTTTTAGGGATCTTGATCTTATCCCTTCGGGATATGATCTTATTCCTTCTAAGGGGGGATCTTGGTGCGCCTTGACCAGGGGTGTGGGGCCTTGCCCCCACTACCCACGTTCATGTGGGTCCCCCCATGCAGGTGGGCCCCACTCCGGAACCTTCTAGAACCTTCCCGGTACAACACCGAAAAATCCCGAATATTTTCTGGTGGCCAAAATAGGACTTCCCATATATAAATCTTTACCTCCGGACCATTCCGGAACTCCTCGTGACGTCCGAGATCTCATCCGGGACTCTGAACAACTTTTGGATTTCCGCATACTAATATCTCTACAACCCTAGCGTCACCGAACCTTAAGTGTGTAGACCCTACGGGTTCGGGAGACATGCGGACATGACCGAGACGACTCTCCGGTCAATAACCAACAGCGGGATCTGGATACCCATGTTGGCTCCCACATGTTCCACGATGATCTCATCGGATGAACCACGATGTCGAGGATTCAATCAATCCCGTATACAATTCCCTTTGTCAATCGGTACGTTACTTGCCCGAGATTCGATCGTCGGTATCCCAATACCTTGTTCAATCTCGTTACCGACAAGTCACTTTACTCGTACCATAATGCATGATCCTGTGACCAAACACTTGGTCACATTGAGATCATTATGATGATGCATTACCGAGTGGGCCCAGAGATACCTCTCCGTCATACGGAGTGACAAATCCCAGTCTCGATTCGTGCCAACCCAACAGACACTTTCGGAGATACCCGTAGTGCACCTTTATAGCCACCCGGTTACGTTGTGACGTTTGGCACACCCAAAGCACTCCTATGGTATCCAGGAGTTGCACAATCTCATGGTCTAAGGAAATGATACTTGACATTTGGAAAAGCTCTAGCAAACGAACTACACGATCTTGTGCTATGCTTAGGATTGGGTCTTGTCCATTACATCATTCTCCTAATGATGTGATCCCGTTTCAATGACATCCAATGTCCATAGTCAGGAAACCATGACTATCTGTTGATCAACGAGCTAGTCAACTAGAGGCTCACTAGGGACATGTTGTGGTCTATGTATTCACACATGTATTACGATTTCCGGATAACACAGTTATAGCATGAACAATAGACAATTATCATGAACAAGGAAATATAATAATAACCATTTTATTATTGCCTCTAGGGCATATTTCCAACGCAACACTCATGCACCCACGCACGCATGCATGCAACACCACACAACAAACACACACTCTCACGCTCAAGTGCTCAACCTACACGTGCATGCGCACACATCAGGCCCTGACAGACACATACACAACCAGGTGGTTCCTGTGCACGGGTTGGAGTCTTGTCGCGCCTGCGTAAATTTGTGTCTATCTGACCATTTTCCTATGTGAACTGACAGGTGGGACCCACAGGGAACATGGTCAATTTAGCTAGTCAACATAGTGCCACACAGACTATTTGGCCGGTCAACAGAGTGCAATCCGATGCTGAACAGTGAGCAAGTGACTGTATAATCACCGCAAAACGTATATAGTGACCGTAATGAGCATATTCTGAAGTCTGGTGACAGTATTACGCTTTTCTCTCTATAGGCCCTCCAAAACTAGGAGTACATCTCTACACGTTCTCGCATGTTACATCTAACAACCATGCAATACAACACTACTACTACACTCTAACACAATAAATCATATGTGTTTTTAGTTTTACTAGATCTCATATTGTTACTTAATTCAGTTTGCATACATTAAAATTGCCTTTGAAATGTATGGCTAGTATCACCTGCGCGGGAAAAATCCCACCCTTTCCTATTTAATCGGGTTTCTATCGATGGACAGTGCGAAACAACAAAACTATAGTACTAGTACTTGCTGGGGAACGTAGTAATTTCAAAAAAATTCTTACGAACACGCAAGATCATGGTGATGCATAGCAACGAGAGGGGAGAGTGTGTCCACGTACCCTCGTAGACCGAAAGAGAAGTGTTAGAACAACGCGGTTGATGTAGTCGTACGTCTTCACGATCCGACCGATCCAAGTACCGAACGCACGGCACCTCTAAGTTCAGCACACGTTCAGCTCGATGACGTCCCATGAACTCCGATCCAGCAGAGCTTCGAGGGAGAGTTCCGTCAGCACAACGGCGTGATGAGGGTGATGATGATGCTACCGACGCAGGGCTTCGCCTAAGCACCGCTACGATATGACCAAGGTGGATTATGGTGGAGGGGGGCACCGCACACGGCTAAAAGATCAATGATCAATTGTTGTGTCTTTGGGGTGCCCCCGGCCCCCGTATATAAAGGAGCTAGGGGGGAGGCGGCCGGCCAGGAGGAGGGCGTGCCAAGGGGGGGAATCCTACTCCCTCTTCCTCTCTCCCTTCCTTCCCTTCTCCCACCGGGAGTAGGACTCCTCCTTTCCTAGTAGGAGTAGGAGAAGGGAAGGAAGGGAGAGAGGAAGAGAAGGAAAGGGGGACGCCCCCCCTCCTTGTCCAATTCGGACTAGAGGGGGAGGGGGCGCGCGGCTGCCCTGGCCGCCCCTCCTCTTCTCCCACTAGGGCCCATTAGGCCCAATATACTCCCCGGGGGGTTCCGGTAACCCCCGGTAGTCCGGTAAATGTCTGAAACCTCCCGAAACACTTCCGGTGTCCGAACATAGTCGTCCAATATATCGATCTTTACGTCTCGACTATTTCAAGACTCCTCGTCATGTCCGTGATCATATATGGGACTCTGAACTACCTTTGGTACATTAAAACACAAAAACTCATAACACCGATCGTCACAGAACTTTAAGCGTGCGGACCCTGCGGGTTCGAGAACTATGTAGACATGACCGAGACACGTCTCCGGTCAATAACCAATAGCGGAACATGGATGCTCATATTGGTTCCTACATATTCTACGAAGATCTTTATCGGTCAAACCGCATAACAACATACGTCGTTCCCTTTATCATCGGTATGTTACTTGCCCGAGATTCGATCGTCAGTATCTCAATACCTAGCTCAATCTCGTTACTGGTAAGTCTCTTTACTCGTTCCGTAGTGCATCATCCCGTAACTAACTCATTAGTCACATTGCTTGCAAGGCTTATAGTGATGTGCATTACCGAGAGGGCCCAGAGATACCTCTCCGATAATCGGAGTGACAAATCCTAATCTCGATCTATGCCAACTCAACAACTACCATCGGAGACACCTGTAGAGCACCTTTATAATCACCCAGTTATGGTGTGACGTTTGGTAGCACACAAAGTGTTCCTCCGGTAATCGGGAGTTGCATAATCTCATAGTCATAGGAACATGTATAAGTCATGAAGAAAGCAATAACAGTAAACTAAACGATCAAGTGCTAAGCTAATGGAATGGGTCAAGTCAATCACATCATTCTTCTAATGATGTGATCCCGTTTATCAAATGACAACTCATGTCTATGGTTAGGAAACATAACCATCTTTGATCAACGAGCTAGTCAAGTAGAGGCATACTAGTGACACTCTGTTTGTCTATGTATTCACACATGTACTATGTTTCCGGTTAATACAATTCTAGCATGAATAATAAACATTTATCATGATATGAGGAAATAAATAATAACTTTATTATTGCCTCTAGGGCATATTTCCTTCAGTCTCCCACTTTCACTAGAGTCAATAATCTAGATTACACAGTAATGATTCTAACACCCATGGAGTCTTGGTGTTGATCATGTTTTGCTCGTGGAAGAGGCTTAGTCAACAGGTCTGCAACATTCAGATCCGTATGTATCTTGCAAATCTCTATGTCTCCCACCTGGACTTGATCCTGGATGGAATTGAAGCGTCTCTTGATGTGCTTGGTTCTCTTGTGAAATCTGGATTCCTTTGCCAAGGCAATTGCACCAGTATTGTCGTGAAAGATTTTCATTGGACCCGATGCACTAGGTATGACACCTAGATCAGATATGAACTCCTTCATCCAGACTCCTTCATTTGCTGCTTCTGAAGCAGCTATGTACTTCGCTTCACACGTAGATCCCGCCACGATGCTTTGTTTAGAACTGCACCAACTGACAGCTCCACCGTTCAATATAAACATGTATCCGGTTTGGGATTTAGAATCGTCCGGATCAGTGTCAAAGCTTGCATCGACGTAACCATTTACGATGAGCTCTTTGTCACTTCCAAAAACGAGAAACATATCCTTAGTCCTTTTCAGGTATTTCAGGATGTTCTTGACCGCTGTCCAGTGATCCACTCCTGGATTACTTTGGTACCTCCCTGCTAAACTAATAGCAAGGCACACATCAGGTCTGGTACACAGCATTGCATACATGATAGAGCCTATGGCTGAAGCATAGGGAACATCTTTCATTTTCTCTCTATCTTCTGCAGTGGTCGGGCATTGAGTCTGACTCAACTTCACACCTTGTAACACAGGCAAGAACCCTTTCTTTGCTTGATCCATTTTGAACTTTTTCAAAACTTTATCAAGGTATGTGCTTTGTGAAAGTCCAATTAAGCGTGTTGATCTATCTCTATAGATCTTGATGCCCAATATATAAGCAGCTTCACCGAGGTCTTTCATTGAAAAACTCTTATTCAATTATCCTTTTATGCTATCCAGAAATTCTATATCATTTCCAATCAACAATATGTCATCCACATATAATATTAGAAATGCTACAGAGCTCCCACTCACTTTCTTGTAAATACAGGCTTCTCCAAAAGTCTGTATAAAACCATATGCTTTGATCACACTATCAAAACGTTTATTCCAACTCCGAGAGGCTTGCACCAGTCCATAAATGGATCGCTGGAGCTTGCACACTTTGTTAGCTCCCTTTGGATCGACAAAACCTTCTGGTTGCATCATATACAACTCTTCTTCCAGAAATCCATTTAGGAATGCAGTTTTGACATCCATTTGCCAAATTTAATAATCATAAAATGCAGCAATTGCTAACATGATTCAGACAGACTTAAGCATCGCTACGGGTGAGAAAGTCTCATCGTAGTCAACTCCTTGAACTTGTCAAAAACCTTTCATAACAAGTCGAGCTTTGTAGACAGTAACATTACTGTCAGCGTTAGTCTTCTTCTTGAAGATCCATTTATTCTCTATGGCTTGCCGATCATTGGGCAAGTCAATCAAAGTCCACACTTTGTTCTCATACATGGATCCCATCTCAAATTTCATGCCTCAAGCCATTTTGCGGAATCTGGGCTCACCATCGCTTCTTCATAGTTCGTAGGTTCGCCTTGTTCAAGTAACATGACCTCCAGAATAGGATTACCGTACCACTCTGGTGCGGATCTTACTCTGGTTGACCTACGAGGTTCGGTAGTAACTTGATCTGAAGTTTCATGATCAATATCATTAGCTTCCTCACTAATTGGTGTAGGTGTCACAGGAACCTGTTTCTGTGATGTACTACTTTCCAATAAGGGAGCAGGAACAGTTACCTCATCAAGTTCTACTTTCCTCCCACTCACTTCTTTTGAGAGAAACTCCTTCTCTAGAAAGGATCCATTCTTAGCAACAAATGCCTTGCCTTCGGATGTGATAGAAAGTGTACCCAACAGTTTCCTTTGGGTATCCTATGAACACACATTTCTCCTATTTGGGTTCGAGCTTATCAGGTTGAAGCTTTTTCACATAAGCATCGCAACCCCAAACTTTAAGAAACGACAACTTTGGTTTCTTGCCAAACCACAGTTCATAAGGCGTCATCTCAGCGGATTTCGATGGTGTCCTATTTAACATGAATGCAGTCGTCTCTAAAGCATAACCCCAAAACGATAGTGGTAGATTAGTAAGAGACATCATAGATCGCACCATATGTAGTAAAGTACGATTACGACGTTCGGACACACTATTACGCTGTGGTGTTCCGGGTGGCGTGAGTTGCGAAACTATTCCGCATTGTTTCAAATGTAGACCAAACTCGTAACTCAAATATTCTCCTCCATGATCAGATCATAGAAACTTTATTTTCTTGTTACGATGATTTTCCACTTCACTCTGAAATTCTTTGAACTTTTCAAATGTTTCAGACTTATGTTTCATTAAGTAGATATACCCATATCTGCTCAAATCATCTGTGAAGGTGAGAAAATAACGATACCCGCCGCGAGCCTCAATATTCATCGGACCACATACATCAATATGTATGATTTCCAATAAATCTGTTGCTCGCTCCATTGTTCCGGAGAACGACGTTTTAGTCATCTTGCCCATGAGGCATGGTTCACAAGTACCAAGTGATTCATAATCAAGTGATTCCAGAAGTCCATCAGTATGGAGTTTCTTCATGCGCTTTAGACCAATATGACCCAAACGGCAGTGCCACAAATAAGTTGCACTATCATTGTCCCTTCTAACACAAATCACAAAGCAGTGAGGCATCAAATCACAAAGCACGGACAAAGCAACCATCATTTCACTCTTCGCTGACTCCGCTTCTCCACCGTCTTCTTCGAGAAACCACCTCATTGCACTAAGGTGGACGGACGACGCTATTGTGTAGTACTAGTACATTTACGCGTCTTTTGGTTCAACGGACTTCCTGGATGCAAATAAGGCAGTTGTCTCGGCTTGCAGGTGGCTCTTGTGAACGACTTACCGTGGTCTCCTTCAATGGTGTTCTCCGTCGAACGCACTTCGCCAAACCACAATGTTCGAGATATCGTCGACGTCACCGCAATGGGGAAGGAAGTTAAATAGTTACTACCTCCATTTTTGTGTACAGAAGGCCACTAACACTAATTGAGGCAAAATTGATGGGGTTTGCCTCGTACTAGCAACCAAGGACATTAATATACCCTTGCATGCATGCGGAAGTGAGAAGGTTGGTTTGCATGGCCCTGCATTAATCAAGCGACGAGGAGTGAGATGGTTAGCTCTTTGGGCGTTGGAGAAAAAATACACATTAATTGACACGTCAAACGAGGATTTGTATCGATTAATCCCGCGAAGGAAAACCCCGCCTTTATTTTTTAACACTAGTACTCCTACGTACGTACTTGTATCCTGTTTGGGTCTAGGCCTTGCATTGCCATACTTCGCCACACATTTTTGCCAAGCTTTCCTAAAGTTTCCAAAATGAAAAGGAGGTACACTTGCGCACGACTGTCGCGGTTGCACCGCACCCTCACACAGTCGCTCCTGCACGCCGCGGTCGCACCGCACGCTCACACAGTCGCTCCTGCACACCACAAACCCAACCAAGGGAACGCACCCTCACTAACACGTGCTACCGGCACATAATTTTCGTTCATACAGTATGTTTATCCAACCGCATGTTGGGGAAGATCCGTACGACCCGTGCGGTGGTCTGTTGGGGAAGAAGAAGAGGTGAGGAAGAAGGGTTAGGAGACGTAGGATATTCATCCAACCGCTTGAAATGGTCGACTGACCCAAATGATGAAAGTCAGGCGACTTGCATAAATATATGTTTTTACGCAGCAAAAGATCCCCCAAAACAACAACATAAAGAAAAACTATCACTGATCACAGAACAAGACGGCCTCATCGTCTTTGGCTGCCGGCGCGAACCAGTCGTAGCTGTCGACGTGTGTCTCCGCACCATGGTTGTCCTCGGCCTCCAGCTACTCGTTCACGCGAAGCGTGCGGGCGCTCTGCACCGACAAGAGCACCACCCGGTTCAAGTCCAGGATGTCTGGTTCGCCTACAGGAGGGCCTCGATGGCAACGGCATCCGCGCGCTCCGCGTCGAGTTGAGCCTCCGCCGCCCGATTCAAGTCCAGGACGTCTGGTTCCGCCTGTAGGAGGGCATCGATGGCAGCGGCATCTGCGCGCTCCGCGTCGAGTTGAGCCTCCGCCGCCCGGTTCAAGTCCAGGACGGCCGGTTCCACCTGCAGGAGGGCCTCGATGGCAGCCGCATCCGCACGCTCCGTGTCAAGTTGAGCCTCCGCCGCCCGGTTCACATTCACGACATCCGGTTCCGCCTGAGGAGAGCCTCGATGGCAGCGGTATGCGCGCGCTCCGTGTCGAGTTGAGCCTCCGCCTCCCAGTCCTCCTTTAGTATCGCCAGGTTGAACTGCTGGTCCGCCTGCACCATGGGGGACCCGGACACCAGCACGAAGTCAACGTCCATCGTCTCATATGCATCGGGGGCCTTCTGCGCCGCGACCTCCGCCATGAACATTGAATCGGCTTCCTCCTCCTCGTAGCTTGGTGAAAGTGCAACTATCCCTGGGTGGTTTTGGTAATTCCTAACAACATATAGCTCATTGAGCTAATGCTATTTCAAGATAGATATTTCAGGAAAGCTCAATGATTGGCATGGCATGGATTAGAAAGTGGACCCTTCAAAATGCTAAGGACAAAAGATTGGCTCAAGCTCAAAGCACAAGACTCTACATTTTCTATTTTAGTGATCCAAGATCACATTGAGTCTATAGGAAAAGCCAATACTATTAAGAAGGGATGAGGTGTTGCTTAATGAGGTGCTTGCTCAAAATGCTTAGTGATATGCTCCAAAACCCTCCACTACTTTCTCATATCCACATATGTCCCCCACCAAATATCCAACTCGGCCCCACTGATTCTTTCTATCCGACGCCACCGAGTTCAGTTGACATAGCCACTGCCAGAAACCCTAGTCTTTTCGGTCTCACCGAGATGGGATTGTAATCTCTCTGTTTCCCTTCGTAATGTTTCGGTCAAACCGAGATGAGCGATCGGCCCCACCAAGATTGCAATGCAAACACTGTTTCCTTTTCGTAACGTTTCGGTCCAACCGAGATGAGCAAATTGGTCCCACCGAGTTTGCCTGACCAACTCTCTGTTTGACTATTACCAAAATCGGTCCCACCGAGTTTGTGTAATCGGTCTCACCGAGATTACGTTATGCCCTAACCCTAATGAAATCGGTCCCACCGAGTTGACATGTCGGTCCCACCGAGAATCCTAACGTTCACATTTTGAACCAAATCGGTCTGACCGAGTTCTCTGAATCGGTCCCACCGAGTTTGGTGATTTGTGTGCAACGGTTAGATTTTGTGTGGAGGCTATATATACCCCTCCACCCACCCTTCATTCGTGGAGAGAGCCATCAGAACATGCCTACACTTCCAATACATATTTTCTGAGAGAGAACCACCTACACTTGTGTTGAGGTCAAGATATTCCATTCCAACCACATAAATCTTGATCTCTAGCCTTCCCCAAGTTGCTTTCCACTCAAATCTTCTTTCTACCAAATCCAATCCTATGAGAAAGAGTTGAGTGTTGGGGAGACTATCATTTGAAGCACAAGAGCAAGGAGTTCATCATCAACACACCATTTGTTACTTCTTGGAGAGTGGTGTCTCCTAGATTGGCTAGGTGTCACTTGGGAGCCTCCGACAAGATTGTGGAGTTGAACCAAGGAGTTTGTAAGGGCAAGGAGATCGCCTACTTCATGAAGATCTACCCTAGTGAGGCAAGTCCTTCATGGGCGACGGCCATGGTGGGATAGACAAGGTTGCTTCTTCGTGGACCCTTCGTGGGTGGAGCCCTCCGTGGACTCGCGCAACCGTTACCCTTCGTGGGTTGAAGTCTCCATCAACGTGGATGTACGATAGCACCACCTATCGGAACCAAGGATAAAAAATCTTCGTGTCAACATTGCGTTTGCTCCCTCAAACTCATCCCTTTACCTTCATATGCAATTGTTTTACATTCCGCTGCTATACTCTTAGAATTGCATGTGTAGGGTGATTGCTTGATTTGTGCTAAGTTGTTAAAATCTACCAAGAACTAAAATTGGGAAAAGGCTAGATTTTTATTTGGTCAAGTAGTCTAATCACCCCCCCCCTCTAGACATATTTTGATCCTACAAGTGGTATCAGAGCTTTGGTCTCAATTTGCTTTGATTTCCATAGCTTTTGGTGGTCATAGCCTTGGTTTCACAACCTAGGAGAGTATGGCGTCTAGCGAGGGAAATTACCACCGTAGAGGTCCTTACTTTGATGGTACAAATTTTGCTAGTTGGAAGCATAAGATGAAAATGCATATTCTTGGACATAACCCCGTCGTTTGGGCTATTGTGTGTATTGGCTTGCAAGGTGAATTCTTTGATGGGAGAGAACCAAACCATGAAGCTACCGCGGAAGAGTTGAAGATGCTACAATACAAATGCTCAAGCTTGTGATATTCTCTTCAATGGATTGTGCCCCGAAGAATTCAACAAAATTAGCCGTCTTGAGAATGCAAAGGAAATTTGGGATACTTTGATTGATATGCACGAAGGTACCGACTCCGTCAAGGAATCCAAATTGGATGTGCTTCAAAGTCAACTTGACAAGTTCAAAATGAAGGATGGTGAAGGTGTCGCCGAAATGTACTCTAGGCTTGCTCTCATCACAAATGAGATTGCCGGCGTGGGAAGTGAAGAGATGGCCGACAAATTCATCATCAAGAAGATCCTAAGAGCCTTGGATGGAAAATATGATACCGTGTGCACATTGATCCAAATGATGCCCAATTACAAAGATCTCAAGCCAACGGAAGTCATTGGAAGAATTGTTGCTCATGAGATGTCACTCAAGGATAAGGAAGAGCTTCACAACAAGACTAGTGGTGCTTACAAAGCCTCGTGTGATGCTACCACATCATCAAGTGAGAAACAAACCTTCAATGAAGAATTGAGCCTAATGGTAAAGAACTTCAACAAGTTCTACAAGAGTAGAAGCAAAGAAAGAAGTTCCAAGTCAAGGTCCTACAATGACAAAAGATCTTCTAGTCGTGAGCGTAATTGCTACAATTGTGGAAGACCCGGACACTACTCCAATGAGTGTACAGCTCCCTACAAAAGAAGAGAAGATTCTCCCAAAAGAAGAAGTAGAAGAGAAGAATCACCACCAAGAGAAAGGAGGAGTAGAGATGATCGTTATGAACGAAGACCCTCTCGGAGAAGCAAGGACTCGGAAAGGAAGGATAAGTCATCAAGGAGCTACACAAAAAGAAGACATCAAGCTCATGTTGGTGAATGGGTATCCGGCTCCGACTCCGACAATCACTCCGAAAGAAGTTATCACTCCGACTCTGAATATACTCAAGATGAAGGTGTTGCCGGTCTAGCACTTGTGTCAACCAACTCCTATGACATATTTGACTCATCAAATGAAGGAATTGGAAGATGCTTCATGGCCAAAGGTCCAAAGGTAACACATCCTGAGTATGTTGATTTCAATAGTGATGAAGATGATTTGCTAGGTGATGATGATTTACTTGTTGACAACTCTAGTGATGAAAACTATGATGAAACGTCAATTAATCATGCTAATCAAGATAAAATGAATGACGTTGATAAGAAGGAGATTGAGCATCTAACTAAAGAACTAAACACTCTTAAGTTAGCTCATGAAACTACCTTGGAAAATCATCGAGAACTTTTAAAGACTCATGATAAGCTACGCTTTGAAAAGCTCAACCTTGAGCAAGAGCATGAGTTTTTAAAGGCAAACAATGATGATCTTCGCAAGAAAAGTTCTTCTTACATTGCCAAGCGTTTACTCTTGTCTACTTACATGCCACAAGTTAAATCTAGCAACAAGAACAAGAAAGATGCTTCATCTAGTAGTAACAACAATCATGCTAAATCCAATGTTGTTGCTTCTAGTAGTTCTCTTGATCCCACTAATGATTCTCTTAGCCAAGTTACACTTGAGCAAGAAAATAGCTTATTGAAGGGAATTATAGAGAAAGGTGTTTACAAGAGCCTTGTCGGAAGTAAGCAATTTGAGGAAATTGATGCATTTGAAGAAGCACCCAAGGCCTTGGTCAAGTGGGTTCCCAAGACTACATCAAGTTCTACTTCATCAAGTACAACTACAACTCCAAGGATTCCCATCAAGATGGTGTGGATCCAGAAGAAGAAGAACTAGAGAGTTCTTGAGGGTGACTCCGCCAACATACTTCACTCTTATCATTTTCGCGAGAACAAGTGCAAACAACTTCCATATCTTGCACTAGTTCAAGGAGTCACAAACCCTCTTGTTGGTAAGACAAGGGACAAGGTAACCCAATGCTTTCATGGACATCATCTTGTGTATGCATCACTCTATGTCTATGGATATCCTTGTTTGTTCCTTGTGGGACTAACCCGTGTAGGTATTGAAAGTGCAACTCACTCCAAAGGATTGCTCCAAATGATCTACATCAACATTGAGCATCTACATCTTCAACACCTACATGAAGTCATCATCGACAAAACCCAAGGTTAGTTTATCCCTCTAAGGGGGGATATCACATCTAGGGGAGCTTTACTCTAATCAGTTGAGTTAAAGCAACTCTAATGGTGTGGACACATCAATGCTTTATGTAAAAGTGGTAACCCCACTTGTGCTTAAATGATGAGTACGACCTATGATCAGATGTTCTCATTTGACTCCTAAGTCAATATACTCATATATAGATGACCTAGTCATCGCCAAATTGCTTGATAGATGCTAGAGTGTTTGTGCATGCTTTTGTCACATATTTCATTTGCCATTTTATTGTGTGAGCATGTTGGTTGCATATTTTACTCATTCGAGGACATCCATTTGTTGCTTTCAATGTTTGGCTCTTTCTCTTTTGCCAAATGGATGGACAAGAATGCCTAAGAACTCCCTCTAGCTATCTATGCTTTCCTCGTCTCAAACTCTATTCATGCTACATCACAAAGTTTGATCAAGTCAGATTCGAACCACTCTGTGTGAGGAGCACTCGGAGTTCCCGATTTGTCATAGACTTAAACCTCCAAAACCTCTTTGTGCATCTCGGTTTGACCGATTCATCCTTTTCGGTCCTACCGAGTCACTAAGTTGATCTAGGGTTTTCAATCTCGGTGCAACCGATTAGAACCTTTCGGTCACACCGAGTTGCAGTAACTGCTTGCAGTTTTGCATCTCGGTGCCACCGAGTAGTTCCACTCGGTCACACCGACAGGGTCAGGTTATATATACCGACGGGCCAAATTTTGGAAAATTTGCCGAACCTCCTCGCCCGCGCGTAACCTGCTCTGCCTCTTCGGGTCTCCGGATCATCCTCTCGTCGCCAGCGACCTCCCACCGCTGGTCTCCACCGTCGTCAACAAAAATCTTCATCGTCGTTGCCGCCGTAGCAAGTTCGTCGCCAAACTAGGGTACGAACTTGATCTTTGTGCTAATCCTTAACTCCGATTCTTAGCACATTGCTTTGCCATGATTCTTGCCATGATTGAAATCATCCTGTCCAGCGAAAACATCCGGTAGATTAGTTTTGATTTGAAAATTTAGGGTTAGGTCTCCGCCGAATTCATCTCGGACCGACCGAGTTGTAGAAATCGGTCTCACCGATTTTGGCTTAGGCCAGAGCACACGCGTTTTCGGTCTGACCGAAAATTGCAAATCGGTGTGACCGAGTTCGATTCTTTGTGAAACCCTAGCAGTCTCGATACCACCGAACTGTGACTCGATCTGACCGAGTTCACTAGTTTAGGTTCCAAAAGCTGCTTCGGTATCACCGAGTTTACAAATCGGTAGATCCGAAATGCTTTCTGTGAAGAACTAAAACTAAGTTTTAAGTCATCCTTTTTGCAAAACTCGTGTACTTTGTGATGCTCATCTACTCTACCTCATCTATAACCTATTCACGGGGTCTGCTGTCAGAGTATTTGCAGAGATATCTGACCAGAGTGATAGTCAAAACAGGTCTGAGCAGCAGGTGCAGATGAGTGAGGGTTCAGATCCCTCTAGCAGCTATGATGATGGCAGCAGGAGCACTCCTAGCAATCTGCCAAAGGCTGCCACCAGGACAAGGAAGAAGAGGAATTCTGACTCTGAAGATGAAGATTATGTGGCAGTTGAAGATGAAGCCACTTCAAAGAAGAAGGTGCTAAAGAAAGAGTATGGCACAACTGCAACAAAGCCTGGTATGAAAACTAAGATGCCAGCAAGAAGACAGCCAATGTCAAAGCCAAGGAAAGTTGCCACAGGGGAAACCATGAAGTTTACCATTGAATTAGATGATGGAGAAGCAGCAGGTGATGGTAAGAAGAAAAGGGCCAGAACCACTACTACCAAAGTTCTTGGCAAGCCCTCAATGAGCAGAGATTCAGAAGAAGAGGAAGAGGAAAAGGATGCTGCACCAGCACCCAAAGCACAAAAGCTTATAGGAGATGCAATCAAAGCAGGGGCTGCTCCATCAAAGCCCAAAGCTGCTCCCAAGGCTGCCGCGCCAGCTCCAAAGCCAAAACCCAAGAGGAGCACTAGGAATATCCCTCCTGAAGAAAAGAACAAGGCCCTAGTGCCTCAAGCTGCTGAAGAAGAAGATGATGATTCTGTTGTTTTGAGGAAGCTGAAGCCCAAGATCCCTGACCACACTGATGCACACCCAGTTGCAGAGAACATGAAGATCAGGAAGGATGCAGGATTGAGACTATGGAGACAGTCTGATCCATATGCTATCAGGAGAAGGACTGTTGTGGACTACAGGTTTCACACTAAGGAACAGCAGGACTTCTATGAGACTGTTTTGCTTGACAAGAAGCCCATTGTGTGTGATATGAGATGGGTTGACTGGGAATTCATCAAGGAAAATGAGGATCACTTCCCTGGAGTGCTTGATAGCTTTAAGGCATGTGGAGTGGATACTTTTGTTGCCCAGAAGCTCACCATGTGGAATGATGAGCTCATCATGCAGTTTTATGATACGTCTCCAACGTATCTATAATTTTTGATTGCTCCATGCTATATTATCTACTGTTTTGGACAATATTGGGCTTCATTATCCACTTTTATATTATTTTTGGGACTAACCTATTAACCGGAGGCCCAGCCCAGAATTGCTGTTTTTTGCCTATTTCAGAGATTCGCAGAAAAAGAATATCAAACGCAGTCCAAACGGAATGAAACCTTCGGGAGTGTGATTTTTGGAACGAACATGATCCAGGAGACTTGGACCCTACGTAAGAGAAGCTTCCAAGAGGCCACGAGGTAGGGGGGCGCGCCTACCCCCCCAGGGCGCGCCCTCCACCCTCGTGGGCCCCATGTTGCTCCATCGACATACTTCTTCCTCCTATATATACCTACGTACCCCCAAACGATCAGAGACGGAGCCAAAAACCTAATTCCACTGCCGCAACCTTCTGTACCCACGAGATCCCATCTTGGGGCCTGTTCCGGAGCTCCGCCGGAGGGGGCATCCATCACGGAGGGCTTCTACATCATCATCATAGCCTCTCCGATGAAGTGTGAGTAGTTTACCTCAGACCTTCGGGTCCATAGTTATTAGCTAGATGGTTTCTTCTCTCTTTTTGGATCTCAATACAATGTTCTCCCCCTCTCTCATGGAGATCTATTCGATGTAATCTTCTTTTGCGGTGTGTTTGTTGAGACCGATGAATTTAGGGTTTATGATCAAGTTTATCTATGAACAATATTTGAATCTTCTCTGAATTCTTTTATGTATGATTGGTTATCTTTGCAAGTCTCTTCGAATTATCAGTTTGGTTTGGCCTACTAGATTGATCTTTCTTGCAATGGGAGAAGTGCTTAGCTTTGGGTTCAATCTTGCGGCGTCCTTTCCCAGTGACAGTAGGGGCAGCAAGGCACGTATTGTATTGTTGCCATCGAGGATAACAAGATGGGGTTTTTATCATATTGCATGAATTTATCCCTCTACATCATGTCATCTTGCTTAAGGCGTTACTCTGTTTTCATGAACTTAATACTCTAGATGCATGCTGGATAGCGGTCGATGAGTGGAGTAATAGTAGTAGATGCAGGCAGGAGTCGGTCTACTTGTCTCGGACGTGATGCCTATATACATGATCATACCTAGATATTCTCATAACTATGCTCAATTCTGTCAATTGCTCAACAGTAATTCGTTCACCCACCGTAAAATACTTATGCTCTTGAGAGAAGCCACTAGTGAAACCTATGGTCCCCGGGTCTATCTTCATCATATTAATCTTCCAACACTAAGTTATTTCCTTTGCTTTTATTTTACTTTGCATCTTTATCACAAAAATACCAAAAATATTATCCTATCATATCTATCAGATCTCACTCTCGTAAGTGACCGTGAAGGGATTGACAACCCCTTATCGCATTGGTTGCGAGGATTTATTTGTTTTGTGTAGGTGCGAGGGACTCGCGCGTAGCCTCCTACTGGATCGATACCTTGGTTCTCAAAAACTAAGGGAAATACTTACACTACTTTGCTGCATCACCATTTCCTCTTCAAGGGAAAACCAACGCAGTGCTCAAGAGGTAGCAAGAAGGATTTCTGGCGCCGTTGCCGGGGATGTCTACGCAAAAGTCAACATACCAAGTACCCATCACAATTCCTTATCTCCCGCATTACATTATTTGCCATTTGCCTCTCGTTTTCCTCTCCCCCACTTCACCCTTGTTGTTTTATTCGCCCTCTCTTTTTTGTTCGCCTCTTTTTCGCTTGCTTTTTGTTTGCTCGTGTGTTGGATTGCTTGTTTGTCACGATGGCGCTACCTAGATTTGGTGATCTTCACCTTAAAAGGTTAGAAGAGATCAAAAGCAACGTCAGGAGTTTTATGGTTTTGCAGTTTGAACATAATAATTTCTTCAGAAACGAGCTTAAGGAACAAAAAAGCTTTACGAGTTATATGAATAAAGAGCTCGATCATATGTCTAAAGAATTTGATGGTTTGAGATCCCAAATTGCTCATCTTGAAAAATTGATAGCTGAAATATCGGATAAGCAGGCTACCTTAGTTAATAACATGGCCGCTAAACCGGATTACTATGAAAATAAAGATGAAGATCTAAAAGTTATTGATGTGTCCCCTATTAAATCTTTGCTTTGCAATATGAATCTTGATAATGATGGGACTGAATATGATCCACCTTTACCTAGAAGGCGTTCCAAAAATTCAGAGTTTTTAGATCTTGATGCTAAATTTGATGAAAGTGGGATTGAAGAAATCAAAACCCTAGATGCTAATAAACCCACTATTTGGATTTCAAGGAATTTAATTATGAAAATTGCTCTTTGATTGATTGTATTTCCTTGTTGCGATCCGTGCTAAATTCTCCTCATGCTTATAGTCAAAATAAAGCATTTACTAAACATATCGTTGATGCCTTGATGCAATCTTATGAAGAAAAGCTTGAGTTGGAAGTTTCTATCTCTAGAAAACTTTATGATGAGTGGGAACCAACTATTAGAATTAAGATTAAGGATCATGAGTTCTATGCTTTATGTGATTTGGGTGCTAGTGTTTCCACTATTCCCAAAACTTTGTGTGATTTGCTACATTTCCGTGATTTTGATGATTGCTCTCTAAACTTGCACCTTGTGGATTCCACTATTAAGAAACCTATGGGAAAAATTAATGATGTTCTTATTGTTGCAAATAGGAATTATGTGCCCGTAGATTTTATCGTTCTTGACATAGATTGCAATCCTTCATGTTCTATTATTCTTGGTAGACCTTTCCTTAGAACGATTGGTGCAATTATTGATATGAAGGAAGGGAATATTAGATTCCAATTTCCACTAAAGAAAGGCATGGAACACTTCCCTAGGTAGAAAATAAAACTACCATATGAATCTATTATGAGAGCCACCTATGGATTGCCTACCAAAGATGGCAATACCTAGATCTATCCTTGCTTTTATGCCTAGCTAGGGGCGTTAAACGATGGCGCTTGTTGGGAGGCAACCCAATTTTATTTTTAGTTTTTTTTTGCTTTTGCTTCTATTTAGGAATAAATATTTGTTCTAGCCTCTGGTTAGATGTGTTTTTATGTTTTAATTAGTGTTTGTGCCAAGTTAAACCTATAGGATCTTCTTGGATGATAGTTATTTGATCTTGCAGAAATTTCCAGAAACTTTCTGTTCACGAAAACAATTGTTAAAAATCACCAGAACGTGATAAAATACTGATTCCAATTGCTGATGATCAATAAAAAAATTGTCTAGGTCGTCCTATTTTGGCTGATTTTTTGGAGTTCCTGAAGTTTTCGTTAGTTACAGATTACTACAGACTGTTCTGTTTTTGACAGATTCTGTTTTTCGTGTGTTGTTTGCTTATTTTGATGAATCTATGGCTAGTAAAATAGTTTATAAACCATAGAGAAGTTGGAATACAGTAGGTTTAACACCAATATAAATAAAGAATGAGTTCATTACAGTACCTTGAAGTGGTCTTTTGTTTTCTTTTGCTAACGGAGCTCACGAGATTTTCTGTTAAGTTTTGTGTTGTGAAGTTTTCAAGTTTTGGGTGAAAGATTTGATGGATTATGGAACAAGGAGTGGCAAGAGCCTAAGCTTGGGGATGCCCATGGCACCCCCAAGATAATCTAAGGACACCAAAAAGCCAAAGCTTGGGGATGCCCCGGAAGGCATCCCCTCTTTCGTCTACATCCATCGGTAACTTTACTTGGAGCTATATTTTTATTCACCACATGATATGTGTTTTGCTTGGAGCGTCTTGTATGATTTGAGTCTTTGGTTTTTATTTTACCACAATCATCCTTGCTGTACACACCTTTTGAGAGAGCCATACATGATTCGGAAATTATTAGAATACTCTATGTGCTTCACTTATATCTTTTGAGTTATATAGTTTTGCTCTAGTACTTCACTTATATCTTTTAGAGCACGGTGGTGGATTTGTTTCATAGAAACTATTGATCTCTCATGCTTCACTTAGATTATTTTGAGAGTCTTAAATAGCATGGTAATTTGCTTAAATAATCCTAATATGCTAGGTATTCAAGATTTGTAAAAACTTTCTTATGAGTGTGTTGAATACTAAGAGAAGTTTGATACTTGATGATTGTTTTGAGATATGGAGGTAGTGATATTAGGTTGTCAAAATCGCGATTCTGTTGTACGATTCTACGACTTTATGATCCAAACTAGCCCCTTTGATTCTACGATTTTGGTTCATAGAATCTACGTTTCTACGATCCTGATAGTGAAGATTCTACAATTTGCGATCCTATCATCAAAGCTCCGATCCGATTCATGATCATGATTCTGACAACCTATTAAAGTTGTGCTAGTTGAGTAGTTGTGAATTTGAGAAATGCTTGTGTTGAAGTTCGCAAGTCCCGTAGCATGCACGTATGGTAAACGGTATATAACAAATTTGAAACATGAGGTGTTCTTTGATTGTCCTCCTTATGAGTGGCGGTCGGGGACGAGCAATGGTCTTTTCCTACCAATCTACCCCCCTAGGAGCATGCGTGTAGTGCTTGGTTTTTGATGACTTGTAGATTTTTGCAATAAGTATGTGAGTTCTTTATGACTAATGTTGAGTCCATGGATTATACGCACTCTCACCCTTCCATCATTGCTAGCCTCTTCGGTACCGTGCATTGCCCTTTCTCACATTGAGAGTTGGTGCAAACTTCGCCGGTGCATCCAAACCCCATGATATGATACGCTCTTTCACACATAAACCTCCTTATATCTTCCTCAAAACAGCCACCATACCTACCTATTATGGCATTTCCATAGCCATTCCGAGATATATTGCCATGCAACTTTCCACCATTCCGTTTAGCATGACACATTCATCATTGTCATATTGCTTAGCATGATCATGTAGTTGACATAGTATTTGTGGCAAAGCCACCATTCATAATTCTTTCATACATGTCACTCTAGATTCATTGCATATCCCGGTACACCACCGGAGGCATTCATATAGAGTCATACTTTGTTCTAGTATCGAGTTGTAAATAAATAGAAGTGTGATGATCATCATTTAATAGAGCATCGTCCCAAAAAAAGGCCCAATAAAAAAAGGCCCAAAAAATAAAAATAAAAAGGGACAATGCTACTATCCTTTTTTTCCACACTTGTTCTTCAAAGTAGCACCATAATCTTCATGATAGAGAGTCTCTTGTTTTGTCACTTTCATATACTAGTGGGAATTTTTCATTATAGAACTTGGCTTGTATATTCCAACAATGGGCCTCAAGTGCCCTAGGTCTTCGTGAGCAAGCAAGTTGGATGCACACCCACTTAGTTTCTTTTGTTGAGCTTTCATGCATTTATAGCTCTAGTGCATCCGTTGCATGGCAATCCCTACTCCTTGCATTAACATCAATCGATGGGCATCTCCATAGCTCATTGATTAGCCTCGTTGATGTGAGACTTTCTCCTTTTTTGTCTTCTCCACATAACCCCCATCATTATACTCTATTCCACCCATAGTGCTATATCCATGGCTCACGCTCATGTATTGCGTGAAGGTTTATAAAGTTTGAGATTACTAAAGTATGGAACAATTGCTTGGCTTGTCATCGGGGTTGTGCACGATGAGAGCATTCTTGTGTGACGAAAATGGAGCATGACTAAATTATATGATTTTGTAGGGATGAACTTTCTTTGGCCATGTTATTTTGAGAGGACATAATTGCTTAGTTAGTATGCTTGAAGTATTATTATTTTTATGTCAATATGAACTTTTGTCTTGAATCTTTCGGATCTGAATATTCATACCACAATTAAGAAGAATTACATTGAAATTATGCCTAGTAGCACTCCGCATCAAAAATTCTGTTTTTATCATTTACCTACTCGAGGACGAGCGGGAATTAAGCTTGGGGATGCTTGATACGTCTCCAACGTATCTATAATTTTTGATTGCTCCATGCTATATTATCTACTGTTTTGGACAATATTGGGCTTCATTATCCACTTTTATATTGTTTTTGGGACTAACCTATTAACCGGAGGCCCAGCCCAGAATTGCTGTTTTTTGCCTATTTCAGAGATTCGCAGAAAAAGAATATCAAACGGAGTCCAAACTGAATGAAACCTTCGGGAGCGTGATTTTTGGAACGAACATGATCCAGGAGACTTGGACCCTACGTAAGAGAAGCTTCCAGGAGGCCACGAGGTAGGGGGCGCGCCTACCCCCCAGGGCGCGCCCTCCACCCTCGTGGGCCCCACGTTGCTCCACCGACGTACTTCTTCCTCCTATATATACCTACGTACCCCCAAACGATCAGAGACGGAGCCGAAAACCTAATTCCACCGCCACAACCTTCTATACCCATGAGATCCCATCTTAGGGCCTGTTCCGGAGCTCCGCCGGAGGGGGCATCCATCACGAAGGGCTTCTACATCATCACCATAGCCTCTCCGATGAAGTGTGAGTAGTTTACCTCAGACCTTCGGGTTCATAGTTATTAGCTAGATGGTTTCTTCTCTCTTTTTGGATCTCAATACAATGTTCTCCCCCTCTCTCGTGGAGATCTATTCGATGTAATCTTCTTTTGCGGTGTGTTTGTTGAGACCGATGAATTTAGGATTTATGATCAAGTTTATCTATGAACAATATTTGAATCTTCTCTGAATTCTTTTATGTATGATTGGTTATCTTTGCAAGTCTCTTCGAATTATCAGTTTGGTTTGGCCTACTAGATTGATCTTTCTTGCAATGGGAGAAGTGCTTAGCTTTGGGTTCAATCTTGCGGTGTCCTTTCCCAGTGACAGTAGGGGCAGCAAGGCACGTATTGTATTGTTGCCATCGAGGATAACAAGATGGGGTTTTTATCATATTGCATGAATTTATCCCTCTACATCATGTCATCTTGCTTAAGGCGTTACTCTGTTTTCATGAACTTAATACTCTAGATGCATGCTGGATAGCGGTCGATGAGTGGAGTAATAGTAGTAGATGCAGGCAGGAGTCGGTCTACTTGTCTCGGACGTGATGCCTATATACATGATCATACCTAGATATTCTCATAACTATGCTCAATTCTGTCAATTGCTCAACAGTAATTCGTTCACCCATCGTAAAATACTTATGCTCTTGAGAGAAGCCACTAGTGAAACCTATGGTCCCCGGGTCTATCTTCATCATATTAATCTTCCAACACTAAGTTATTTCCTTTGCTTTTATTTTACTTTGCATCTTTATCACAAAAATATCAAAAATATTATCCTATCATATCTATCAGATCTCACTCTTGTAAGTGACCGTGAAGGGCTTGACAACCCCTTATCACGTTGGTTGCGAGGATTTATTTGTTTTGTGTAGGTGCGAGGGACTCGCGCATAGCCTCCTACTGGATTGATACCTTGGTTCTCAAAAACTGAGGGAAATACTTACGCTACTTTGCTGCGTCACCCTTTCCTCTTCAAGGGAAAACCAACGCAGTGCTCAAGAGGTAGCATTTTACTCCACTGCCCACGTCTATCCAGATGGAAGGATTGTATGGATGTCTGAGGGTACTAGGTACCAATCTACAGTTGATGAGTGGGCCAAGCTTATAAATGCTCCTGAGGAACATGAGGATGACTTGGACATTTATGCAGAGAAGAAGAAAGACCACAACAGTATGGCTAACATGTACAAGGAGATCCCAGATGCTGCTTTGGATACACATAAGTTTGGATCAGTTCACTACCTGTTGTCTGGTCTGCCAACAATCAACTGGATCTTAAGGCACACACTGCTACCCAAGTCAGGTGATCACAAGATGATCAGAGGACATGCTATAAACTTGCTGCACATATTTGATGTCCCACAGAAGTTCAAAGTCATGAGCCTGATTGTTGAAACAATCACAAGGACTGTAGCTGATCAGAAGAGAAGTTGTGGGTATGCCCCACACATTCAGGAGCTAATCAACTCAAAGATGGGCAAAGGCAAGTACATCTTGGATAAGGAGCACCTGCCCATCTATCCTGAATTTTAAGATAACACTGTTGTGATGAATGAGAATGAACCATCTTCAGCTCAAGCACATGAAAAGAGAGAGAAGGCTAAGGCAGAGAAGGCTGCAAAGATGCCAACAGCAGAGGAGGCATCTCAGGTATTCTTGAAGAGCAAGCAAGACCAGCTTGGATATCTGATCCAATCCACCCTGAGGATTGAGAAGGGCTTGGCCACCCTGACCAAGAACCAGGAGTGTCTAGAGAGGATCATTGAGCAGAAATTCTATGACCTTGATGTCAAGGTAACAGAAATCCAAACTGCAGTTGAGCAACTTCAGGAGGAAGCAGAGGAGAAGAAGGGCAAGTTTACCACAGATGCTTTTGCTAGAGTGCCTAGAGGACAGAGATCTACTGCAGTGCCAGTGACGGACACTAGAGCCACAGCATCGGCACTAGTAGCTATAGCTCCAGTTCCACCTCCAGCAGCTACTCCACCAGCTCCAGCTACTTCATTAGAAGCCTTCGTCCTTGGAGTTCTCTCAACACCACCTCCCGAAGATCAAGCCTGAGAGTCGTTTAGCACTATGCATTTTCGAACTTTTTGGTACTTGTTGCCAAAGGGGGAGAAAAATGTTTAGATCATAGGCTTCGAGAGAGAGAGTGTTGGATTTTATCTCTCTTTGTACTTATTTGGTTTGGTTTGAAACTTTATTGTGTGCTTGTGTGAGCTACTTGTGAGATACTTGTTTGATCTTGTGTTTGATCATATGCTACCCTTAATGATTGTTGGATGATATTATCTCTTATATCCTAGATGATCATTCACTTGTTTTGGTGACGAGTGCATGCTTTAACTTCTATCATTTTGAGCGCTCCACCAAGATGTATGTGACATGGAAGAGTAACCCATGATCCTAATCGGTTGTGCATTTGCATTCAAAAGAAAATTTTAAATAATGCACAAATTTAGGTGGAGCTCTTGCTTATCACATACTTCTCAAAGTGACGATGTTTTTCAATACTATTTATCATTTGTCGAAGTTTTGATCTATATGTTGTCATCAGTTACCAAAAAAGGGGGAGATTGAAAGTGCAACTATCCCTGGGTGGTTTTGGTAATTCCTAACAACATATAGCTCATTGAGCTAATGCTATTTCAAGATAGATATTTCAGGAAAGCTCAATGATTGGCATGGCATGGATTAGAAAGTGGACCCTTCAAAATTCTAAGGACAAAAGATTGGCTCAAGCTCAAAGCACAAGACTCTACATTTTCTATTTTAGTGATCTAAGATCACATTGAGTCCATAGGAAAAGCCAATATTATTAAGAAGGGATGAGGTGTTGCTTAATGAGGTGCTTGCTCAAAATGCTTAGTGATATGCTCCAAAACCCTCCACTACTTTCTCATATCCACATATGTCCCCCACCAAATATCCAACTCGGCCCCACCGATTCTTTCTATCCGGCGCCACCGAGTTCAGTTGACATAGCCACTGCTAGAGACCCTAGTCTTTTCGGTCTCACTGATAGGGATCTCGGTCTCACCGAGATGGGATTGTAATCTCTCTGTTTCCCTTTGTAACGTTTCGGTCAAACCGAGATGAGCGATCGGTCCCACCGAGATTGCAATGCAAACACTCTGTTTCCTTTTCGTAACGTTTCGGTCCAACCGAGATGAGCGAATCGGTCCCACCGAGTTTGCCTGACCAACTCTCTATTTGACTATTACCAAAATCGGTCCGACCGAGTTTGTGTAATCGGTCTCACCGAGATTACGTTATGCCCTAACCCTAATGAAATCGGTCCCACCAAGTTGACATGTCGGTCCCATCGAGAATCCTAACGTTCACATTTTGAACCAAATCGGTCTGACCGAGTTCTCTGAATCGGTCCCACCGAGTTTGGTCATTTGTGTGTAACGGTTAGATTTTGTGTGGAGGCTATATATACCCCTCCACCCACTCTTCATTCGTGGAGAGAGCCATCAGAACATGCCTACACTTCCAATACATATTTTCTGAGAGAGAACCACCTACACTTGTGTTGAGGTCAAGATATTCCATTCCAACCACATAAATCTTGATCTCTAGCCTTCCCCAAGTTGCTTTCCACTCAAATCTTCTTTCTACCAAATCCAATCCTATGAGAGAGAGTTGAGTGTTGGGGAGACTATCATTTGAAGCACAAGAGCAAGGAGTTCATCATCAACACACCATTTGTTACTTCTTGGAGAGTGGTGTCTCCTAGATTGGCTAGGTGTCACTTGGGAGCCTCCAACAAGATTGTGGAGTTGAACCAAGGAGTTTGTAAGGGCAAGGAGATCGCCTACTTCGTGAAGATCTACCCTAGTGAGGAAAGTCCTTCATGGGCGACGGCCATGGTGGGATAGACAAGGTTGCTTCTTCGTGGACCCTTCGTGGGTGGAGCCCTCCGTGGACTCGCGCAACCGTTACCCTTCGTGGGTTGAAGTCTCCATCAACGTGGATGTACGATAGCACCACCTATCGGAACCACGGATAAAAAATCTCCGTGTCAACATTGCGTTTGCTCCCTCAAACTCATCCCTTTACCTTCATATGCAATTGTTTCACATTCGCTGCTATACTCTTAGAGTTGCATGTGTAGGTTGATTGCTTGATTTGTGCTAAGTTGTTAAAATCTACCAAGAACTAAAATTGGGAAAAGGCTAGATTTTTATTTGGTCAAGTAGTCTAATCACCCCCCCTCTAGACATACTTTCGATCCTACATTTGGCTCTAGAGAACTCGAGGATTGGCCCACCACAAAGCGAGCTTGGGAACAGACGTCTGTGGCGCCGACCGCCGCCGCGATTTCTGTGCGGCTCTCCGGCGTCAGCATCTTGTAGTACGTGATCTTGCGGCGCACCATGGCTTTCCGGCAAACTAGGGGACGCTTGATGCGGGCTAGGGGATCGAAAGGTGGGGGAATGCGCTGGAGAGGAGGTGTGGTTTTGGGGCAGTGGCTGGCGTAGGCCGAGCAGCGAAGGTTCTGGTGTGAATAGTGGTTCCGGTGACGACCGGTAAATCGGTTTTGACTGTACATCCCTCTTGTCGCGTTCGCATTGCTCCCCGGCACGCTGGACCCTCCACGTCGCTCACCGAATGGAACACGCTTCGTCTTGCGTTTTCGCTCGCTTGTGGGACCGCAGTTGAGAGCAAGCCGATGTCCCTCCCCCTCACCCGTCCACGTCATTTATACTACTACTCCCTCAGTTTTATGCGGAGTAAATAAAAACAGAGGGAGTATACTACGGATGAGGATCCCCTGACGTGGACGAACCCAATGAGTAACCCACATGCGGGGCCTAGTAAGCATGGGGCCCGCCAGTAAGTGACCGAAAGGGAGGGTCTTCTGTTTGACTAGCCACGGTCGAAACAGGATCCTATTCATCTGGAGGGGTCTGGCGTACCGCAAAACAAAGGAAACATACTTGTGTTCGAGTGCCTACGGTCTAAACAGGGTCCTGTTGATCGGGAGGGGTGTGGAGTACCATAAAACGGAGGAAACAGACTTGTGTTGGAGCGCTATGGTCGACACGGGGGTCCTGTTCATCGGGAGGGGGGTGGTGTACCGCAAAACGGGATTCCACGGGGTACTGTTCATCTCCACTGTCGACCTCCTCCAGCCTCCACGGGCTACTGTTCATCCACCGTCGACCTCCTCCAGCCTCCACCCGCGACTGTTCATCCACGGGCTCTTGTTCATCTAGACTCCACCGCTCCTCCACCGGCTACTATTCAACCAGCCCTCTCCACGGGGTCCTGTTCAACCACCCCTCCACGGGCTACTGTTCATCCAGCCCTCCACCGGCTACTTTTCAACCAGCCCTCCACGGGGTCCTGTTCATCCACCCCCGATCGGCTCGATCGATCGGGGTCCTGTTCATCCAGCGGCGACACCACGGGGTCCTGTTCATCCACCCCCCCCCCCCACCGGGAACTGTTCATCCAACCCCCCAACAACACTCACTATTCATCAAGGGAAGGAGGCAACAGGTTCGATCGGCTTCAGCTAGCAGCAGTAGCGAAGGAATCGCTTGATCGGGTTCAGTTAATAGCCAGATCGATCGATTGCTCGGGTTCAATAACGCGTAGCCTGTAGTGCAATCGCTCGGGTTCAGTAGGCGAACGCCTCGCTCGGGTCCAGTTAGAGCCCAACGCAGAAACACGCATCGCTCGGCCCCTGACCACCCACCGTAACCGAGAACTCCCCGATATTTTCCTCGCCCTCGCTTCTATCGGTTTCGGGGTTCCGCAGACCCTTGAGAGGTTTGAACTCTGGGGTGTGTGTGAAGAACTCGTCCTCCCCAGTTTGCCCGCTCAAGGATTCCAAGGCCTAGCTCAACGTGCCCGAGGGACAAGAGACACGGCAGTTTATCCTGGTTCGGGCCACCTTGCGGTGTAATACCCTACTCCAGCTTTGTGGTGGATTGCCTTGAGGGGCTGAGGATAAACTAGTACAGTGGTTGAACAGCCTCGGGAGGTGAGGTGTTCTTGAGCTGGTAAGCTCGTCAGGGTGGAATCGATCCGTCCTCTCCTATGGCAGTGGCTAAGTCCTATTTATAGTGGCCTTGGTCCTCTTCCCAAATGTAGGCGGGAAGGGATCCCACAACGGCCAAATTTGAAGGGGGACAACTAGTACAAGTTATCCTGATAAAAGCAGTCTTCGCGTGCAAAAGGCTTTGGTGGTGACGCTGCGGTGGGCTCCGCGATGACCTCCGTCCTGCCGTCCTGGCGGTCTTGGTCTTGTTGCACCAATATGAAAACCTTTGCTTGATTCCTCGGGACCCCGCGCCTACGCTTGCCTCCTTAGCACCAAAGAGGAAACCGGTACACTGCGCCTGCTGGCGCCCGCTTGGCCTTGGTCGTCATGGCTCACGTCATGTGAACCTCATGAGGTGCGCCTTGCATAGATATCTCCGCTCCTCGGGAGCCAGCCTAGTGAGTCCGCCCCCAGGGAGGTCTTGGTGTCGCCCGCCTCGCGAGGCTTGGCCCCTCGCGAGGGTCTTGGGTTGTTGTTGCTGAAGCTGGGCCATACCGGGCCGTTGACGGAGCCACGCCGTGGGCCACAGGTAGGCAAGTCTGGGTACCCCCATTCCCAGGACGCCGATAGTAGCCCCGGGCCCAAGGCGAGCTCGAACTTGGCTTCGAGGCGAAGCCAAAGGGCAAGTGTGGAGCGCCACGGGCCCCAACCGCCTGCGGCCTTGGTTGACGCGTGGCGATTGATGGGACGTGGGCGCCTCCGCTTCCCCACGCTGCCTCGACAACTGTTCGCCTTGACGAGACCCTGCTACATGCACAGAAAACCATCATTGTGTGCGATCACGGAGGCCGGCGGTTGGCCTCCTCTTGGCTATAAATGAGGAGAGGGGCGGAGCCCCCCTTGCTCATCTCCTTCTTCCCATCGCTCGCTCCTTCCTCCTCCTCTTTGCCTCGCCGTCTTGTTGTAGCACCCATGGCACCTATCAGGAGGTTTTCCGCAGCGAAGAAAGGAAAAACTCCCCGCGAGGAGCAGGGGCCGCTCCCGCCGAAGAAGAGGCTGAGCCGCCCCCGCGATACCGGTGACATGCCAGTGGTGACGCATCCTTGGTATGATCAACCTCCGCCCAGCTTCTCGCTTCCTCTGTATGCCCAGGCGCAAGGCTCCGGAGGAGGCGGCAGCGCCTCGTGCCACGCGAGCCACGGCTGTGGTGGCCAGACTGAGGTCGCGCGGGCTACAGACCCGCGAACCCATGCTGAAGGCTCCTTGCGTGAGTTTGTGGTGTTGGCGGCGATGCCCCTGCGCACGTTCAGCTTCTGCGGTTCTTCGCTGAGGAGATGCCGCCGAGGGGGGCCACTCGAGCTGTGGCTGCAGCACGCCGGGTGCTGCAGTCTGGCCACAGGGGCGGAGGTCGAGGTCGTCCCCTCGGGCAAAATCTTCATGACCCGAGGATGGGGCAAGGTCACCCACGCTTGCCGCGCAGAGGGGGCCCTCGCCATCGATTTTGAGTATGACGGCGCCTCCACGCTGTTCTTCAAGGTCTTCGACGAGGAAGGCCGCCGCCTAGAGTGCTGCCCCGGAGGAAGCCGCCAGCAGGGCGCGACAGCGAGCGTTGAGCCTGCCTCCGGTCCTGCCGATAGCTCCTCCAGCAGCAGCGACGACTCCTGGGAATCCAGCGACTCTCCCGAGCCTAGCGAGTCTCCGGAGTCTGAAAGTGCGTTATATCGACTAGAGGGGGGGTGAATAGGCGATTTTTATGAATTCTTCACTGAGGAATTTGTCAGTGAGGAAATTCCTTAGCGAAGAACTACTTGCAGCGGAATAAGTACTCAAAAGTATGCATAGCAGAACACAAGCATGGTCATCATGATGAAATGAAGACAAGCACAGAGTACAGAAAGCGTAAACACAGGATAACACAGGATGAAGACAAACAGACTGAAGAAATTGAACTGAGGAAATTGAGAAAGTCTTCAGTCAAAGTCTTCAAACACAGATATGAACAAGTGCACAACACAGTTATGAGGAAATGAAAGAGTTGAGGAAATAGAACCAGTAGGCTTGGTGAAGACAATGATTTGGTAGACCAGTTCCAACTGTTGTCTCAGTTGTACATCTGGTTGGAGCGGCTAGGTATTTAAACCTGAGGACACACAGTCCTCACCGTATTCTCCTTGAGCTAAGGTCACACAGACCTCGCCCAATCACTCATGGTAAGTCTTCAAGCGACTTCCGAACCTTCACAAACTCGGTCACTCGGCGATCCACAATTCCTCTTGGATGCTCTAGACCATGACGCCTAACCGTCTGGAAGAAGCACGGTCTTCAAAGGTAACAATGGTCGGATCCATGCAGGATCAATCTCTTCAGTGATGCTCAATCACTTTGGGTTTGTAGGTGTTTGGGTTTGGGTTTTCCTCACTTGATGATTTTCGCTCAAAGTCCTCGGAGGATGGGATGCTCTCAAATGACAAGTGTCAGTTTCTCTCGGAGCAGCCAACCAGCTAGTGGTTGTAGGGGGCGGCTATTTATAGCCTAGGGAGCAGCCCGACATGATAAGACATAAATGCTTTTCAATGATATGACCGTTAGGTGGGTAGATATTTTGGGACAGCTGGCGCATAGCACAGCAACGGTCGGAAATACTGATATTGAGGAATTTGATTGCAAGATATAGAAGAACTCCCCCTGAAGATGTGCATAGTGAGGAATTTGCTTCTGAAGCAATGCACACTTGAAGAGTAAAATCATGGAGATCTCCCCCTATATCTTGTAATTCATACACGCATTTGACATAATATATGAAGAATTTAAAATGCGTGATGAAATATGGTGACTGATGTAATTCAGGATGCGTGCAATAACATTAACGAGGAATAAGCATGCAGAAGAAACAACAAAAGTATCAGGCCACCATAGAGTTTAAGTTTACAACTCGATCCAATAAAGTCATCAGAAGAACGAGAGTTGTAACTTGGAAAAAAAACGCCCATATAGATAGACCCGCTTGAAGACTAACTCAAATTTCTCCCCCTTTGTCATCGAATGACCAAAAGGTTCAAAAATGAGGACTAACGCCCCTGAAGAATATCAAGTTGATGAAGGAGCGCCAGCGTTGTTGGGCCTGCCACAGTGTTATCCAAGTCTTCATGCTCGTCGGTGTCACACGATGAAGAATAGGAGCTGGCCACCAAGGACGGAACCTTGACCTTCTTGTATTTCTTCGGTGGAGGTGCAGACCAGTCAAAGTCCTCCTTGATACCCATTTTCTTCAGATCTTCTGTGCTATAAATGTGCGACAGAACAGCCCAGGTGCGGTTGAGGGTTTCATGAAGGTAGTAATGGTTTTTCTTCACTGCATTGTGGGTAGTAGTCATGTTGTGAAGAATTGAACCAAACTGACGCTTGACCCATTTGTGATTGCGATCAACCTTCTGGTGAAGACTGAGGAGAAGCTCACGGTCAGTCATCACCCTGGGAGTTGTGCCTTGAGGATTTGGCTTGGTTGCGTTGGCGGCAGAGTCATGGGTGGCAGAGTCATCATTGGTGGAGTAGGATGCAGCCTTGCGAAATTGACCATCCAATGGACGAATGTCTTCATCAATAACAGCAGTAGCCTTGCCCTTTTCATCAGCTGAGGAAAATGTCCGTTTGAGGACTTCAATCGGGGGCAAGTAGCTGCAATGGTTCAGTGTATCAGCTTTGTAGTTGAGTGAAGACCTTGTTCTGATGAATCTCATAATCCACGAAGCATAAGGCTTCAACTCAAACGGTGACATTGCGACATTGGCCAGAGTCCTCATGAAGAAATCATGGAAGTTGACGGGAACGCCATGAATGATATTGAAAAGAAGATTCTTCATGATGCCAACGACTTCTTCATTTGAGTCGTGGCCCTTGATAGGACTCAATGTCTTCGTCAGAATGCGATAGACAGTCCGAGGCACATATAACAATTCCTTCACAAGGAATTTAGTTCTTGGGGCCTGACCTGGCTTCAATGGCTTCATCAGCACTTGCATATAGTGATCTGTAAGCTCAGGTTCACTATAGACGCAACGAGCAGCTTCAAGGGGAGGACTGAGAGGCAAAGCACGAAGCAATTCAGTAGCTGGTGCCTTGTAGTGAGTATTTTCAGACATCCAGTCCAGCACCCATGAATTCACATCTTCAGAGTCTCCGGTGATGTGCAGAGTTGCATAAAATTGAAGAATGAGCTCTTCATTACAATCACATATATCAGTGCAGAAATTTAATAGTCCAGCGTCGTAAAGAACATTGAGGACTGGCACGAAGCACGGCAGAGATTCCATATCCACGTGAGGAATGTGCTCATGATCGAAGACTTTGCCTTTGTTGAACAGCACTGAGGAATAAAACATTTCCTGGCTGGCAGTCCAGAAACGCCTCTTCCTAATGCAAGCAGAATCATAGGGGTTGTACTCAGTGAAGAATACGTGCTCGCCGAAGAAATCATTGTCCTTGAATTTTTGCTTCCTTGAGAATGGTTCCTTTGGCTTGGGCAGAGGAGTGTCAGTCAGTTGCATTACAACCTCAGGAATCGCAATCACAGGTTCTTCAGGCTGAGGAATTTCTGGTTCCTCTTCAGTGGCAGCCTGGGTCTTCAATTCTTCATTTTCATTTTCTTCAGCACTAGTGGCTGGAATTTCTTCATGAGCTTCATCATATCCCATTTGAACTGTAGTTGCTGGGGACTGAGGAATTTGTTGCAATGGTGTGAAGAGTGGAGAGTTGGGGTGCTGACTTTCCCAAAAGTCATCATTCATCACTGGTGTGGTACAGCCAATGTCCATGTCTTCATCTTCTATTTCTTCAACGCCGGCCTCTTCAGCAGTAAACTGAGGCATAGGCGAGGAAACTGTGGGGGTTGAAGGGATTTTATCCACTTCAATTTCTTCATCCATCTGCTCTGACGAAGCAGCAGAAGGATTTTCTTCATCAGATCCGCTAGGGATCACATATTCTTCATCAAAAGGGATGATTTCCTTTGATGGCATGGAGGAAACAGGAACAGCATCAATTGGATTAGCAAATGAGCTTGTCAATTTCTTCATCTTCTTCGGTGCTGAAGAATCTGAAGGAGCTGATGCTTTCCTTTTCTTCACTGTTGCACGCTCTGCAGCCTTGGTCTTCTTCACATCTGATGCAGATGGAAGAGTTGGAGTTGGGGTAAGCGCAGGAGGAGCAGAGGAATGTGGTTGATTTTCTTCAGGCACAACTGATGCAGTTGCCCTGACCTCTTTATTTTCTTCAGGCGCACCACTAGTGGATGCCCTTGCAATTTCATCAGCGGCTGGAATGCAGTCATCAGCCTTGGAACTCACTTTTCTTCAGTAGCCTGAATGTCATCAGCGGTGCTGGCATGTTCTTCAGTTGGCTGAGTAGAGGCTTCAGCCTGAGGAATTTCTTGTTGCAATGGGGCTGCAACATTGGAGGTGAACTTCTCAGTCAGTTTAACAAACCTGACCTTGGCTCCTTTCCAATCAGCATAGTAAGCATTGAAATCATCGCTGAGGACTTTGATTTCAGACTAGATCTTCACAAGTTCATCAGTTGTCATAGAGACAACGTTGTTCTTCAGGAATTTCTCCTTCCTGTACTGCGCTTTCTTGAGCTGCCTGGACTTCTCAAATTTCCATTTCTCTTCTTGGATGAAGGCAGTCAGCATATGACTTTGGCCAGGAGTCAGCTTGAAGTCAGGCATAGGAGTGTTTGGGTCCTTGTGCCAGAGATCAATGTAATCGAGGATCAACTTTGGATCCAAAAGCAGAGGCACATTTGTGCCCTTGGCTCTAGCGGCCCTGACTTGCCTATCTCTGATGATTTCAGCAAGTTCTTCATCATCAGCTTCGTCTTCTTCAGACGGCACTTGGAAGGCGACCTGCTTCTTGTGAGGACTTGGGCGGGAGCCTCGTCCAGCAGTGGTCTTTGTCTTCAGCAGAGAGGGTCCTGTTGAAGAATTTGGTGCAACTGAGGAACTAGCTGAAGCTCCTGAGGCAATAGAGATGCCTGTAGTCCTTTGGCACGTGGCAAGATGCACAGGTGCTGAGGATTTGGTTGGAGCAGCTGAGGACTTTGGAGGAGCAGGAGCAGCGTGAGGAATTGGCCATGAGGACATTAACGGTGAAGCACTTGACTTACGCGCAGGCTTCTTTGCCATGGATTTCTTCGGCTTGACAGAGACCTCAGCGGCAGCAGAAGAGTCTTCATTGAATTTCCTCACTGCTTCTCTAGCTTGTTTAGCCAGCTTGGCCTGGCGCTTGGCCCATTCATTAGGATAATCTTCACCACGCTTGAGGCTTGTGAGATAAGCTTCTTGGCCAGGTGCCAACGGAGGTCTTCAGCATGGAGGATTGAGTGCAAATTTCTTCATGTACTTGGGAGTCACATATCTGTACTCCCTCCACTCTCTTGCCCATCTCCTCTCTATCTTCTGAATGCGCACCTTGCGCTGATTTTTATCTTCCTCAGGGGGTGTGCAGTACCCAGCATAGATGTCCTCAGGGATTTCAAATGCAGTGTTGATCTCAGGCCTCTTTCCTCCTTTCTGTGGCTTCTTTCCATCAACCATTTTCTTCAGATGAGGAATTTGAACAATTGAATTCTCTGAAGAAGTATGCAATCTTTCTTCGAGGAACGCTGCAAATGAGTTAAGTTGATGAGAACCTAGTGATTCAGCAGCGGACATGAGTACCTGTGAACAGAGTATAGTTGCGAGGAAGTTGAAGAGGTCATATGCGTTCTCAGAAGATTTTTCAAAAAGAACAAGTTTGAGGAATTTGACCAGATGAGTCTTGAAGAATTTCACTAAGCGTTCTTTGTCTTAGGTTCCAGAGTTGTATAGATCGAAGATCCACACAATTGAGGAATCTTGAAGAAAAATTATTGCTTAGAGAAACGAATTAAGAACAGATGACATGTGAGGTGTCTAGTGTGTGAAGAATTTGAAGAATAAACACCTTTGAAGATTTTGTAGAAATCAATTGAATCAAGGAGGTCAGTAAAAGTAACTTTTAATTACCCTGAACGAAGAACACAACGAACTGTGAGGTAGAGATGAGAAGTTCGTCTGTGCAGATCTTCCACGCCCTAACTCGGCGGAGGAAGACGGCTACGGCGGCGACGAGGTCGAGGCAGTGAAGCTCTTCCTCACCGGCGACGATGAAGTAGCGGCGGCGCTAGGGTTTGAGAAGCTCGAGCTGGAGAGAGGTCGAGCGGAGTAAAGGAAGTGAGGAAGGGGACAGGGGGTATTTATAGCCACGATGAAAAACTGTTCGCCCAAAGAAATTGGACGAACGTGCCCCTGACCCTTCTCATTCGCTTGACATGTGTCACCCACGTACTAAGAAGTGGAGATCATGTTAGATCGTGGGAATAGATGAGTATTTCGTGGGATGCGGAACGGTTTGAGCGGCAAAGCCGAAAATTTGGATAAGATAAGTTAAAAGTTCCGTTCGCAAATTCTTCAGCTGACAAGGACACAGTGAAGATTTTGAACGAGTTTCAAAAAGAACGCACATGAAGAATTTGTGAATAGATTGGGTTGAGTATAACATAGAGGGGGAAGGGTCCGATCACATTCACTTAGTAGAAAAATCAACTTGAATAATTAGCCATAAGTGAATGTTGTAGAGGACATAAACTCATATATATATATATATAGCCAATGAATAAAAACGACGGAGAAGGTGAAGACAATGCAAAGTTGAAGAACATGAACAACTGAGGAATTTCAAAAACTGAGGAAAAACTCAAATTGAAGATTTTTCAACTTTTGTGGTGGCGTGACCCACCGTATAAGAATGATGATTTTAGACACCACGTACAATTGTCGTAGGGCTCTGAGAATCAAATTCTTCATTAATTTCTTCACACTTAGAGTGTTATTCTTCATTGATTGAAGAAAAACGTTTCTTCATGTGTTGCACATCTAAGTCATCAATTTTGCATAAGTGTTAGGATGAGTGTCCTTTTCAAAGAACATTCGAAGATTCTAGGATATTTAGCTGTCACGCCCAATATGCGACTCTATCCGAGAGGAACTCGAAGGTCCCACCAAGGATAGACCCGCATATTGAAACGCTTTTGCAAGGTGGATATCATTACATCAACATTACATAAGACATGGGGATACATATAAGGCATACAAATGCCGCAAGAATACATCAATACGACATACATAAGATCAACATCCGACTACGGATGGAACACAAACAGAAACTTAAACGACATCCACCCTGCTAGCCCAGGATGCCGACCTGGAACCTATCCCCTGATCGAAGAAGAAGCAGAAGAAGAACTCCCAAAACAAGTAACATCACTCTCGCATCATGATCATCGCAAAACCTGTACCTGCAACTGGTGTTGTAGTAATCTGTGAGCCACGAGGACTCAGAAATCCCATTACCATGGGTATCAAGACTAGCAAAGCTTAATGGGTATGGAAAGGATAAGGTGGTGAGGTTGCAGCAGCGACTAAGCAAGTATGGTGGCTAACATACGCAAATAAGAGCGAGAACAGGAGCAACGGAATGGTCGTCAACTAGTAATGATCAAGAAGTGATCCTGAACTCCTACTTACGTCAAACATAACCCAGAAACCGTGTTCACTTCCCGGACTCCGCCGAGAAGAGACCATCATGGCTACACACGCGGTTGATGCGTTTTAATTAAGTCAAGTGTCAAGTTCTCTACAACCGGACATTAACAAATTCCCATCTGCCACATAACCGCGGGCACGGCTTTCGAAAGTTCAAACCCTGCAGGGGTGTCCCAACTTAGCCCATTATAAGCTCTCACGGTCAACGAAGGATATTCCTTCTCCCGGGAAGACCCGATCAGTCTCGGAATCCCGATTTACAAGACATTTCGACAATGGTAAAACAACACCAGCAAAACCGCCCGATGTGTCGACAATCCCGATAGGAGTCGCACGTATCTCGTTCTCAGGACACACCGGATAAGCGAAGCGTACATGTACCGACGTAACCCAAGTTGCCAAGGGATGGTCCCGCACGGTGCTCTAGTTTGGACCAACACTTAGACAAGCACTGGCCCGGGGGGTAAAATAAAGATGACCCTCGGGATGCGCGACTCCCAAGGGAAAAAGACTAGGTGAGGCAAATGTAAAACCAAGGTTGGGCCTTGCTAGAAGAGTTTTATTCAAAGCGAACTGTCAAGGGGGTCCCATAAATCACCCAACCGCGTAAGGGACGCAAAATCAAGGAACATAACACCGGTATGACGGAAACTAGGGCGGCAAGAGTGGAACAAAACACCAGACATAAGGCCGAGCCTTCCACCCTTTACCAAGTATATAGATGCATTAATTAAATAAGAGATATTGTGATATCCCAACAAAGTTCATGATATACATGTTCCAACATGGAACAACCTTCATCTTCACCTGCAACTAGCAACGCTATAAGAGGGGCTGAGCAAAGCGGTAACATAGCCAAACAACGGTTTGCTAGGAAGGGTGAAAAAAAAAGGTTAGAGGTGGTTTCATGGCAATTTGGGAGGCTTGAATAGCAAGTGATAGGTAGCGCAGCATAGCGATAGAACGAAGCAACTAGCATAGCAATGATAGTAATGAGATCCAAGGTGACAGTCATCTTGCCTGAAATCCCGCTAGGAAAAAGAACGAGTCCATGAAGAATATGAAGCCACGAAGACGAACCAAGCGTAGACGAACGAATCCTCACGATCGCAACGAAACGGGAACTATCGAGAAGAAGCACACAACATGGTAAACACACCACACATGAACAAGGCATGATGCTCAATCAAGTATGATGCATGACAATGCTATATGAAGCTACTCATGGCAAGATATGATGCATACAAGAGCAACACATCAAAGCAAGTTTAAATGAGACCGGGACTAACATATAACAAATCTGGTATATCCCCATATGCAAATTTCGAAATTCGTCCAGATCTGAATAAACCTTATGTTCAAGTTGTTAAACAGCAAGTTAAGATGCACCAAGATGATCTACACGAAATTCTAGTCAAGTTACATATAAATTTCATTTAGTTCGGAGCTACGGCCTAGAAGATATGAGCAAAACAAGTTAAACATGGCATTGATGCAAAATGCAATCAAACATTAAGCAAACACATTCAAAACATGGATCCAACAAGGTAACATGAAACTACATGCAAAACTAAGCAAGTTTCATATAGAGCATGCTCAAAACGGAGCAACGGTGCAACACATACACTCCAAACAAGATATAACAACAATCTGTCCAAAACAGCAACTAGGCATCTTGCAAACATCAAAACAACATGCTATAGCATCCCAACATGATAAAAAAAAGGAATGGACGTGATGTACAGGTAAAGCATGACAAAACATGAACATTGAGCTATCTCCATAAGTCACTAGAACATGCTCAAAAAGACATGGCAAGATTACAAATAATAACAGTTTCACAGACTTGGCGGAAATCAATGGACATGGCAGAAATAACATCAGGTTGCAACGTTTAGAGCTATGAAACAACATGCTACAGGAACATATCATAGCAAACAAAGCCATGGTATGAATCTACTAATTGCATAGAACAAAAGTCCCTTACTGATCACGAGCCAAAAATGCACAGAAGATATGATGGCACCCATGTAAACATAGCAAGTAATATGACAGATTCAGACTTGGCAGAAAAACTGAGCATGGCATAAACAGAATTATGAAGGCATCTTTGCGAGCTCAAATCTCTCAACACCAAGCATTTCATGGCATGTGAAGGTATCCAACAGTAACATGGCAGCTAATCATGGCAAGAGCAAGTTCATAGGGTGCATGGATCACTAGCAAAACACATGTCAAAACTGAACTTAATGTTAACAGGCTGACAGCAACATTATTTAGCAAGTTTGGAGCACGATTACAACAAGCTACAGTAGTCTATAAATGCAAACAAGGGCATGTATTGATACATCATAACATGTATAACAAAATACCCTTAGTGAACATCTCCATATTATGCATAGAACTCATGGTAGCAGCAAGTTTACATGGCAACAAAATATAACAGACTCAGACTTGGCAGAAATGACAGTCACAGAAATCAGCAACATCACGGAGGCTATTTGGCATGCTTGTGCTAGTCACCACATAGATCACAAAAATACAAGACAAGCACATCTATAAAGATGGCATGATGTAGTTCAAAACACATGTAGAGCTCATGCTCATAAGATGCACACACAAAATGCAATGAAAAAGACAAATCACCAAGTTATAACAGTTTCAGCAGGTTAACATCATATAGCACTCTTGCAATGATGATTAGGGCATCAAGATGAACTCAAACAAGTATGGCACAATGGAACAAAATGAAGAGCACCTCATGATGAACATGTTTATATATTACACGCACAAATTGGAGCAGTATGCAAGGAGATATAACAGGTCAAAGTAGCACATATGAGATGAAATATTTCGGGGACTTGGAACAAAACGAGGTCAACCTCAGATCTAGGGCTTCTGCATGGATTTCGAGGCGAGGCGGATCTCGCCGGAGAGCACGCCGGAGTTGGAGGCGACGGCGGCCGAAGCAGCGGGGAAGGTCGCCGGAGCGCGGGGCGGCGGATCCAGCCGGCGAGGTCCTCCCCGGCCGGGATCCCGCCGGATCCGGGCGCGGGCAGCGAGGAGACGGGGCAGCGCCCGCGGGACGGAGGGAGAGGCGGCGGTGGCCGGCGAAGGGAGAGGCGGCGGCTCGGGGTCGAGCGGGAGAGCTCGGGGGTGATCCGCGGTCGCGGGCTGGCGACGGCGGCAGACCGGCGGGAAGTAGGCGGCGGGGTCCGGCAGACGGCGCCGGGCGATGGGGCACACGGCGGCGCTGGACGCCGACGGCGGGAGGCGAGGAGGCTCGAGCAGCGCGGAGCTCGGGCAGGAGCGGAGGGCGCTCGGGCCCGGAGCGTCTCGGGCGGGCCGCCCTCGGGCCTCGCGGGCCCGCGGCGGCGCTTGCCACGCGGCGACCCGGGGAAGGCTGGGAGCGGCGGCTCGGGGACGGGCGGACATGTTCGGACGGTGGGGGGAGGTGTACGGCGGCGTGGAGGGAAGAAGGTTAGGGTTTAGACCGAGAATTTCGGGGGAGGGGGTGTTTATATAGGTAGAGGGAGTTAGGAGAGTCCAAATGAGGTGCGGTTTTCGCCCACACGATTGTGATCAAACGACCGAGAGCACGGAGGGGGTTTTGATGGGCTAGGTGGGCTGTGTGAAGAGTTGCTGGGCTGCAAAGAGAAGGGGGTTTCGGGCTACGTGGTTAACGTTGGGGCATCAAACGTCCTCCAAATGTAACGAAATTTGACGGGCGGTCTACCGGTGCTATACCAAGGCCACTCGGCAAATCTCGGCCCATTCCGGGAACGTTTTTCTCCCACTCACGTAACCAGGTCTGAGAGGGGCGACGGGCGTGTGCGAGAGTGTCGGATCGCGAAACAGACAACGGGGAAAAGGACCGGATGCAAGTTTTGAAAAACATGCAAATGAAATGCAGATGATGACATGGAAAAATGCAACACGCAAGCAAACGACATGGCAACAATGACGAATAACTGGGAGACCTGGCGCATCGGATCTGGGGCGTTACAACACTCCTCCACTAACAAGAGATCTCGTCCCGAGATCTTAGGACCGAGACGGAAGGAAAAAGGGATGAGGTGAAATAAGAACAAAACAGTGAGGATGAACAAAGTCAAGAACACTCGAGTAGGAAAGAGGAATGTTGAATGAGACAAGAAGCAAAAGCTCAAGGAATAAGGCTGAATTTGAAACCACTCCGGTTAGGACAAGATAGAAAAGGAATAATAACGAAGGAATTTATGCAGCACTCCGGCTGAACAAGGAAAGAATAGAACATGAACTTGAGAAATGGAACGATACTTGACTTGAGGAACAACAGAAAACCTCTGGAAGACTTGAAAGAGTGGAATGAGAAGAACGGGGAAGAAGATGACAACTTCTACCATGAATGAAATAGGGAGCATCCTTAGAAGGAAACATTGATCGGAGTTGTTGGAAATTCAACAACAAAAGAATAAGCTTGTTGTGGACTTATGATAACATCTCAAAATTATGAGGTGATAACCAACCACAAGCGGAAAAGATTGAAAAGCTAAGAAGAACGAGGAAAAGCAAAACTCCACTTCAGAAGAATAAGGAGAATTAGTTGCACTTTGAGAAGCAAGAAGAAGATACTTGAGCTACGCCTACAAGAATCTTGATGAACACTTGAAGAATGAATTAAATCATGACGAGCCACCGTGATGAACTCCGGTAAGAAAAGAATGACGAGATAAAATTGAAGGATGAAAGGGATAAGATTAAATCCTTGCGATGATTTGGATGGAGGTTCGCGACGAAATCGGCGAGAAGCTTGGAACTCTGGAAAAGAAAAAAATGAAAACGCTTTGAACCGAGAATGTGATAAGATGAACAATCTCCGAAAAGAAGAGATAAAACCACTTGAAGAAAGAAGAATAAGGATTACGTTATGCTTATCCTCCACCAATTAAATTGATGAGAAACAATGGATTTGCATACTACTTATTCTCGTTGGAAAGATTAAGGGGGGATATAGCGCAAAACTTGAGAAAGTCTTCGTGAACCACCGGTAGGGCTGGAAAGAACGAATGAATTGATATGATAACAACAGAAAGAATCTTGAACGACCCACCGTAGGAATTGAAACGAATGGCGAAAAAGAGAATGAATCACCGGAAAGAATATGGAGACGAACGAAAAGGCATGAATACAGAATAATCGGAGAACGGATTTGAAAACTTAGAACGAAGAAATATTCTGAAATGGAGGCCTCCGGATAATTGAGACGGAAAACAACTCCTGAAATACTCCGGATGGGTGAAAATAATTGCACGAATTGTAACAATTTGATAGGATAACATCGAGTTAGCACCGCGAATCTCCGGGAGAACGGACAAGATTTAAGAAAAATTCTACTTCAGTCTTCAAATGTTGAGAATGACGACGAGAAACAACACCAAAATTGTTGATATACTCTGGGAGAATAAAAAGTGAAGAGGTTGAGCCAACAATGAAAATATTTTGACATCGATCTTGCAAAAGCGTCTGACTGATGAAATTCATACTTACGTCCACTTCGGAAAGGATTTGAGAATAACTCCGGGAAACTTAGAAGAGTCAGGTAAGATCCTGGGAAAAGACCTGTGGGTTAGGGCCCACTGAAAAGAAACACCGTTGAAAAAGGATTGTTGAACAGATAGATGATGCACCGGAACAATTGAACTATTTGAATGAGGTGATAACCTCGAATTAATTCGAACACAGACGAATCTCCTGAGATGTCTTCATCACTCCGGAATGATTAAATGACGAGAGGGGAACAAGCAACGGGAAACATTTGAGCCGAGGAAAGAATATAATCACTACCGAAAATTGGAATTGAATCCACCGTTGAAGAAAAGAGATGAAGAATGTCAAACGAGATGAGAATTCACCGGTTGAAATAATTTACGAAAGATTGAAGAGGTTCCGCACGAATGAAATTGATGCTCGAAAGAGACTCAGGCTCCAGGAATAAAAGGGGATGGGAGGGCGGGAAAAACAACGGCAACTTGGAAGGGGAAATCGACGAATAGCTTGAGGAGAAAGCACCGGTTGAAATATTGCAAAGGCTTCGCACGAGTAGGATGGATACTCGATTACGGACTCCGGCTCCGAGAAGAGAAAAGGGTGGGCGGGTGGGAAAAGAAGACAACTGAGGACAGAGAAACCACTTCGTTGAGAGAGAACTGAGGATTGAACTTGGCAAAGATGAAGAGGCTCGAGACCACTCGAAGAGAAATGCGCCGGATTGAAAAGAGGATGGACAACGAACAAAAGCTAACCGCGTGATCCTAAAGAAAATTTTGAAGGGGAAGAGAAGTAAGTCGAAACACCTACGTCAAGATTCCTCACCAGAGCGACGAAGGGGCTGAGGAGTAAAAAGAATTCCTACTCTCCGATCTAACTATACTCGGAAAAAAGTTTTCTTCTAGACTCGACATCGGCCAAACTACACGGTCAATCAAGGGGGGCTCCTAGGGTCGGTCAAGGCTCTGATACCAACTTGTCACGCCCAATATCCGACTTTATCCGAGAGGAACTCGAAGGTCCCACTGTCGTGGAATAGTCACGGCAGATGCCCTTGTGAAAGGACTTAGTCGTGGAGCCATCGCAACTAGGAAGCTTAAAGGGGTTAAAGCGGGACAAAGGACACGAGGGTTATACTGGTTCGGCCCCTTACGGTGAAGGTAAAAGCCTACTCCAGTTGAGGTGGAATTACTAGGGTTTCGATGACCAGGGAGCGAATCCGCTATGCCTGCCTACCGATTTGATGTTACTTGCCTTAAGCCGCCGGCGGGTCATCCCCTTATATACACGGGTTGATGCCCCGCGGCCTACAGAGTCCCGGCCGGCTTATAAACAGTATCCGGCTCGGTAACTAATTAATCTTGCCTTACAACACAAGTCATGCCATTACGGCGGTTTATCACTACGAGCCTTAAGTCGCCTACGGGCTTTAGGCCCTTTATTGAACCGCCATCTTCAAGCTTGATATTGGGCTTCATATAATGAATTGCTATAGCGTAACCCGGCCCCTCCTGGGCGGGTTACACCAGTAGTTATATCCCCAACATTAGGCCCCAGATTGATTTGAACCGGTTCATGTCAATCTTCAATACTTTAAGAAAAACCTTCTGGCTTCCGTCTGTGCAAAAGTTATAACCTGCCATGACGTCATCTTCTGGATTAATGATAACCCGCCATGACGTCATCTTCCATTAAATTCATTTTTATTCTGTCATATCTCAACGGATCTTTATCTTAATGACCATCCAGAAAATCGAGGCGTCGGAGTAGCTGGATATCCATGTCTGGCCTCCTCGTTTCTCGCGCCCTCTCTGTCAGTCTTTCCTTATAAATAAGCACGACCTTTAGGTCTTTCTTCATTCTCCCCCTTTCTGTCATCTCCTTCCTCTCGCGACTCCGCTGCTGCTCGAGCTCCGCCGCCGCCGCAGCAGAGCACCTCATCTTCGTCGATCTTGGCCGCTGCATCAACCTGAATCGACCAGAGAACGGCGGCGATCCTCCGCAGTATATCTACAGCCGTAAGTCTTCACCTTCCCGCACTTCAGATCTGCATTTAGGGTTTTCAAGTTCTTCCGTGTTCTTCATGGTTCAACACAGTTTCTTCGTAGTTCCTCCACCGCGGCTTTATTTGATCCAAAAGTAGTATGGAACTCATGCGGTAGTTGCTTCGCATCCATTTTCAAAACTAGCAGATCCCTTTTGCTTGTAAAAAGACCTCATTAGAGCTCACGAACTCATTTGTACTAGTTTTTAGGTCTAGAATATTTTCTTTTCTGAACCACCGTTTGATCCAAAATAGCAACTGCAACCTGTGAAACCTGTTTGTGCAATACTTAGGCAAAAAACTGTATCCATTATCCATGGCGGCTCTTACCGCCGGCTCAACGAGGCAATGCTCAATGAATGATCCTGATCACTCATAGTGGATTTAAATAATTTAATTGCTACTGTTTCCCATGGCATCTTAAACAATCTGACACAATTAGCCATATATCATTAGGACCCTTCGTAAGCCGCCATCTTGAATATGAATTGAAGTATTTTCTCCGGCTTAAATTTGAGCCGGAAATTTTTATTTTGTCATAGGCTTCCATCCTTCATAATGCCGCCCAAGGCTCCCAAAGCACCCATCACATGCAACTGGGTTAAATCCACCGTTACTGATGGCATCTTAGACGGTTTTGTGAAGAGTGGTCATCTGCCGAAGAAAGAGATCTTGTCTTTGTTGGGGATCGTAGCAGAATTTTAAAAAAAAAATCCTACGCATCACCAAGATCCATCTGTGGAGTATACTAGACACGAGGGGAAAGGAGTGCATCTACATACCCTTGTAGATCGCGAGCGGAAGCGTTCCAATGAACGAGGTTGATGGAGTCGTACTCACCGTGATCCAAATCACCGATGACCGAGTGCCGAACGGACGGCACCTCCGTGTTCAACACACGTACGGAGCAGCGACGTCTCCTCCTTCTTGATCCAGCAAGGGGGAAGGAGAGGTTGATGGAGATCCAGCAGCACGACGGCGTGGTGGTGGATGTAGCAGGATCCCGGCAGGGCTCCGCCAAGCACAAGCGGGAGGGAGAGGTGTTGCAGGGGGAGAGGGAGGCGCCAGGGGCTGTGGTGCTGCTGCCCTCCCTCCCCCCCCCACTATTTATAGGACCCCTGGAGGGGGGCGCCGGCCCTGGAACCCATCTACATGGGGGGCGGGGGCCAAGGGGGAAGGGGGTGGCTTCCCCCCCAAGCCAAGTGGGGCGCCCCCCACCCCTAGGGTTTCCAACCCTAGGCGCAGGGGGAGGCCCAAGGGGGGCGCCCCAGCCCACTAAGGGTTGGTTCCCTTCCCACTTCAGCCCATGGGGCCCTCCGGGATAGGTGGCCCCACCCGATGGACCCCCGGGACCCTTCCGGTGGTCCCGGTACAATACTGATAACCCCCGAAACTTTCCCGGTGGCCGAAACTGGACTTCCTATATATAATTCTTCACCTCCGGACCATTCCGGAACTCCTCGTGACGTCCGGGATCTCATCCGGGACTCCGAACAACTTTCGGGTTTCCGCATACTAATATCTCTACAACCCTAGCGTCACCGAACCTTAAGTGTGTAGACCCTACGGGTTCGGGAGACATGCAGACATGACCGAGACGCCTCTCCGGTCAATAACCAACAGCGGGATCTGGATACCCATGTTGGCTCCCACATGTTCCACGATGATCTCATCGGATGAACCACGATGTCGAGGATTCAATCAATCTCGTATACAATTCCCTTTGTCAATCGGTATGTTACTTGCCCGAGATTCGATCGTCGGTATCCCAATACCTTGTTCAATCTCGTTACCGGCAAGTCTGTTTACTCGTAACGTAATGCATGATCCCGTGACAAACTCCTTAGTCACATTGAGCTCATTATGATGATGCATTACCGAGTGGGCCCAGAGATACCTCTCCGTCATACGGAGTGACAAATCCCAGTCTCGATCCGTGCCAACCCAACAGACACTTTCGGAGATACCCGTAGTGTACCTTTATAGTCACCCAGTTATGTTGTGACGTTTGGCACACCCAAAGCACTCCTACGGTATCCGGGAGTTGCACGATCTCGTGGTCTAAGGAAAAAATACTTGACATTGGAAAAGCTCTAGCAAACGAACTACACGATCTTTGAGCTATGCTTAGGATTGGGTCTTGTCCATCACATCATTCTCCTAATGATGTGATCCCGTTATCAATGACATCCAATGTCCATAGTCAGGAAACCATGACTATCTGTTGATCAACAAGCTAGTCAACTAGAGGCTTACTAGGGACACGTTGTGGTCTATATATTCGCACATGTATTACGATTTCCGGATAACACAATTATAGCATGAACAATAGACAATTATCATGAACAAAGAAATATAATAATAACCATTTATTATTGCCTCTAGGGCATATTTCCAACAGTCTCCCACTTGCACTAGAGTCAATAATCTAGTTACATTGTGATGAATCGAACACCCATTGCGTCCTGGTGTTGATCATGTTTTTCTCTAGGGAGAGGTTTAGTCAACGGATCTGCTACATTCAGGTCCGTATGTACTTTACAAATATCTATGTCTCCATTTTGAACACTTTCACGAATGGAGTTGAAGCGACGCTTGATATGCCTGGTCTTCCTGTGAAATCTGGGCTCCTTCGCAAGGGCAATAGCTCCAGTGTTGTCACAGAAGAGAGTCATCGGGCCCGACGCATTGGGAATCACCCCTAGGTCGGTAATGAACTCCTTCATCCAGATTGCTTCCTGTGCTGCCTCTGAGGCTGCCATGTACTCCGCTTCACATGTAGATCCCGCCACGACGCTTTGCTTGCAACTGCACCAGCTTACTGCCCCTCCATTCAAAATATACACGTATCCGGTTTGTGACTTCGAGTCACCAGATCTGTGTCGAAGCTAGCGTCGACGTAACCCTTTACGACGAGCTCTTCGTCACCTCCATAAACGAGAAACATATCCTTAGTCCTCTTCAGGTACTTCAGGATATTCTTGACCGCTGTCCGGTGTTCCATGCCGGGATTACTTTGGTACCTTCCTACCAAACTTACGGCAAGGTTTACATCAGGTCTGGTACACAGCATGGCATACATAATAGACCCTATGGCCGAGGCATAGGGGATGACACTCATCTTTTCTCTAACTTCTGCCGTGGTCGGGCATTGAGCCGTGCTCAATTGCACACCTTGCAATACAGGCAAGAACCCCTTCTTGGACTGATCCATATTGAACTTCTTCAATATCTTGTCAAGGTACGTACTCTGTGAAAGACCAATGAGGCGTCTCGATCTATCTCTATAGATCTTGATGCCTAATATATAAGCAGCTTCTCCAAGGTCCTTCATTGAAAAACACTTATTCAAATAGGCCTTTATACTTTCCAAGAATTCTATATCATTTCCCATCAATAATATGTCATCCACATATAATAAGAGAAATGCTACAGAGCTCCCACTCACTTTCTTGTAAAACACAGGCTTCTCCATAAGTCTGTGTAAACCCAAACGCTTTGATCATCTCATCAAAGCGAATGTTCCAACTCCGAGATGCTTGCACCAGCCCATAGATTGAGCGCTGGAGCTTGCATACTTTGTCAGCATTCTTAGGATCGACAAAACCTTCCGGCTGCATCATATACAATTCTTCCTTAAGGAAGCCGTTAAGGAATGCCGTTTTGACGTCCATTTGCCATATCTCATAATCATAGAATGCGGCAATTGCTAACATGATTCGGACGGACTTCAGCTTCGCTACGGGTGAGAAAGTCTCATCGTAGTCAATCCCTTGAACTTGTCGATAACCCTTAGCGACAAGTCGAGCCTTATAGATGGTCACGTTACCATCCGCGTCTGTCTTCTTCTTAAAGATCCATTTATTTTCTATGGCTCGCCGATCATCGGGCAAGTCAGTCAAAGTCCATACTTCGTTTTCATACATGGATCCTATCTCGGATTTCATGGCTTCTAGCCATTTGTCGGAATCCGGGCCCGCCATCGCTTCTTCATAGTTCGAAGGTTCACCGTTGTCTAACAACATGATTTCCAGGACAGGGTTGCCGTACCACTCTGGTGCGGAACGTGTCCTTGTGGACCTACGAAGTTCAGCAGTAACTTGATCCGAAGCTTCATGATCATCATCATTAACTTCCTCCCCAGTCGGTGTAGGCACCACAGGAACATCTTCCCGCGCTGCACTACTTTCCGGTTCGGAAGGGGTGACTATCACCTCATCAAGTTCCACTTTCCTCCCACTTAATTCTTTCGAGAGAAACTCTTTCTCCAGAAAGGACCCGTTCTTGGCAACAAAGATCTTGCCTTCGGATCTGAGGTAGAAGGTATACCCAATAGTTTCCTTGGGGTATCCAATGAAGACGCATTTTTCCGACTTGGGTTCGAGCTTTTCAGGTTGAAGTTTCTTGACATAAGCATCGCATCCCCAAACTTTTAGAAACGACAGCTTAGGTTTCTTCCCAAATCATAATTCATACGGTGTCATCTCAACGGATTTCGACGGAGCCCTATTTAAAGTTAATGCGGCAGTCTCTAAAGCATAGCCCCAAAATGAGAGCGGTAGATCGGTAAGAGACATCATAGATCGCACCATATCCAATAGAGTGCGATTACGACGTTCGGACACACCGTTTCGCTGAGGTGTTCCAGGCGGAGTGAGTTGTGAAACGATTCCACATTTCCTTAAGTGCGTACCAAATTCGTGACTTAAATATTCTCCACCACGATCTGATCGTAAGAACTTTATTTTCCTGTCACGTTGATTCTCAACCTCACTCTGAAATTCCTTGAACTTTTCAAAGGTTTCAGACTTGTGTTTCATTAGGTAGACATACCCATATCTACTTAAGTCATTAGTGAGAGTGAGAACATAATGATATCCTCCGCGAGCCTCAACACTCATTGGACCGCACACATCGGTATGCATGATTTCCAATAAATTGGTTGCTCGCTCCATTGTTCCGGAGAACGGAGTCTTGGTCATCTTACCCATGAGGCATGGTTTGCACGTGTCAAATGATTCGTAATCAAGAGACTCCAAAAGTCCATCCGCATGGAGCTTCTTCATGCGTTTGACACCAATGTGACCAAGGCGGCAGTGCCACAAGTATGTGGGACTATCGTTATCAACTTTACATCTTTTGGTATTCACACTATGAATATGTGTAACATCACGTTCGAGATTCATCAAGAATAAACCATTGACCAGCGGGGCATGACCATAAAACATATCTCTCATATAAATAGAACAACCATTATTCTCGGATTTAAATGAGTAGCCATCTCGAATTAAACGAGATCCAGATACAATGTTCATGCTCAAACCTGGCACTAAATAACAATTATTAAGGTTTAAAACTAATCCCGTAGGTAAATGCAGAGGTAGCGTGCCGACGGCGATCACATCGACCTTGGAACCATTCCCGACGCGCATTGTCACCTCGTCCTTCGCCAGTCTCCGTTTATTCCGCAGTTCCTGTTTTGAGTTACAAATATGAGCAACCGCACCGGTATCAAATACCCAGGAGCTACTACGAGTACTGGTAAGGTACACATCAATTACATGTATATCACATATACCTTTGGTGTTGCCGGCCTTCTTGTCCGCTAAGTATTTGGGGCAGTTCCGCTTCCAGTGACCACTTCCCTTGCAATAAAAGCACTCAGTCTCAGGCTTGGGTCCATTCCTTGGCTTCTTCCCGGCAACTCCCTAGCCGTCCTTCTTGAAGTTCTTCTTACCCTTGCCCTTCTTGAACTTAGTGGTTTTATTCACCATCAACACTTGATGTTCCTTTCTGATCTCCACCTCCGCTGATTTCAGCGTTGAATATACCTCAGGAATGGTCTTTTCCATCCCCTGCATATTGAAGTTCATCACAAAGCTCTTGTAGCTCGGTGGAAGCGACTGAAGGATTCTGTCAATGACCGCGTCACCCGGGAGATTAACTCCCAGCTGAGACAAGCGGTTGTGTAACCTAGACATTCTGAGTATGTGCTCACTAACAGAACTATTTTCCTCCATTTTACAGCTGAAGAACTTGTCGGAGACTTCATATCTCTCGACCCGGGCATGAGCTTGGAAAACCATTTTCAGCTCTTCGAACATCTCATATGCTCCATGTTTCTCAAAACGCTTTTGGAGACCCGGTTCTAAGCTGTAAAGCATGCCGCACTGAACGAGGGAGTAATCATCAGCACATGATTGCCAAGCATTCATAACGTCTTGGTTCTCTGGGATTGGTGCTTCACCTAGCGGTGCTTCTAGGACATAATCTTTCTTGGCAGCTATGAGGATGATCCTCAGGTTCCGGACCCAGTCCGTATAGTTGCTGCCATCATCTTTCAGCTTGGTTTTCTCTAGGAACGCGTTGAAGTTGAGGACAACATGGGCCATTTGATCTACAAGAAATATTGTAAAGATTTTAGACTAAGTTCATGATAATTAAGTTCATCTAATCGAATTATTCAATGAACTCCCACTCAGATAGACATCCCTCTAGTCATCTAAGTGAAACATGATCCGAGTTAACTAGGCCGTGTCCGATCATCACGTGAGACGAACTAGTCAAGATCGGTGAACATCTCCATGTTGATCGTATCTTCTATACGACTCATGCTCGACCTTTCGGTCCTCTGTGTTCCGAGGCCATGTCTGTACATGCTAGGCTCGTCAAGTCAACCTAAGTGTATTGCGTGTGTTCCGAGGCCATGTCTGTACATGCTAGGCTTGTCAACACCCGTTGTATGCGAACGTTAGAATCTATCACACCCGATCATCACGTGATGCTTCGAAACAACGAACCTTCGCAACGGTGCACAGTTAGGGGGAACACTTTCTTGAAATTATTATAAGGGATCATCTTACTTACTACCGTCGTTCTAAGCAAATAAGATGCAAAACATGATAAACATCACATGCAATCAAATAGTGACATGATATGGCCAATATCATTTTGCTCCTTTGATCTCCATCTTCGGGGCACCATGATCATCTTCATCACAGGCATGACACCATGATCTCCATCATCATGATCTCCATCATTGTGTCTTCATGAAGTTGTCACGCCAACGATTACTTCTACTTCTATGGCTAACGCATTTAGCAATAAAGTAAAGTAATTTACATGGCGTTATTCAATGACACGCAGGTCATACAAAAAATAAAGACAACTCCTATGGCTCCTGCCGGTTGTCATACTCATCGACATGCAAGTCGTGATTCCTATTACAACAATATGATCAATCTCATACATCACATATATCATTCATCACATCTTCTGGCCATATCACATCACATAGCACATGCTGCAAAAACAAGTTAGACGTCCTCTAATTGTTGTTGCAAGTTTTTACGTGGCTTGTATAGGTTTCTAGCAAGAACGTTTCTTACCTACGTAAAACCACAACGTGATATGCCAATTTCTATTTACCCTTCATAAGGACCCTTTTCATCGAATCCGTTCCGACTAAAGTGGGAGAGACAGACACCCGCTAGCCACCTTATGCAACTAGTGCATGTCAGTCGGTGGAACCTGTCTCACGTAAGCGTACGTGTAAGGTCGGTCCGGGCCGCTTCATCCCACAATACCGCCGAAACAAGATAAGACTAGTAGCGGCAAGAAGAATTGGCAACATCTACGCCCACAACTGCTTTGTGTTCTACTCATGCATAGTAACTACGCATAGGCCTGGCTCATGATGCCACTGTTGGGGATCGTAGCAGAATTTTTTTAAAAAAATTCCTACGCATCACCAAGATCCATCTATGGAGTATACTAGCAACGAGGGGAAAGGAGTGCATCTACATACCCTTGTAGATCGCGAGCAGAAGCGTTCCAATGAACGAGGTTGATGGAGTCGTACTCGCCGTGATCCAAATCACCGATGACCGAGTGCCGAACGGACGGCACCTCCGTGTTCAACACACGTATGGAGCAGTGACGTCTCCTCCTTCTTGATCCAGCAAGGGGGAAGGAGAGGTTGATGGAGATCCAGCAGCACGACGGCGTGGTGGTGGATGTAGCGGGATCCCGGCAGGGCTTCGCCAAGCACAAGCGGGAGGGAGAGGTGTTGCAGGGGGAGAGGGAGGCGCCAGGGGATGTGGTGCTGCTGCCCTCCCTCCCCCCCCCCCACTATTTATAGGACCCTGGAGGGGGGGCGCCAGCCCTGGAACCCATCTACATAGGGGGGCGGCGGCCAAGGGGGAAGGGGGGTGGCTTCCCCCCCAAGCCAAGTGGGGCGCCCCCCACCCCTAGGGTTTCCAACCCTAGGCGCAGGGGGAGGCCCAAGGGGGGCGCCCCAGCCCACTAAGGGCTGGTTCCCTTCCCACTTCAGCCCATGGGGCCCTCCGGGATAGGTGGCCCCACCCGGTGGACCCCCGGGACCCTTCCGGTGGTCCCCGTACAATACCGATAACCCCCGAAACTTTCCCGGTGGCCGAAACTGGACTTCCTATATATAATTCTTCACCTCCGGACCATTCCGGAACTCCTCATGACATCCGGGATCTCATCTGGGACTCCGAACAACTTTCGGGTTTCCGCATACTAATATCTCTACAACCCTAGCGTCACCAAACCTTAAGTGTGTAGACCCTACGGGTTCGGGAGACATGCAGACATGACCGAGACGCCTCTCCGATCAATAACCAATAGCGGGATCTGAATACCCATGTTGGCTCCCACATGTTCCACGATGATCTCATCGGATGAACCACGATGTTGAGGATTCAATCAATCCCGTATACAATTCCCTTTGTCAATCGGTATGTTACTTGCCCGAGATTCGATCGTCGGTATCCCAATACCTTGTTCAATCTCGTTACCGGCAAGTCTCTTTACTCGTACCATAATGCATGATCCCGTGGCTAACTCCTTAGTCACATTGAGCTCATTATGATGATGCATTACCGAGTGAGCCCAGAGATACCTCTCCGTCATACGGAGTGACAAATCCCAGTCTCGATCCGTGCCAACCCAACAGACACTTTCGGAGATACCCGTAGTGTACCTTTATAGTCACCCAGTTACGTTGTGACGTTTGGCACACCCAAAGCACTCCTACGGTATCCGGGAGTTGCACGATCTCATGGTCTAAGGAAAAAATACTTGACATTGGAAAAGCTCTAGCAAACGAACTACACGATCTTTGAGTTATGCTTAGGATTGGGTCTTGTCCATCACATCATTCTCCTAATGATGTGATCCCGTTATCAATGACATCCAATGTCCATAGTCAGGAAACCATGACTATCTGTTGATCAACAAGCTAGTCAACTAGAGGCTTACTAGGGACACGTTGTGGTCTATATATTCACACATGTATTACGATTTCCGGATAACACAATTATAGCATGAACAATAGACAATTATCATGAACAAAGAAATATAATAATAACCATTTATTATTGCCTCTAGGGCATATTTCCAACAGTCTTGTCGTGCTCCTGACCCGTCAGAAGAAAAACCTCAACCCAAGGATGGGGAAGTTGTCATTTTTACTGATCACATGAGCCGGGGCTTTGCTCCACCCGGCTCAAAAAATTTCAGAGAAGTCTTGCACTTTTTTGACATGCGGCCTCAAGACATCGGACCAAATTCCGTGTCAAACATCTGCAATTTCCAAGTATTCTGTGAGGTGTACCTTGGAGAAGAACCCAGCATACTACTCTTTAGAGAGTTATTTATCTGAACCGTCAAAAGGAATGTGCCCACGGGCCCAGTTTGGAACTTGGTGGGATCTCAATCCAGCGACGTAGAGACTGCCTCTTCCCTTATGCCGAGCCGCCAAGTCACCCTAAAGATTGGAACCAGACTTGGTTCTACTGTCAGGACACTTCTCCGGCTGATGAGAACCCCTTGCCCGGCTTTCGCGCCCTGCGCCTGGAGTCAACTCACCCTTTACCAGATAAATTATCTCCGGCTGAACGTCAAACACTTGCCCCCACTATCAACAAGATCAAAGCTCTTCTGGGGAACGGCCTAAACGGCATTGACTTGGTCCGGGTTTGGATTGCCTGGCGGGTGATTCCCTTGAGCCGCCGCCCCGGCTTGATGTGCGATTACACAGGCCAGAAAAATGATCCTCTACGGCACAGTCCTGACGACTTACCTGAGGATATCGTTGATGACATGACCAAGTCTCTTCTGAACGAGAGCCTGGCAGATTGCGGGAAAGCGGGCTTAAGTCCTTTCTGCAAGGCTAACCCGGCTCCAGCGGTAAACCATTAACTTGAGCATCTTACTTTCCACTTTGACAATTTCATCTTTACTCAAAAACACTTGCTATATTTTACAGGCTGGTGATAAATTCTGGAAGGTCAAGTATGACCATGAGGCTGCAAAGAAGGCCAGAAAGGCCAAGAAAGCCGCCAGAAAAGCCACTGCCCGTAAGAAGGGGAACAAACCTAGCGCCTCGGATATGTTTCATCTGGACGATACCTCCGAGTCAGAGGTAACTCTTGACTCTTTAGGCTCCTTCTTTAACCATCTTATTGACACTGATTATCAGCAGGAGGATAGAGGAGCAAGTGATGCAGTAACTGAAGAGGTAACTATAATTTCCTCCGACTCCGAGCCTTTGCCGAGACAGAAAGTCCGAAGGGTAACCCGGAAAGTAAGATTTTCACATCCTTTAGCTTATCAAGATCCTCAATTTCTTTTGAAGCAACAGATTCACGAGAGTCGGAGGCAGACCCGGACCAGTAAAGATGCGGACCTCTCCTCCGGCTTACCCGATGCAACAAGAAAACGCCGGGCTGAGGTTATCTCTGATTTATATTCTTTGTATCCTTTGGAGGGTTTCACTCGTCAACCACTCGATTCTTCTGACTCAAACTATCAGGGAACTTCACCTTCCTCCGACGAATCAATGCAGTCCAGCATGCCGGCTTTCAAAACCGCTCCAGGGTAATGATAATTTGTTTATCTTGTGCTTATCTTACTCATGTTTTTTGTACTAACCCTTTAATTTTCAGTGTACAAGTAAAGCCCAGCAAGAGGACGAAGAAAAGTAAGCCGGCCGAAGAGCCAGTCTTTGCTGAACCGGAGCTCAGAGCGGCTGCTCCTGATACTTCCGCTCATGAGCCACCGCCTGAACCAGCCCATGACACTCCAACTCTCACCACTGATCCGCTCGTCGAACAAGCCATGGAAGGTTCTGAAAATCCGGAGAACCCTAGCCCGGCCAAGGCGGATGACCCAGACGTCGAAATCATCCGGACTGACTTCGTTGAACCGGGAAGACCCACCGCGCTGGCCAAGTGCTCCGCCAAACAAGAACTTCTAGAACGTTGCAAAACCCGGCTGGATGTCACTGATTATGCTCATCTGAGTATTGGAGAAATCATCTCTGGTTATGTAAACCAAGTGCACAACAGCCGGGATCTGGAAGTTGATATGGTGAAACAAATACACCAAAAATCTGAGGTATAACTCTTGTTGCTTGTTCCTTAGTTATCCTTACTAGGCCAGCCCCCAAGTCTATTACTTATGATGAAATATGTTATAGACTTGTCATCCGCTTAATAATCACTGTAAGAAAACCGGCTTATCCGGTAGCACCCAAGGGCCGGCTTAGACAGCATAGTTGAACCGGTCTTCACCGTATTTTAACCAAGTACTTGAACAGCAATATGCATTAGCCCCCAAGTGCCAAGTATCTTTGCTTGCAAAGTTCTTGGCACTTTATCTCCATGAACCGCCACTGTAATTAGAGCTCTTTAGCATACATTAGCCCCCAAGTGCCAAGTATCTTTTCTTGCAAAGTTCTTGGGACTTAATGTTGCATTATGATAATCCTAACTGTAACCCGGAATTTATACAGGCCGCCATTAAGCAATTTGAATCGGAGATCTCCGACTTGAAGAATCGCCTGAAAACTCAAGAAATTGAAACCCAAAAGGCAAATTCCAAGTTTGAAGTCAGTATATCCGCACAAGAGAAATTGAAAAAGAAGTTTGAGGCAGAAAGAAAGGCCTGGGCGGATGAAAAGACCGCTTTACTCAACCGGGCTGAACAAGCAGAGGCCACTCTTGCAGAAACAACCGCCGAGCTATCCGGCTTAAAACGCCATATATCTCAGATGGTCTCAGCAATCTTTGGTAAGTTATTCTGTAAGTGTTAGCTAGCTTGAATCTTTTTCAACAAACATCTCAATTGTCCTCAGCTCACCTGACCTTGTAATGCAGGCTCCAGGAGTGCCAATCTCAACCAGAACATGCTGACAAAACTGAAGGCCGTTTATACCCTGGTGGAACAACTCTACACGGGGTCACAACGCGCCTTAGCCATCGTGGCTCTGTCAAATGAAGTTCCCACTCATCTGGTGGATGTGCTAAGGCAGCTTGCCGTGCTACCTCAACGATTCCAGGAATTGAGATGAGCTTCTGCGGGAGCTGGAGCCATAGCTGCTTTAAGTCGGGCCAAGGCGTGGCTACCGGAGCTAGACCCGGCCGACATCGCCCTTGGGTATCCCAGTTTGAAGGAGGACGGCACCCCATTTGACCAGAAGGATTTTGCCGCTTGCGTGAAGGACGTACGTCCTGTGGCCACTCTGATCGGTAATGATATGGATCTTACCAAATACCAGTCGGGTTATGACGCCGATAATCAGAGAATTCCAACGCCACATTATGAGGCAATCAGTCTGATCCCTCCCCCTCGTAAGCATACTTTCGCCCCTGAAGTTGATCCGGCCGGGTTAATTGATGATGAAGCTGAATTTGAAGCCTTGAGTGGCATTGACTGGAAATCATCAACTTTCCAGGACAGGGAAACGGCCGGAGGAGTGGAAAGGGATGAACCGGAAGCGTCAGCCCAACAACACCTTTGATTCCTCAGGCGGCTCATATTTATGTCTTGATAAAAAACAATGCTTCACTATTTGGACTCGGGGAGTCATGTAATAGAGTAGGAAAACACTTATTTTTGTCGTGCCATCGCGCACCTGTGTGGCGCTCAACACTGTTTAAGCCGCCATCTTATATTCCCCTGTTTTATGCTGATCCTCTTCTTTCCTTATGTTTAAAGGGCTGCCTTTAACTGTCCTGCATAGAGAACAAATTATAAGTCCCTTGGCGGCTTACCGCATAGAGGGTCATATATTTTACATATAACCCGGAGTCAAAATCATAAAAAGCCGGTTCTCAATTATATCTTTGAGACAACCACAACAGCATACATGTGACCCTTCGATTATACTTCCGGTTTACGTGACCCGAACAATGAGGGTGAGAACCCAACTCTGTAATACAATGTTTATTATATGCGATCATCTTTATTGATCAAGGTTAAGCCGATGGAATAGGAACCACCCTTGAACACTTTAGACATGATCAAAAGAACTTCAAATGGAATCCAAAAATTGTTTACAAGAAAAGACTTCAAAAAATTTGGAGGCTTCTGATTCGAATACGACCAGAAAACCATCCCAAAGGGGTTAAGCTAAGATTCGAATACGATCATATAGCCCCCAATGGCTTTGGCGTTGCCGATCAAGAGGGTACCGACAGCTGTTCTCTTTGGTTCGAATATGACCTGTGTTTGAACATGAAGCCCCCAAATGACCTTGAGAGTTGTTTAACGACGCTGATTCGAATACGATCCACGTCGGTTCTCAAAGGGGGTTGAGCTATGGTTCAAATATGACCAAGAAACTCCCCAATGAGCTCGGCAGTGTGCCGATCAAAAGGGTATCGACAGCTATGTTCTCTTTGGTTCGAATACGACCTATGTTTGAACAGGAAGCCCCCTGGTGATCATAATTTTTAGCGGCTAGATTCGAATACGATCGTAAGCCAGATCAGCCCCCAAGTGATCATGTGATATCATAATGAAAATAACAATGACACATTTACCTTTGAGGGGAAAAAGGACAGAGGTCCTGCTTTATTATTTATCATAATATATACATTGTCACGGAAGTATGTACATTACGAGAGCCGGTGGCTCAAGTGTAATAAGGCCGAAGCTGAGCTATATTCCACGGCCGGCGGGTCTCCTCCTCCGACTTACGTGAATCTTTGTGTTCTCGAACATCAATGAGGTAGTATGACCCGTTGTGCAAGTTCTTGCTGACCACAAAGGGCCCTTCCAAGGTGGGGATAACTTGTGTGCATCTGTTTGATCCTGGATGAGCCGGAGCACCAAGTCACCTTCCTGAAAGGTTCTGGACTTAACCCGGCGGCTGTGATAGCGGCGCAGGTCTTGTTGGTAAATCGCCGAGCGAGCTGCTGCTATATCACGCTGTTCATCCAACAAGTCAAGAGCATCCTGACGCGCTTGTTCATTGTCCGTCTCAACATAAGCCGCCACACGAGGCGAGTCATGATGGATGTCGCTAGGGACAACCGCCTCGGCTCCGTAAACCATGAAGAAAGGCGTATAACCCGTAGACCTATTAGGAGTAGTATTGATGCTCCATATCACAGAGGGTAACTCCTCCACCCAACAACCCGGTGTCCGCTGCAAAGGGACCAAAAGCCGGGGCTTGATGCCTTTCAAGATTTCCTGATTGGCTCTCGCAGCTTGACCATTGGATTGGGGGTGAGTCACTGATGAAACATCAAGTCGAATATGCTCTCGTTGACAAAATTCTTCCATGGCGCCTTTAGACAGATTGGTACCACTGTCAGTTATAATGCTGTGTGGAAAACCAAAGCGAAATATCACCTTTTTCATGAACTGAACCGCCGTGGCTGCATCACACTTACTAACTGGCTCTGCCTCAACCCACTTTGTGAACTTGTCAACCACCACCAAGAGGTGGGTCTTCTTATCCTTGGACCTTTTGAAAGGTCCAACCATATCAAGCCCCCAGACTGCAAACGGCCAAGTGATTGGAATCATCCTCAACTCTTGAGCCGGCACGTGAGCACGTCTTGAGAACTGCTGACAACCGTCACATTTACTGACTAAGTCCTCTGCATCAGCATGAGCCGTCAGCCAATAAAAACCGTGACGAAAAGCTTTGGCCACAAGGGATTTTGAGCCGGCATGATGGCCACAATCCCCCTCGTGAATCTCTCATAAAATTTCTTGCCCTTCCTCAGGGGAAACACCACGCTGAAAAGCCCCAGTGACACTGCGATGATGCAACTCGCCATTGGCAATTATCATTGACTTAGACCGCCGGGTTATTTGTCTGGCCAAAGTTTCATCCTCAGGCAATTCTCCCCGGGTCATGTAAGCCAAGTATGGCACTGTCCAATCTGGGATAACATGAAGAGCCGCCACCAACTGTGCTTCAGGGTCTGGAATAGCCAAGTCTTCCTCTGTAGGTAACTTGACAGAAGGGTTATGCAGAATATCCAAGAAAGTATTAGGCGGCACCGGCTTTCGCTGAGAGCCCAGCCGGCTTAAGGCATCAGCCGCCTCGTTCTTTCTGCGGTCAATGTGCTCTACTTGGTAACCCTGAAAATGTCCAGCAATGGCATCAACTTCACGGCGATAAGCCGCCATGAGGGGGTCCTTGGAATCCCACTTGCCTGATACTTGTTGGGCCACCAAATCTGAGTCGCCAAAGCACCTTACCCGGCTTAAGCTCATCTCCTTAGCCATCCGAAGACCATGGAGCAAGGCCTCATACTCAGCTGCATTGTTAGTATAGGGAAACATCAACCGTAGTACATAACAAAATTTGTCACCTCGAGGGGAAGCTAACACGACTCCAGCCCCCGAGCCCTCCAATTGCCTGGACCCGTTGAAGTGAATAGTCCAGTATGTGTTATCAGGTTTCTCTTCAGGCATCTGCAGCTCTGTCCAATCGTTGATGAAATCTACCAATGCTTGTGATTTGATAGCCGTGCGTGGCACATACTTTAGACCATGAGGCCCAAGTTCAATGGCCAATTAGCGACTCTTCCTGTGGCTTCTCTGTTTTGGATGATATCTCGTAAAGGAGCAGAACTAACCACAGTGATAGGGTGGCCCTGGAAATATTGCTTAAGCTTCCGGCTTGCCATGAATACCCCATAAACAAGCTTCTGCCAATGTGGATACCGTTGCTTGGACTCAATAAGTACATCGCTGACATAGTAAACCGGCCGCTGAACCGGATGTTCCTTACCCGCCTCCTTGCGCTCCACCACGATGGCCACACTGACGGCTCGTGTGTTAGCGGCTACATACAATAATAAGGGCTCCTTATCAATAGGAGCAGCAAGAACTGGCGGTTCAGCTAACTGTCTTTTCAAATCCTCAAAGGCGGTGTTGGCAGCATCACTCTAGACAAAGTCATTTGTTTTCTTCATCATCTGATACAGCGGTATGGCCTTTTCACCCAACCGGCTTATAAATCGACTTAAAGCAGCGATCCAACCCGCCAGACGCTGGACGTCATTTATACACGCCGGCTTAGCCAGAGAGGTGATTGCCTTGATCTTCTCTGGGTTAGCTTCAATGCCTCTATGAGAAACCAGAAAACCCAAGAGATTGCCTGTAGGAACACCAAAAACACACTTGGCCGGGTTAAGCATCATCTTGTAGACCCGGAGATTACCAAAGGTCTCCCTCAGATCGTCTATCAAGGTCTCCTTCTCTCTAGATTTTACCACAATATCATCCACATAGGCATGAACGTTGCGCCCAATCTGATTATGAAGAAAATTCTATACGCACCGCTGGTAAGTCGCCTGGGCGCTCTTGAGCCCAAAAGGCATAGACACATAACAGAAGGCTCCAAAAGGGGTAATGAACGCCGTCTTCTCTTGGTCCTTAACTGCCATTTTGATCTGATGGTATCCAGAGTAAGCATCCAAAAAACTCAAACGCTCACAACCCGCCGTAGCATCAATAATTTGATCAATACGGGGGAGAGCAAAAGGATCAGCCGGACAAGCCTTGTTTAAATCCGTATAATCCACACACATACGCCAGGTGCCGTTCTTCTTGAGCACGAGCACCGGGTTAGCCAGCCATTCTGGATGAAAGACTTCAATGATGAACCCGGCCGCCAAGAGCCGGGCTACTTCCTCACCAATGGCTTTCCGTCTCTCCTCATTAAACCGCCGGAGAAATTGCTTGATTGGCTTAAATTTTGGATCAATATTAAGAGTGTGCTCAGCGAGTTCTCTCGGTACACCCGGCATGTCAGAAGGTTTCCATGCAAAGATGTCCCGGTTCTCACGGATGAACTCGATGAGTGCGCTTTCCTATTTAGGATCCAGATTGGCACTGATGCTGAACTGCTTAGATGAGTCACCTGGCACCAAGTCAATAAGCTTAGTCTCATCGACCGACTTAAATTTCATTATCGGCTCATGCTCCGTGGTCGGCTTTTTCAAAGACGTCATGTCTGCCGGGTCAACATTATCCTTGTAAAACTTTAATTCCTCTGTCGCACAAACAGATTCAGCGTAAGCAGCGTCACCTTCCTCGCACTCCAAGGCTATCTTTCGGCTGCCATGAACCGTAATGGTCCCATTGTGACCCGGCATCTTGAGCTGCAAATATACGTAGCACGGCCGTGCCATGAACTTGGCGTAAGCCGGCCGCCCAAATAAAGCATGGTACGGGCTTCTGATTTTGACCACCTCAAAAGTCAGTTTTTCCGCCCTGTAGTTGTACTCATCTCCAAAGGCTACTTCTAGCTCGATCTTACCAACTGGATACGCCGACTTACCGAGCACCACACCATGGAAAACAGTATTGGACTGGTTGAGGCTTTTATCAGTTAATCCCATACGACGGAAGGTCTCATAATAGAGGATGTTGATGCTACTACCTCCGTCCATGAGTACCTTAGTGAATTTATACCCACCAACTTGAGGAGCCACCACCAAGGTCAGGTGACCCGGATTATCAATCCGGGGAGGGTGATCTTCCCTACTCCATACAATCGGCTGCTCAGACCATCGCAAGTAACGTGGAACTGCCGGCTCAGCAGCGTTCACAGCCCTCTTATGAAGCTTCTGGTCTCGCTTGCACAAACTAGTAGTAAACACATGATACTGTCCACTGTTGAGCTGCTTTGGATGGGTCTGGTATCCCCCCTGCTGTTGCTGCTGATTAACCTGGCCAGATTGCTGGTTAAAACCACCTTGATTACCTTGAGAATTCTGAAAATTGGAATTTGAACCGCCGCCTGGGCCATGAAAGCCGCCGCCACCCTGCCCATTGTTACCGTTGAACATGTTGGAATTCTTGAAAGCTTTCATGATCGCGCAGTCTTTCCATAGATGAGTGGCCGGCTTCTCCCTAGAGCCATGCCTTGGGCAGGGCTCATTTAACAACTGCTCAAGCGCCGAGCCTGACCCACGAGACCGGGGAGGCGGTCTCCCCTTACGTCGGTGATTGTTACCTTGCGCGTTGGTGTTGGCCACAAACTCCATACCATCATCAGCCTTACGCTTATTACCTCCTTGACTCGTCGGGTTATGCTGAGGACCCTTGCCGTTGCCATTCTTCTTTCCCTTCCCTGTCTTTTCCTCATCAGACGTGGGATCCTTGGTACTATCAGAGTCGGCGTACTTAACCAAAGCCGCCATCAGCATACCCATATCATTGCAATCGCGCTTGAGCCGCCCAAGCTTCATCTTCAGGGGCGCAAAACGATAATTTTGCTCCAACATTAAGACCGCAGAGCCGGCATCCATCTTATCAAACGAATGTATTATTTCCTTGACCCGGTGTACCCAATGGGTTGTAGACTCGCCTTCTTGCTGCTTGCAGTTAGTCAAATCCACAATTGACATAGATTGCCTACATGTATCTTTGAAGTTTTGGATGAACCGGGCTTTCAGCTCTGCCCATGACCCAATGGAATTAGGTGGCAGTCCCTTCAACCAAGTGCGGGCAGTCCCATCCAACATCATGGTGAAGTATTTGGCCATCGCCGCTTTGCTGACCTCCAGCAACTCCATAGCCATCTCGTAGCTTTCAATCCATGCTCCGGGCTATAAATCAGCCGTGTAATTAGGTACCTTCCTAGGTCCTTTGAAATATTTGGGCAGATGTTCGTTACGGAGAGCCGGCACCAGACAAGGGACACCTCCGGTCCTCGTAGCTATGCCTGCCTCGATAGAAGCCGTCGGATAAACCGGGAAGGGCTGGTAAGCTGTCAGCTGAGCCGCCTGCTCCGCCTCTTGACGTGCTCTGTCTTGGTCTACCGCGTTAAAGGCTCCATTATGCGCCGGGCCATGGCCAGCTGGCAAGTCACGGCACCGGACGTTGCTTGAGCCGGCCGCTGAAACCATGTGTCTGCTATAACTTGGGCTCCGGCTTGGATGAGGGGTTGAATGAATCATGTCCCGGCTATATGAATATGCCTCCTATTGTGCCAAAGCCGTCTGAAGAAGTTCTCTGACCCTGCAGGTTTCGACTGCTGTTGGAGAGTCACCCTCGACTGGGAGAGCCGCCAGTCGCGCCGCTGCAGCGATCATGTTTTCCAACGGATTAGAATAATGACCCGGTGGTATTGGCACGTATTGAGGTGGGGCAGTATTCACACGGGGAGGCCCCATCACCTGCGGCTGAACCGGCGTTCCAGCCCCGGGTGCCGTGATTTCTGGCTGGTTACTAGGCCCTGCACCGGGCGTGTTGAAGAGGTTTCGAGGATCATAAACCGGAGGGAGCCGAGATTGAGTCTTCTGATGCCTCCTTCTCATGACCTCATTGGATGCGTTCTGATCCATCGTGAGATGGAAAGACTGCGCCTGAATCAGCTGAGTCTGGGCGTCCAGAGCCGCCCGTTCTGCAGCCATCCTGATTCCTTCCGCTGCCAGATCTTCCTTGGCTCGTGCTATATCCAACTTTAACGGTGCCACCTCTGCATCATGTTGAGCTTGATCCGCTGGGACGACCGTGGCGGTTAACAGGGCAGTCATCTTATCCATGAGATCCATCAGCACCTGAGCCGGCGAGTGCACAGGGCCTCCTGCCCCAGCGGCGGAGTTTTGAACAGGTTGTGTGCCGGCCATGAAGATCCAACCCGGCTTGGCAGCTCAAAAGGGTCCGGAATACTGTCGCCATCGGAACAACCCCCGAGCCTGCCGTCTCGAAGTTGATACAACAAGTCCGTCTCACCTGTGGATGATTCATCATCAGAGCAGATGGCCGTCTCATCGCTAGATCTAGATCCTTCAGAGAGTCCTCCGTGGATGCATCCCACGAAAGCACGCTTCAAGGCGGGCAGAGTCCGGGCGGGTCTCGCACGCTGAGCCGTCTCGATGAGGTCGGTGCAGATGTCCGGCTCAGGGCCCGGCTCGCCGATCTTGCCAATGAAAACGTGGATTCCGCCGAAGGGGACCCGGTACCCGTACTCGATTGAGCCGGTGTCGGGGGCCCAGCCTGCGTCGTCGATGTAGAGCTTGCCGCGACGACTCTTGGTCATCCGGCCCACAGCGTATCCCTTGAGCCCTTCGAAGCTGCCCTTCAAGAACTCAAATCCACCGTGCGCTGGCCCCACGGTGGGCGCCAACTGTCGTGGAATAGTCACGGTAGATGCCCTTGTGAAAGGACTTAGTCGTGGAGCCATCGCAACTAGGAAGCTTAAAGGGGTTAAAGCGGGACAAAGGACACGAGGGTTATACTAGTTCGGCCCCTTACGGTGAAGGTAAAAGCCTACTCCAGTTGAGGTGGAATTACTAGGGTTTCGATGACCAGGGAGCGAATCCGCTATGCCTGGCTACCGATTTGATGTTACTTGCCTTAAGCCGCCGGCGGGTCATCCCCTTATATACACGGGTTGACGCCCCGCGGCCTACAGAGTCCCGGCCGGCTTATAAATAGTATCCGGCTCGATAACTAATTAATCTTGCCTTACAACACAAGTCATGCCATTACGGCAGTTTATCACTACGGGCCTTAAGTCGCCTACGGGCTTTAGGCCCTTTATTGAACCGCCATCTTCAAGCTTGATATTGGGCTTCATATAATGAATTGCTATAGCATAACCCGGCCCCTCCTGGGCGGGTTACACCAGTAGTTATATCCCCAACACCCACCAAGGATAGACCCGCATATTGAAACGCTTTTGCAAGGTGGATATCATTACATCAACATTACATAAGGGATGGGGATACATACAAGGCATACAAATGCCGCAAGAATACATCAATACGACATACATAAGATCAACATCCGACTACGGATGGAACACAAATAGAAACTCAAACTACATCCACCCTGCTAGCCCAGGCTGCCGACCTGGAACCTATCCCCTGATCGAAGAAGAACTCCCAAAACAAGTAACATCGCTCTCGCGTCATGATCATCGCAAAACCTGTACCTACAACTGGTGTTGTAGTAATCTGTGAGCCACGAGGACTCAGCAATCCCATTACCATGGGTATCAAGACTAGCAAAGCTTAATGGGTATGGAAAGGATAAGGTGGTGAGGTTGCAGCAGCGACTAAGCAAGTATGGTGGCTAACATACGCAAATAAGAGCGAGAAGAGGAGCAACGGAACGGTCGTCAACTAGTAATGATCAAGAAGTGATCCTGAACTCCTACTTACGTCAAACATAACCCAGAAACCGTGTTCACTTCCCGGACTCCGCCGGGAAGAGACCATCACGGCTACACACGCAGTTGATGCGTTTTAATTAAGTCAAGTGTCAAGTTCTCTACAACCGGACATTAACAAATTCCCATCTGCCACATAACCGCGGGCACGGCTTTCGAAAGTTCAAACCCTGCAGGGGTGTCCCAACTTAGCCCATTATAAGCTCTCACGGTCAACGAAGGATATTCCTTCTCCCGGGAAGACCCGATCAGTCTCGGAATCCCGGTTTACAAGACATTTCGACAATGGTAAAACAGGACCAGCAAAGCCGCCCAATGTGTCGACAATCCCGATAGGAGTCGCACGTATCTCGTTCTCAGGACACACCGAATAAGCGAAGCGTACATGTACCGACGTAACCCAAGTTGCCAAGGGATGGTCCCGCACGGTGCTCTAGTTTGGACCAACACTTAGACAAGAACTGGCGCGGGGGGGTAAAATAAAGATGACCCTCGGGATGCGCGACTCCCAGGGGAAAAAGTCTAGGTGAGGCAAATGTAAAACCAAGGTTGGGCCTTGCTGGAAGAGTTTTATTCAAAGCGAACTGTCAAGGGGGTCCCATAAATCACCCAACTGCGTAAGGGACGCAAAATCAAGGAACATAACACCGGTATGACGGAAACTAGGGCGGCAAGAGTGGAACAAAACACCAGGCATAAGGCCGAGCCTTCCACCCTTTACCAAGTATATATATGCATTAATTAAATATGAGATATTGTGACATCCCAACAAAGTTCATGATATCCATGTTCCAACATGGAACAACCTTCATCTTCACCTGCAACTAGCAACGCTATAAGAGGGGCTGAGCAAAGCGGTAACATAGCCAAACAACGGTTTGCTAGGAAGGGTGAAAAAAAAGGTTAGAGGTGGTTTCATGGCAATTTGGGAGGCTTGAATAGCAAGTGATAGGTAGCGCAGCATAGCGATAGAACGAAGCAACTAGCATAGCAATGATAGTAATGAGATCCAAGGTGAAGGTCATCTTGCCTGAAATCCCGCTAGAAAGAAGAACGAGTCCATGAAGAAGATGAAGCCACGAAGACGAACCAAGCGTAGACGAACGAATCCTCACGATCGCAACGAAACGGGAACTATCGAGAAGAAGCACACAACATGGTAAACACACCACACATGAACAAGGCATGATGCTCAATCAAGTATGATGCATGACAAGGCTATATGAAGCTACTCATGGCAAGAGATGATGCATACAAGAGCAACACATCAAAGCAAGTTTAAATGAGGCCGGAACTAACATATAACAAATCCGGTATATCCCCATATGCAAATTTCAAAATTGGTCCAGATCTGAATAAACCTTATGTTCAAGTTGTTAAACAGCAAGTTAAGATGCATCAAGATGATCTACACGAAATTCTAGTCAAGTTACATATAAAGTTCATTTAGTTCGGAGCTACGGCCTAGAAGATATGAGCAAAACAAGTTAAACATGGCATTGATGCAAAATGCAATCAAACATCAAGCAAACACATTCAAAACATGGATCCAACAAGGTAACATGAAACTACATGCAAAACTAAGCAAGTTTCATATAGAGCATGCTCAAAACGGAGCAACGGTGCAACACATACACTCCAAACAAGATATAACAACAATCTGTCCAAAACAGCAACTAGGCATCTTGCAAACATCAAAACAACATGCTATAGCACCCCAACATGATAACAAAAGGCATCGGCGTGATGTAGAGGTAAAGCGTGACAAAACATGAACACTGAGCTATCTCCAGAAATCACTAGAACATGCTCAAAAGGACATGGCAATATTGCAAATAATAACAGTTTCACAGACTTAGCGGAAATCACTGTACATGGCAGAAGTAACATCAGGTTGCAAAGTTTAGAGCTATCAAACAACATGCTGCAGGAATATATCATAGCAAACAAAGGCATGGCATGAATTTACTAATTGCATAGAACAAAAGTCCCTTACTGATCATGAGCCAAAAAGGCACATAAGATATGATGGCACCCATGTAAACATAGCAAGTAATATGACAGATTCAGACTTGGCAGAAAAACTGAGCATGACATAAACAGAATTATGAAGGCATCTTTGCGAGCTCAAATCACTCAACACCAAGCATTTCATGGCATGTGAAGGTATCCAACAGTAATATGGCATAATTATGAAGCTAAGCATGGCAAGAGCAAGTTCATAGGGTGCATGGATCACTAGCAAAACACATGTCAAAACTGAACTTAATGTTAACAGGCTGACAACAACATTATTTAGCAAGTTTGGAGCAAGATTACAACAAGCTACAGCAGGCTATAAATGCAAACAAGGGCATGGATTGACAGATCATAACATGTATAACAAAACACCCTTAGTGAACATCTCCAGATTATTCATAGAACTCATGGTAGCAGCAAGTTTACATGGCAACAAAATATAACAGACTCGGACTTGGCAGAAATGATTTGTCACAGAAATCAGCAACATCACGGAGGCTACTTTGCATGCTTGTGCTAGTCACCACATAGATCACAAATATACAAGACAAGCACCTCTGTAAAGATGGCATGACGTAGTTCAAAACACATGTAGAGCTCATGCTCATAAGATGCACACACAAAATGCAATGAAAAAGACAAATCACCAAGTTATAACAGTTTCAGCAGGTTAACATCATATAGCAGTCTTGCAACGATGATTAGGGCATCAAGATGAACTCAAACAAGCATGGAACAATGGAAAAAAATGAAGAGCAGCTCATGATGAACATTTTGATAAATTACACGCACAAATCGGAGCAGTATGCAAGGAGATATGACAGGTCAAAGTAGCACACATGAGATGAAATATTTCGGGGACTTGAAGAAAACGAGGTCAACCTCAGATCTAGGGCTTCTGCACGGATTTCGAGGCGAGGCGGATCTCGCCAGAGAGCACGCCGGAGTTGGAGGCGGCGGCGGCCGGAGCAGCGGGGAAGGTCGCCGGAGCGCGGGGCGGTGGATCCAGCCGGCGGGGTCCTCCCCGGCCGGGATACCGCCGGATCCGGGCGCGGGCGGCGAGGAGGCGGGGCGGCACCCGCGGGACGGAGGCCAGGCAAGGCACCGGCGGCGGCGGAGGTTGGCGGCGGAGAGGCGCGGTCGTCGGCGGGGCACGGCGCGCGAGGCGCGGTGGCCGGCGAAGGGAGAGGCGGCGGCTCGGGGTCGAGCGGGAGAGCTCGGGGGCGATCCGCGGTCGCGGGCTGGCGGCGGCGGGGAGCAGGCGGCGGGGTCCGGTGGACGGCGACGGAGGCGCCGGGCGGCGGGGCACACGGCGGCGCTGGACTCCGGCGGCGGGAGGCGAGGAGGCTCGGGCGGCGCGGAGCTCGGGCAGGAGCGGAAGGCGCTCGGGCCCGGCGCGGCTCGGGCGGGCTGGCCTCGGGCCTCGCGGGCCCGCGGCGGCGCTTGCCACGCGGCGACCCGGGAGAGGCTGGGAGCGGCGGCGCGGGGACGGGCGGACATGTCCGGACGGTGGGGAGGGGTGTCCGGCGGCGCGGAGGAAAGAAGGTTAGGGTTTAGACCGAGAATTTCGGGGGAGGGGGTGTTTATATAGGTAGAGGGAGCTAGGAGAGTCCAAATGAGGTGCGGTTTTCGCCCACACGATCGTGATCAAACGACCGAGAGCACGGAGGGGGTTTGGATGGGCTAGGTGGGCTGTGTGAAGAGTTGCTGAGCTGCAAAGAGAAGGGGGTTTCGGGCTACGCGGTTAACCGTTGGGGCATCAAACGTCCTCCAAATGTAACGAAATTTGACGGGCGGTCTACCGGTGCTATACCAAGCCACTCGGCAAATCTCGGCCCATTCTGGGAACGTTTTTCTCCCGCTCACGAAACCAGGTCTGAGAGGGGCGACGGGCGCGTGCGAGAGTGTCGGATCGCGAAACGGACAACGGGGAAAAGGACCGGATGCAAGTTTTGAAAAACATGCAGATGAAATGCAGATGATGACATGGCAAAATGCAACACGCATGCAAACGACATGGCAACAATGACGAATAACTGGGAGACACCTGGCGCATCGGATCCGGGGCATTACATTAGCTCACACCGCAACTTGCTAAATCTCTTCTCATCCAAGGGCTTTGTGAAGATATCGGCTAGCTGTTCTTCAGTCTTCACATGCTCAATAGAAATGTCGCCCTTCAACACATGATCGTGAAGAAAATGATGACGAATCTGAATGTGCTTTGTCTTCGAGTGTTGAACTGGGTTGTGAGCAATCTTGATGGCACTGTCATTGTCACAGAAGAGAGGCACATTCTTCACGTTGACGCCGTAGTCCTTGAGATTTTGCTTCATCCACAGCAATTGAGCACAGCAAGAACCAGCAGCAATGTACTTAGCTTCAGCAGTAGACAGTGATACGCAGTTCTATTTCTTTGAGGACCAACAGACCAAAGATCGTCCGAGGAAATGACATGTACCAGATGTTGACTTGCGGTCCACACGATCACCAGCATAGTCAGAGTCAGAATATCCAATGAGATCAAAAGTCGAGCCCTTGGGGTACCATAATCCAAGTGTTGGTGTGTGAGCTAGATATCGAAGAATATGTTTCACGGCCTTATGCTGTGATTCCTTCGGTGTAGCTTGAAATCGGGCACACATGCAAACACTAAGCATAATATCTGGCCTAGATGCACATAAATACAATAAAGAACCAATCATGGAGCGGTATACCTTTTGATCGAAGTCAATACCATTTTCATTAGTGCACAGATGACCATTTGTGGGCATCGGAATTTTGACGCCTTTGCAATCTTGCATGCCGAATTTCCTCAGTACATCCTTGAGGTATTTCTCCTGAGATATGAATATGGCATTGTGCTGTTGACGAATTTGAAGACCTAAGAAGAATTTCAACTCTCCCATCATAGACATTTGATATTCTTCACTCATCATATAGGCAAATTCATCACTATAACGTTGGTCAGTACAGCCAAAGATAATATCATCAACATATATTTGGCACACAAACAATTCACCATCATAAGATTTAGTGAAAAGAGTAGGGTCGAGTGAACCGGGTTTGAAGCCTTTCTTCATGAGGAATTCCTTCAAAGTATCATACCATGCCCGAAGGGCCTGCTTGAGGCCATAGAGGGCCTTATTGAGTCTGAAGACTTTGTCAGGATGCTTTGGATCTTCAAAACCTGGGGGTTGAGCAACATATACTTCTTCCTCAAGCTTACCATTGAGGAATGCACTTTTCACATCCATTTGATATAAAGTGATATCATGATGGTTAGCATAAGCAAGTAATATGCGAATAGCTTCAAGTCTAGCAACAGGTGCAAAAGTTTCATCGAAATCAATTCCTTCAACCTGTGTGTAGCCTTGAGCTACAAGTCGTGCCTTATTCCTCACCACAAGGCCATTTTCATCTTGCTTGTTGCGGTAGATCCACTTTGTGCCAATGATATTGTCCTTGCGAGGATCTGGACGTTTAACCAGTTCCCAGACGTTGTTGAGTTCGAATTGATGTAATTCTTCTTGCATGGCCTGAATCCACTCAGGCTCCAGAAATGCTTCATCTACCTTAGTGGGCTCTGTGATAGAGACAAAAGCATAGTGCCCACAAAAGTTAGATAAATGTGAAGCTTTTGAGCGTGTGAGAGGACCTGGTGCTTCAATGTCATCGATGATCTTTTCAACTTGCACTTCTTTTGCAACGCGAGGATGAGCGGGTTGTCGTCGAGGAATTTGATCAGCATTTTCTTCAGCACCATTTTCTTCAAGTGCATTAGCTCGACGTTCTTCACATTCTGGAATGAATTCTTCAGCAGATTCTTCGGTAGAATGACATCCTCAGTAGCCTTGAACTTGATAGTTTCCTCAGGTGTTGGTTCATCTATCACAGAGGGTAGGTGCTCTCTTTGCGAGCCATTAGTTTCATCGAACCGCACATCTACAATTTCAACAACCTTGTGAAGAACGTTGTTGAAGACTTTGTAGGTGTGCGAGTCCTTTCCGTAACCAAGCATAAAACCTTCATGTGCTTTCGGTGCAAATTTAGCATTGTGATGAGGATCTCTAATCCAACATTTAGCACCGAAGACTTTGAAATAACTCACATTGGGTTTCTTGTCAGTGAGGAGTTCATAGCCAATCTTCTTGAAGAATTTGTGAAGATATACCCTGTTGATGATGTGGCATGCAGTATAAATTGCCTCGATCCAGAAGTGACGAGGCGTCTTGTACTCATCAAGCATAGTGCGAGCCATCTCAACAAGAGTTATGTTCTTGCGCTCCACGACGCCATTCTGCTGAGGAGTGTAAGGAGCAGATAACTCATGAGTAATACCAAGTTCATCAAGATAGTCATCAAGACCAGAATTCTTGAACTCAGTTCCATTGTCACTTCTGATGTGCTTGATCTTCACACCAAAGTTGGTTGAAGCCCTCGAGGAAAATCGTTTGAAGACTTCCTGCACTTCATGTTTGTAAGTAACAATGTGTACCCATGTGTATCGAGAGTAATCATCAACAATAACAAAGCCATAGAGAGATGCGTCATTTGCGACTGCTGAGTAATGGTTAGGACCGAAGAGATCCATATGAAGCAATTCAAATGGTCGAGTAGTGGTCATGATAGTCTTCGCTGGATGCTTAGCCTTGGTCATCTTTCCAGCTTCACAAGCTCCACACAAGTGATCCTTGAGTAATTTGACATTCTCAATGCCAATGACATGCTTCTTCTTCCCAAGCGTGTGCAAATTTCTCATGCCTGCACGACCAAGTCGTCGATGCCATAGCCAGCCTTCTGAAGCTTTTGCAAGTAGGCACACGGCTGGTTGCGGTCCTGTAGAGAAATCAAAAATATACAAGTCTCCTCTCCTAAAGCCTTCGAAGACTTTGGAATTGTCAGCTTCCATAACCACAACACAACGATACTTGCCAAAGACAACAACCATATCAAGATCACAAAGCATTGAGACAGACATGAGGTTGTATCCTAAGGACTCGACAAGCATGACTTTGTCCATGTGTCGATCCTTTGTGATCGCAACCTTACCTAGACCCAATACCTGACTTTTGCCTTTGTCAGCGAAGATGATATGCTTCAGATGCGATGGTGATAAGGGAGCATCCATCAATAGATTCTTGTCACCAGTCATGTGATTTGTACGTCCACTATCGAGGACCCACTCAGTGGCTTTGGGTTGATCATCCTGCAGATGAATTAGTGCAGCTTACGAACTTCATATACTTCATTAGTGAAGAATATGACATCACAATTCATCAGACCAATTTCATCAAGCAATGCAATAGTTAAAAACAGTATGAGGACGTAAGAAATGAAAGTTCATTTCTTCATGATTAGCCTGCGTCCTTTCAGGCACTTTTCAGGTCTCCAGCAAATTCTTCAAACGTTAAAGTACGTCTGGAGACCTGACCCTGCATAAAAGATTAGTTCTTTTTCTTCACCACCCACATCTGAAGGGGTGGCAAAGAGTTCATCACTCTGCGAGCTCCATACGAGAAAGGTGGCATAGAAGCCAATCCATTTCGTTTCACATAAGAGGAGTTAGGGTAAGCATATGAATAAGCAGAGAAATTCTTCGAGGACTTATGAACATAATGATTAGAAGAATAATGCTCATATTCATAGCCCTTAGCTCTTCCCTGCGAAACAGAGTTGTTAGCACGATGATGTTCATATGAGGACCTTGATCCTTTTGAGGAATATGATCCACATGAGGAATTCGATCCGTATGAGGAATTCGATCCGTATGAGGACTTGGATCCATATGAAGAATTTGGTCCATATGAAGAATTTGATTTGGGGTTCCTATTCTTCACAGGTGGTGTCATGAGGACATTCACCTGAAGACTTTCAAGGCACCTTTTGGGAACCTAGATTTTCTTCATAGGAGAACCGTTCCTGCAGTTAGTGCCAACATATCTAGCAAATACTTCACCATTCTGATTTTTAAACAGTTATCGTTGGAGTCAAATGACTCATCAGAAGAATGAGAAGATTCACATGTAAAGCCAGATAAATTAGATGGATCAACTGAGGTCCCTTTGCAGCAACCCATGAGGTTTTGGGGTACTGCTCAGGCTTCCAATATGTACCATCAGTATTGAGTTTCCTCTCAAAGGCAATACCCTCTTTCCTAGGGTTCCTATTGAGGATCTGCTTTTTAAGCATATCACAAAGAGTCTGATGCCCTTTGAGGCTTTTGTACATGCCTGTCATGTTCAATTCCTTCAGCCCTGCATTGTCAGTGAAACTAGCAATGTCCTCAGATGAGGAATTAGTGATAGCAGAGACAGTTGAAGAATTTGTAGCATTAGAAGCATTTGAACATTCAGGTGAAGAATTAACAGATTCACGTTCAATGCATTTCAAACATGGAGGAACAAATTCTTCCTGAGCGGCGCTGATTTGTTGAGCAAGTAATGAATCGCGCTCCTTCTGAAGAACTTCATAACTCACTCTTAGCTTCTCAAGATCTTGCTTTCTTTGAAGAAATTCATAAGAAAGCTTCTCATGATCAGATAAGAGAGTGTTATGTTGATCTTGAAGGGTGTCATACTTAGTATGAAGTCTCTGAAGACTTTCAGCCAAAGCTTTTGACTGGTCCATTTCTTCACCCAACATATCATCGCTCTTATTTAGCATGTATTGAACTTTTTCCAAAGCTCTTTGTTGTTTAGTGGCAAGGGAAGCAAGTTTGACATAGTTGGGTCCAAATTCATCACCAGATTCATCATCACTTGACTCGGATAGGTAGCATTCAGTTACCTCAGCACTTTTTGCCATAAGGCATGATGAAGAGGATGATGATTCTGGTTCGAATGTCATCGCTTTGAGAGATTCCTTGAAGTCCTCAAACCAAGGATCATGACGGGTTCGATGACCTTCATAGACCTTAGAGAGACGGTCCCAGATAAGCTTCGCATGATTGAGATGCATGATGTTCCTGAACTGATTTTGAGACAGACAGGAGCAGATGACGTCCTTCGCCGTGAGGTTGAGAAGAGTGTACTTGCGAATGTCATCAGCTTCCGCCGTCTTGCATAGACCGGTAAGACCAATCTCAGTGACGGTCCACAGATCGCTGTTCATCGCCATGAGGCGCTTCTTCATCATGGCCTTCCACTTGGGATACTCGTGACCGTCAAAGATGGGGCATGTCACTTTCTTCATACCTGCGGTCGACATAACTAAAACTACAGGCGGTTAAACCAAAATCACACAGAATAAGGGAGTACCTTGCTCTGATACCAATTGAAAGTGCGTTATATCGACTAGAGGGGGGTGAATAGGCGATTTTATGAATTCTTCACTGAGGAATTTGCTAGTGAGGAAATTCCTTAGCGAAGAACTACTTGCAGCGGAATAAGTACTCAAAAGTATGCATAGCAAAACACAAGCATGGTCATCATGATGAAATGAAGACAAGCACAGAGTACAGAAAGCGTAAACACAGGATAACACAGGATGAAGACAAACAGACTGAAGAAATTAAACTGAGGAAATTGAGAAAGTCTTCAGTCAAAGTCTTCAAACACAGATATGAACAAGTGCACAACATAGTTATGAGGAAATGAAAGAGTTGAGGAAATAGAACTAGTAGGCTTGGTGAAGACAATGATTTGGTAGACCAGTTCCAACTGTTGTCTCAGTTGTACATCTGATTGGAGCGGCTAGGTATTTAAACCTAAGGACACACAGTCCCGGACACACAGTCCTCACCGTATTCTCCTTGAGCCAAGGTCACACAGACCTCGCCCAATCACTCGTGGTAAGTCTTCAGGCGACTTCCGAACCTTCACAAACTTGGTCACTCGGCGATCCACAATTCCTCTTGGATGCTCTAGACCATGACGCCTAACCGTCTAGAAGAAGCACGGTCTTCAAAGGTAACAAGCGTCGGATCCACGCAGGATCAATCTCTTCAGTGATGCTCAATCACTTTGGGTTTGTAGGTGTTTGGGTTTGGGTTTTCCTCACTTGATGATTTTCGCTCAAAGTCCTCAGAGGATGGGATGCTCTCAAATGACAAGTGTCAGTTTCTCTCGGAGCAGCCAACCAGCTAGTGGTTGTAGGGGGCGGCTATTTATAGCCTAGGGAGCAGCCCGACATGATAAGACATAAATGCCCTTCAATGATATGACCGTTAGGTGGGTAGATATTTTGGGACAGCTGGCGCATAGCACAGCAACGGTCGGAAATTTGAGTATCAAATTCCTCAGGGCTATCATGTTCCTCACTGTGTAGGCAATCCGCACTGGCGAAGTCCTAACTCCTCAGTCAGAACAAATTCCTCAGAGACCAGAAGAACTTCGTCTCTTTCACTGAAGAATATGACTGAACTGTATGAGATTTCCAATGGCTTCACTCGAAGGGATTGGTAGGTGTAGGATTTTGAGTTGAGCATCACATGGAAATTTTTCCTTAGTATTTCCTCAACCCCCTTTAACAGTACGGTGTTTCCTATGACTCAAGGAAGGGAAAATGAAACTACGAACACAAAAGTCTTCACGCTTCATGTTCCTCAAATGAATACCAAGTCTTCAAGGTCACACCAATTTCTTCACTTTCAAAGTCTTCAGAAAGTCTTCAGAAATCCAAAGTCTTCAGTCGAAGAACTTCATTTTTAGGGGTTGACTTTCTCTGTAAATATCAAACTCCTCATAGACTTATAGACCTGTGTACACTCCTAAACACATTAGTCCCTTAACCTATAAGTCTTCAATACACCAAAATCACTAAGGGGCACTAGATGCACTTACAGAGTCGAGCAACGACAGCTACGTGCCTTCGAGCTCTCGCCGTGCCCGGAGCGCGGCAGCGGCATCCGCTCGGCGTCGACGGTGATCTGGACGGGGTTGGTGCCGGCCTCACGTGGCCCGCTGTTGATGATGGTGTCGATGGCGATGCCCGTAGCCAGGGCTCCTTGAGGTTTTTTTCTTCTTTTGTTCCCTGCGAGGAATCGAGACAAACCCCGTTGGGGTGTGTAAAGAACTTGTAATGCTTTTGCTCCAATGTTTATTACTCCTATTATAAGGTTGCGGCTGCGTGTCTTGCTTCGACATTGTTCCCCCTTTTAGTCCTTGCGGTAGCTTAGCGCTCTACGCCGGCAGGTCCCAGTCCCCAGGCAAGCTTCGGCCGCCACTGGTATGCCAGGTCACGATGCCGTGGTTAGGGCTAGGAGGTGAGCGGCCCAAGGTCCGGTAAGAGCTCCTGAGGCGCGATGCGCAAGAGGTCCCCTTTGGCGTGCAAGCAGCTTCCTGAAGGCCGAAAAGGAAGGCAGCATTGCCAGAGCAAGGCTGCGAGAGTCAAAAATTCCAGACAGCGGCGTCGCGCTAACACGGATAGGTGACTTATCTTAACGAGCCTGAGGTGATTCCTTGCGTGGCACCCGATTTGCGCTTCAGCGGCGGTGTTACTAGGTAGGGCTCATGTCGGCCTCCCCTTTCCTCGCTCATCTGTATGCTCTGCATCCTCGGGTCCCGACCCTCGAGCGAGGCTCGGTCGCCGCTGGTATGCCAGGTCGCGATGCTATGGTCAAGGCCAGTGGATGAGGGCTGGAGAGTCAGTAGGAGCTCCTGAGACGTGATGCTCGGAAGCCCCCCTTTAACGCGCAAGTGAATTGCATGAAAAAGGGGCAGCCGGCGGGGCCACCCATAGCTAAGCTCTGGAGATTCCTGCGGGTTAGTCCGAGGGGAGAATATAGCTCATAATCGCGTTTGCTGTCCTGCCGCTGATCTTTCCGCAAGAAGATGAAGGCACTGAGGATCTGGTGAGGTGACGTGCGCGGGGCAGGCCGTGAGCCAGAGCTCGATCTCTCAGATTTGTCAGCGTTTTAGGGACGGGCCCGAGCACAAGCGTCGTGCCAGCATGTGTAGCCCCCATTGTGGGATGAGCAGGAGGCCGGTCAGCAATGCGGGAGGCCGCGAAGGGCAACAGGCAAGCAAGTGACAACATAAATCATCTTATGGAAGGAGGTAATGCTAGTTCTGATAGATGCAAGACAATACATGCCGCAGGGACGGACCCATGCGGCCAGGGGATGATGCAACCCGAGGGGCACCCCCAACAAGGTAAATCAAAGACACGAAAGGATACATGTCGCAGGGACAGGCCCATGCGACCTGGGGATAATGCAGCCCGAGGGGCACCCCCGACTGAATAAACCGGAAAACGTCACCTGGTACCGTTGCTGAAGAGATGTTGAAGTAGCTGAAGACATGCACGGAAGAAGTTGCTCCTCACGAGTCATCTGGGTCCCGAACCTCTGGAGGCTCAGGGGGCTCGTGAAGAGCCGTCACCATCTCCGCCAGAACCGCCTGGTGCCTGGCCTCCTGAGCCGCCAGAACGCTCCACAGGCGATGTTGGAAGGTAACAACCGCGTTCGGTAGGCCAAAAGGCATGTGAACATAGCTGTGAGGGGGCCCCTCACACCGACCAACGTGCGATGGCCAGAAGCGCTCCTGGGATGCGGCCCTGTTGAGCCCTGGGATGTTGACGCAGACACGCAGCTCATCGTCCTCGCCGGGACAAGGAGCCACGCTAGGTGGTGGGCGGCGGTCGCCGCGCATGGCTCTCGCCTCTTGAAGCTCCTCGCTCGTCTCGGTGATGAACTCCTGAGCACCTGGCACCCCGTGCCTTGTGCCCTCGTGAGGGAAACATGCGATGAAGCAAGCCTCCATGTGGTGCCCGAGCGCCTCCCTCGTGACATTGGCTAGGTCAGAGGCCCTCCAGAAGAGAGAGCCCAAGCCCAGCCTGAGGAGGGTGCCGGGCGCGCCTTCCTATGCAAGAGAAGGAGGCGCCCCATCCATGGGCGCATGTCCTGAGGTGGTGCCGCTGGAGACACCACTCTCCTGAGGCTCTTGGCGGAGCAGCTGCTTATTCTTCTTTGGGACAGCCTCAAGAGGGTAGATGGCGCCTTCGTTGTCTGGTCCTCGACCTGTAACGCCCACGATGCGGCTATATCTCCCACGTGTCGAGGCACGACTTAGAGGCATAACCGCATTGTGGTTTGTCGCAAGAAGGGTCATCTTCACACAATCCCATGTAATGAACAAGAATGGTATAAAGAGTTGGCTTACAATCGCCACTTCACACAATACATAAATAAATCATACATCAATCAGAGTACACACATAGACCGACTACGGTCAAAGCCAAAAGAAAAGAAGATAACCCAACTTCTAGATCCCTGATCGTCCCAACTGGGCACCACTACTGATCAACATGAAAAGAAACAACACAACGAACAAGATCTTCATCGAGCTCCCACTTGAGCTCAGTTGCGTCATCTGCACTGGTATCATCGACACCTGCAACTGTTTTAGAAGTATCTGTGAGTCACGAGGGCTCAGCAATCTCACACCCGCGAGATCAAGACTATTTAAGCTTATAGGAAAGGATGGTGTAGTGAGGTGGAGCTGCAGCAAGCACTAGCATATATTGTGGCTAACATACGCAAATGAGAGCGAGAAGAGGAGCAACGGAACGGTCGTCAACTAGTAATGATCAAGAAGTGATCCTGTACTCCTACTTACGTCAGACATAACCCAAAAACCGTGTTCACTTCCCGGACTCCGACGAAAAGAGACCATCACGGCTACACACGCGGTTGATGCGTTTTAATTAAGTCAAGTGTCAAGTTCTCTACAACCGGACATTAACAAATTCCCATCTGCCACATAACCGCGGGCACAGCTTTCGAAAGATAATACCCTGCAGGGGTGTCCCAACTTAGCCCATTATAAGCTCTCACGGTCAACGAAGGATAAACCTTCTCCCGGGAAGACCCGATCAGTCTCGGAATCCCGGTTTACAAGACATTTCGACAATGGTAAAACAAGACCAGCAAAGCCGCCCGATGTGCCGACAAATCCTGATAGGAGCTGCACATATCTCGTTCTCAGGGCACACCGGATAAGTCAAGCTACGAGTAAAACCAGGCCTCGAGTTTCCCCGAGGTAGCCCCGCAGGCTGCTCGGTTCGGACCAACGCTCGAAGGAGCACTGGCCCGGGGGGGTCTAAAATAAAGATGACCCTTGAGTCTGAAGAACCCAAGGGAAAAAGGCTTAGGTGGCAAATGTTAAAACCAAGGTTGAGCCTTGCTGGAGGAGTTTTATTCAAAGCGAACTGTCAAGGGGGTCCCATAAATCACCCAACTGCGTAAGGAACGCAAAATCAAGGAACATAACACCGGTATGACGGAAACTAGGGCGGCAAGAGTGGAACAAAACACCAGGCATAAGGCCGAAGCCCTCCACCCTTTGCCAAGTATATAGATGCATTAATTAAATAAGAGATATTGTGATATCCCAACATATCCATGTTCCAACATGGAACAAACTTCATCTTCACCTGCAACTAGCAACGCTATCAGAGGGGCTGAGCAAAAGCGGTAACATAGCCAAACAATGGTTTGCTAGGAAGGTGGATTAGAGGCTTGACATGGCAATATGGGAGGCATGATATAACAAGTGGTAGGTAGCGCGGCATAGCAATAAAGCGAACAACTAGCAAGCAAAGATAGAAGTGATTTCGAGGGTATGGTCATCTTGCCTGAAATCCCGCTAGGAAGAAGAACGAGTCCACGAAGAAGACAAACGAACGTAGTCGAACGAATCCTCACAACTCCGGAACGAAACCGAAGCTAACGAGAGAAGCAACCCGAAAAAAACAAACAACATAGTAAACAACCACCACATACACATGGCATGATGCACAGACAAGTATGATGCATGTCCGATTTAATGAGGCATGGCATGGCAAAATGCAACAAACAATACTACAAATTAAGTGTAGCTCAATATGCAACGAGTTGCATATTGAAGAAACACCACATCAATTATTTAGTTCTCTCCCGTTTATGTACCCAACAATATTAAATGTTATTAAACATGGGAAGAGGTGAGGCATATGAAAACTACCTAGGTAGGCAAGTTTAAATGAGGCCGGAACAACAAACAACAATTCCGGAAAATCCCCATATGCAAATTTAGCAATTTAATGGAAGCAACAAATATAAACATTTTAAATGTTGTTATCATGATGCAGATGACATATGCAAGTTTTTAGCAATTTTTATGAAAATGTTGACATGAGCATGTTTTATGAAGCATTTGTCACCGTGGTGGAAGAAAGGGGTGCCACGGCAACGAATCCGAAAATGATGCCACGGCAACATATCGGTTTCGGTAGCTCATAGAGATACCGGTGCAAAAGAAGTGGGCGTGAGCATGCCATGCAAGATGGTGGGGTGATCCCGGTTACCGGGTGTCCCACAAGACGGTGGCAAGGAAACGAGTGACAGCGTGCGACGAACAAGTCGGGCACGGTGCAAACGCAAGCAACTCATACAACACATGCATTCGTTCACGGGCGGTCGTTCTCGGCGGTTATAACTTTGAAGCGTGTATTTCGGGGCGGTTCAAAATCGTCGAGGGAAGTAGTGGTACACACGAAGGTGGTCGAACTTGACGGTTCCGTTACACGGGTCTTCGGCGACGGTAGTGGAAGTAGTGGCACACGTTCGTTTTCGGAGAGGTACTTGACGGGTCCGAGGTCTCCGGCGTAGTGGTACACATCTCGGAAGCGGTTCACGACGATGGTAGTCGAACTTGGTGATCCGAAGGGGTACTCGGCGAATGACGACCGTAGTGGTACTTGGGGAAAAATCTCGGAGACGATGCTTGGCGGTCCTGGTGTGGCCTTGGCGTCCAACACAAAACAACACAAGCGGCCTCGGGATGCCAGCAGCAAGGAGGCGATGGGGGGCACGTCGGGGCAGCGACTGAAGCAGAGGAGGGCCGCGGTGGCGCGTCGATGGTCACCAACGGCGGCGGGTCCAGGCAGCGGCGCGCCCAGAAGAACTTGGCGGCGGCGGCTTCATGGACGTTCGGGCACGGGGACGAAGGTCAGGTTCGCGGTCGGTGGAGGAAGGCAAGGCGACGCGACGGCGAAGGGGCATGGCTCCGGCGAAGGGGCATGGCTCCGGCGGAGCTGCTCGCTGGCGGCGGCCAGAGGCAGAGGCGGGGAGGCGGCGGCGATCCAGCGATGCGGTGCAGGAGGGGGAGGCGCGAGGAAGGAGGGGCCTGCATGGGTGCGCGCACAGGGCGGCGGCCTGCTGGTGGTCGGGAACTCGCGGGCACACCATCGGGCAGAGGACGGCGCGGGGCTCTGCTCCTCTCTGCGTGTCGCAGCGCAGGAGGAGGACGATGGGGAGAGGGGATCGGGCGTGAGCGAGAGAGGGATGACGGCGCGCGTGGGAATGAGGAGGAGGAGGAGGAGATGGATCAGGGTGAGGCTAGGGTTAACAGCGGGGCGCGGCTGGGCCTTAGAGGCCGCCCCGGTAGAGAAAGAAGTGGCCAGAGGCCTGGCTGGTCTCTCTTCAATTCCCTCCTTCAACCCTCTTCCATAAACAGAAAAGCAAAGAAAGAAGGGGAGAGAAAAGAAATGGGTGGACAAAGAATTGGGCATGGGGATTATTTTCCCGGACTCACAAAAATACGCGGAATTTGACAAACATGGCCTGAGGATTTTTAGAGGAAGTAAAATCCACACGCGTTGGATTTAACTTGGCAAGTTTGAATTTTGAAACCCACTCAAATAAGCTCCAAATGGGTTGAGATTAAAGGAGCTGCCCCTACACACCAGATGTGATTTATGGGCAGATTTGGAACATTTATGGAGAAGTAAAATTGCAACTCCATTTTACTAAAAGGACGAAAAGGAAGGATAGGAAGTTGAGTCGGATAAAAGAAGAGTTGAAGAATAATGCAAATGTGTTATGAGTGATTCCCAGCCAATGGAATGGTTTAATATAGCTCCCTAAATATTAGGAGGATATGTTTTAAAGAGAAACCACCATGTGAGTTCCCTCAATTTAAATGGATCAAAGATCCATGCAATTTATTTAGTTGAGTTTTAAAAATTTAATGACATGATGCATGATGACATGATGCAATGAAAAATAAAAGAGCAAGCACAAAAGAAACTCACGGTGATCACGAAAATATGGAAGTCTTCTGAAGCGTCGGTCTTTGGGCGTTACAACACTCCACCACTACAAGAGGATCTCGTCCCGAGATCTAGGATGGCACCGGAGAGAAAAGAGGAAGAGGAAGAGGTAAAACAAAGTTGCTTCTTTGACAAACGAGTGAAACCACGAACCTTGAGAGATTGAACGAATGAAAAGAGAGAATACAAGGGAGATGAACGAGATTGAAAACACTCCGTTATCAAAGAGGAACAAGGAACATTGCGAGAACCTTTGTAGGTTGAAGAATATGAAACAAGAGCTTACCGGATCAAAAGGAATATGAAAGCACACCGGTAGAAAAGAGAAACAAGGAACACGAATGACAGAATTTGGACAGCACTCCGGTAGAAAAGAGAAGAAAACTTGATAAGATGAAAAGATATTGAAGAGATGATCCAACACTCCGATTGGAAATGGAAGGAATAGAATTTGAACTTGGCAAAATGAAAGCATTTGGATGAGACTCCGGTTAGAAGAGGAATGATAGACACAACACTCCGGTTAAAACAAGATAAAGAAGGAATAAGAATGATATAATTTGGACAGCACTCCGACTAAAAAAGGAAGGAATTAACATGAACTTGAGAAGATGGGATGATACTTGATGAAATCAACGACACACTGCCTCCGGAACTATTGAAAAATGGCACAAGGGGTAAGAAAGATTTCAGACAGCACTCCGGTTGAGAAGGTAGGCAAAACTTGACAGAATGGGAAGAACTTGAAAAGAGGGCACGACACTCCGGTTGGAAATGGATAAGCACGAAAAGAACACGGTCCTCACAAATCGAGATGATGAGTGAAGAGAGCAACATCACCATGCCTCCGGAAGAAATAAATAATAGAAGATAGATCCTTGGAATAAAGAATGGAGAAGAAAATGACAACTTCTGCCACAAATGAGCTTGGAAAGCATCCTTCCAAGAAGGTTATAACGGAGTTGTTGGGAAAACCAACAACGAAAAGAATAAGCTTGTAGTGGGCTTATGGAAAACTTCTCAAAATTATGAGGTGAAATTTTTGCCACTAACGAAAACAATTGCTTGCTTGAGATCAACGAAGAGATGAAATCTTCTCTCGCCGAGAGGATAGGAGAAAACTTGGATCATTGTTAGACACCACGATTAGCAACATTCCTTAGGGAAGGCTTTAGGTGAAACATGACACAAGATAAATCCAACGAAGAGATTGGTGGATTTAAAATATCTCATTCTTGACAACATGTGAATCATGAAACGCGAACTCAAATTGTCAAGAATAACATAACACCACCTCAAATGATAAGGTAGAACGAATTGCACTTTAGAATGCAAGATGAAGAATGCTTGGACTCCACAAAACAAAACATGTGTTGAGCACCATGTTTATCTTTGAATATAGCTTGGCGGATCTTAACTTCGAGAAAAATCTTGAAGAACAATTCGAGAATGAAAGGCATCCTTGATGAACCATCATGTAGAGCCTCCATGAAGAACTCCGATAATAAAAGAATGATCAAGCGAAAGGGAAAGTTGAAAAGAACTCTCGGAGAAGCCTTGCAGTGATTAGATGAAGCTTTGAAATGATATAATCGAAATAACTTGGAGCTCCGGAAAGAAAAATAAACAAATGAGATCAAGAATTTTGATGAACCTCCGGAATAAGGAATTAATCACTTGGATGAAACAAGAATAAGAATTACATTATGCTTAGCCTTCACCAATTTGAATTGATGACAAGCAACGGATTTTTCATACTACTTATTCTCGTAGAAAGGATTGAAAAGAGATATTGCTCAACTTGGGAAGGTCTTCATCGAACCACCGGTAGGATTGAAACAAAAAATAAATTGATATGATAACGAAGGAAGAGAAATCTTGAACGAACCACCGCGAGAATTGAAAACAATTGAAGAAAAGAGGACGAAACACCGTAGGAATTAAAGAACGCGCGAAAATACTCGAGGGAATTTAGATACATAAGAACGAATAGATCACGAGCTGGCTAGAGGATACTTGAACGATGCACCGGGAGAATATGGAGATGAACGAAGAGACATCAATTTAGAATAATTGGAGAACGAAGCTGAAAACTTAGAACGAAGAAATCTTCTGAAATGATGGCCTCCGAAGAATCAAACTGAAAAGACTCCTGAAATGCTCCGGATGGGTGAAAAGAATTCTCACAATCAAAAACAATTATGAGAGGATGGCATCAAGCTAGAACCATGAATCTTGAAGAGAATGGAGCAAGATTTAAGAGAAACTCTTCTTCAGTCTTCAAATGTTGAGAATGATGACGAGAAACACCACCATGAATTGTTGAGATACTCCGGGATGAAAATTAGAAAGATTGAACCAACAATGAAAAGAGTTTGAAAGATCTTGGAGAAAGACATTTGACTGATGATAATTCATTCTTACGTCAAACTTTGCAATGAATTTAAGAATAACTCCGGAAAGAATTAGAAGAGTTAGGTAAGATCCTGGGAAAAAACCTGTGGGTTAGGGCCCACTCAAAAGAAACCCCGTTGGAATGATTTAAAAGAAAGATTGCGCCGGTCGAATCAAATGGCTTGAATGTGATAACAACCTCGAAATAGCTTGAACAGATTGATAATGGAGACACAAATCTTCTGAGATATCTTCGGCACTCCAGAACAAAAGAATGGCGAGAAGTGGATGATTAAGAGGTACACCGGCATGAGAAAGCATTTGAAACGAGGAAAGGGTATGATCGACAAAGCTTGAATTGAATCCACCGGAGAAGAAAAGAATGAACAATGATAAACTTGAAGCTTCGTTAGTATCTTCATGGGAAATCACCGGATAAGAACATTGAAAGAAAAGAATGAAGAGACTTCTCACAAATAAAAGGATACATGGTTGAGAAATCTGAGTCCTTGAAGAAAAAGGATGGGAGGGCGGGAAAAAACAAAGGCAACTTGGGACGGATGTAACAAACAACGTTGGGAAAAACTGAGAGGTGATCTTGTGAATGTTGAAATGATCGGATCCACTTGAAGAGAAGCACACCGGATGAAAAGAATTAATATGACAACCTCAATGATCGAAAGGATTAGCAACCACCTAGAAATATGAGAACACCGCTTAGAATAAGGTATGGAATCAACACTTGACTTCGAAGCAACTCGAATACCACAAAACAAAACAAAACAAAGGATTTGGCTTGCGGAATAAGCCGTAACAAACATATGATAGAGATTTCGTCCGAAGTTTTCGTGGTGGGGCCCACACGGGCTCGATCGTACAGCACCATCATGTACAAGGCAGTGCACATGACATACGAAGCGTCCCCGAGTCGGCATAGCCAAGGACTCTTTAAGACACTACGAGACCACTGTAAAACCAACCGTGGAAAGGCGGACCACTAGACGTCGAACCCCAATCTCATATCATGCATCTGTCGGAAAGCTATCCTAGGAGCTACTTGAATTCCCACTTATAAACTCCCGAAACTTTCTGGTTATGCAATCAGGTGTTGGGGATACAGGGGACACAATATATCTCACCCAAACTAACAATACCTAGATCCAGCTGTATCCATCCTTCAACACATAACCAAGAAACCTTCGGAAATCATTTACCTCAACCTTCGAAAAGCATCCGTTATACGAGTTATGGCAATACTCCCGAACTCCCGCCCAAGAACTGGGTGGCGTCGAGGTGATCTCACCAACAACTGCATAAAAGAGATTTTCGATGTCGGCGAAACTCAGGTATTCCAGAACAGCAACGATAAAATTGTGACGACAACACCTCGGAGCTCAACTCCCCGGGACACTGCCACAACCCCTAAATGTCAGGAGGCACCAAGAACAATGTTCTCGTCACAAAACCGTCGGAACGATTCCAAGATACCCGCGTGATCCTAATTTTTTTTTGTGAAATTTGAGGAGAGAAGAGTCAAAACTTGTACGTCAGGAGACCTCACCAGAGCGACGAAGGGACTAAGGAGTAAAAAGAATCCTACTCTCCGATATATATAATCCTAAGACTCAAAACATTTTTGTTCTAGACTCAACAACGCCAGCGATTCGATCAAGCAGGGGGCTCCTAAGTCGGGGATGGCTCTGATTACCAACTTGTAACGCCCACGATGCGGCTATATCTCCCACGTGTCGAGGCACGACTTAGAGGCATAACCGCATTGTGGTTTGTCGCAAGAAGGGTCATCTTCACACAATCCCATGTAATGAACAAGAATGGGATAAAGAGTTGGCTTACAATCGCCACTTCACACAATACATAAATAAATCATACATCAATCAGAGTACGCACATAGACCGACTATGGTCAAAGCCAAAAGAAAAGAAGATAACCCAACTTCTAGATCCCTGATCATCCCAACTGGGCACCACTACTGATCAACATGAAAAGAAACAACACAACGAACAAGATCTTCATCGAGCTCCCACTTGAGCTCAGTTGCGTCATCTGCACTGGTATCATCGACACCTACAACTGTTTTGGAAGTATCTGTGAGTCACGAGGGCTCAGCAATCTCACACCCGCGAGATCAAGACTATTTAAGCTTATAGGAAAGGATGGTGTAGTGAGGTGGAGCTGCAGCAAGCACTAGCATATATGGTGGCTAACATACGCAAATGAGAGCGAGAAGAGGAGCAACGGAACGGTCGTCAACTAGTAATGATCAAGAAGTGATCCTGAACTCCTACTTACGTCAGACATAACCCAAAAACCGTGTTCACTTCCCGGACTCCGCCGAAAAGAGACCATCACGGCTACACACGCGGTTGATGCGTTTTAATTAAGTCAAGTGTCAAGTTCTCTACAACCGGACATTAACAAATTCCCATCTGCCACATAACCGCGGGCACGGCTTTCGAAAGATAATACCGTGCAGGGGTGTCCCAACTTAGCCCATTATAAGCTCTCACGGTCAACGAAGGATAAACCTTCTCCCGGGAAGACCCGATCAGTCTCGGAATCCCGGTTTACAAGACATTTCGACAATGGTAAAACAAGACCAGCAAACCCGCCCGATGTGCCGACAAATCACGATAGGAGCTGCACATATCTTGTTCTCAGGGCACACCGGATAAGTCAAGCTACGAGTAAAACCAGACCTCGAGTTTCCCCGAGGTGGCCCCGCGGGCTGCTCGGTTCGGATCAACGCTTGAAGGAGCACTGGCCCGGGGGGTTCTAAAATAAAGATGACCCTTGAGTCTGCAGAACCCAAGGGAAAAAGGCTTAGGTGGAAAATGTTAAAACCAAGGTTGAGCCTTGCTGGAGGAGTTTTATTCAAAGCGAACTGTCAAGGGGGTCCCATAAATCACCCAACCGCGTAAGGAACGCAAAATCAAGGAACATAACACCGGTATGACGGAAACTAGGGCGGCAAGAGTCGAACAAAACACCAGGCATAAGGCCGAAGCCCTCCACCCTTTGCCAAGTATATAGATGCATTAATTAAATAAGAGATATTGTGATATCCTAACATATCCATGTTCCAACATGGAACAAACTTCATCTTCACCTGCAACTAGCAACGCTATCAGAGGGGCTGAGCAAAAGCGGTAACATAGCCAAACAATGGTTTGCTAGGAAGGTGGGTTAGAGGCTTGACATGGCAATATGGGAGGCATGATATAACAAGTGGTAGGTAGCGCGGCATAGCAATAGAGCGAACAACTAGCAAGCAAAGATAGAAGTGATTTCGAGGGTATGGTCATCTTGCCTGAAATCTCGCTAGGAAGAAGAACGAGTCCACGAAGAAGACAAACGGATGTAGTCGAACGAATCCTCACAACTCCGGAACGAAACCGAAGCTAACGAGAGAAGCAACCCAGAAAAAAAAACAACATAGTAAACAACCACCACATACACATGGCATGATGCACACACAAGTATGATGCATGTCCGATTTAATGAGGCATGGCATGGCAAAATGCAACAAACAATACTACAAATTAAGTGGAGCTCAATATGCAACGAGTTGCATATTGAAGAACACCACATCAATTGTTTAGTTCTCTCTCGTTTATGTACCCAACAATATTAAATGTTATTAAACATGGCAAAGGTGAGGCATATGAAAACTACCTAGCTAGGCAAGTTTAAATGAGGCCGGAACAACAAACAACAATTCCGGAAAATCCCCATATGCAAATTTAGCAATTTAATGGAAGCAACAAATATAAACATTTTAAATGTTGTTATCATGATGCAGATGACATATGCAAGTTTTTAGCAATTTTTATGAAAATGTTGACATGAGCATGTTTTATGAAGCATTTGTCACCGTGGTGGAAGAAAGGGGTGCCACGGCAACGAATCCGAAAATGATGCCACGGCAACATATCGATTTCGGTAGCTCATGGAGATACCGGTGCAAAAGAAGTGGGCGTGAGCGTGCCATGCAAGATGGTGGGGTGATCCCGGTTACCGGGTGTCCCACAAGACGGTGGCAAGGAAACAAGTGACAGCGTGCGACGAACAAGTCGGGCACGGTGCAAACGCAAGCGACTCATACAACACATGCATTCGTTCACGGGCGGTCGTTCTCGGCGGTTATACCTTTGATGCGTGTATTTCGGGGCGGTTCAAAATCGTCAAGGGAAGTAGTGGTACACACGAAGGTAGTTGAACTTGACGGTTCCGTTACACGGGTCTTCGGCGACGGTAGTGGAAGTAGTGGCACACGTTCGTTTTCGGAGAGGTACTTGACGGGTCCGAGGTCTCCGGCGTAGTGGTACACATCTCGGAAGCGGTTCACGACGATGGTAGCCGAACTTGGTGATCCGAAGGGGTACTCGGCGAATGACGACCGTAGTGGTACTTGGGGGAAAATCTCGGAGACGATGCTTGGCGGTCCTGGTGTGGCCTTGGCGTCCAACACAAAACAACACAAGCGGCCTCGGGATGCCAGCAGCAAGGAGGCGATGGGGGGGCACGTCAGGGCGGCGACTGAAGCAGAGGAGGGCCGCGGCGGTGCGTCGATGGTCACCGACAGCGGTGGGTCCAGGCAGCGGCGCGCCCAGAAGAACTTGGCGGTGGCGGCTTCATGGCGGTTCGGGCACGGGGACGAAGGTCAGGGCCGCGGTCGGTGGAGGAAGGCAAGGCGACGCTCCGGCGAAGGGGCATGGCTCCGGTGGAGCTGCTCGCTGGCGGCGGCCGGAGGCATAGGCGGGGAGGTGGCGGCGATCCAGCGATGCGGTGCGGGAGGGGGAGGCGCGAGGAAGGAGGGGCCTGCATGGGCGCGCGCACAGGACGGCGGCCTGCTGGTGGTCGGGAACTCGCGGGCACACCATCGGGCAGAGGACGGCGTGGGGCTCTGCTCCTCTCTGTGTGTCGCAGCGCAGGAGGAGGACGATGGGGAGAGGGGATCGGGCGTGAACGAGAGAGGGATGACGGCGCGCGTGGGAATGAGGAGGAGGAGGAGATGGATTGGGGTGAGGCTAGGGTTAACAGCGGGGCGCGGCTGGGCCTTAGAGGCCGGCCCGGTAGAGAAAGAAGTGGCCAGAGGCCTGGCTGGTCTCTTTTCAATTCCCTCCTTCAACCCTCTTCCATAAACAGAAAAGCAAAGAAAGAAGGGGAGAGAAAAGAAATGGGTGGACAAAGAATTGGGCATGGGGATTATTTTCCCGGACTCACAAAAATACGCAGAATTTGACAAACATGGCCTGAGGATTTTTAGAGGAAGTAAAATCCACACGCGTTGGATTTAACTTGGCAAGTTTGAATTTCGAAACCCACTCAAATAAGCTCCAAATGGGTTGAGATTAAAGGAGCTGCCCCTACACACCAGATGTGATTTATGGGCAGATTTGGAACATTTATGGAGAAGTAAAATTGCAACTCCATTTTACTAAAAGGACGAAAAGGAAGGATAGGAAGTTGAGTCGGATAAAAGAAGAGTTGAAGAATAATGCAAATGTGTTATGAGTGATTCCCAGCCAATGGAATGGTTTAATATAGCTCCCTAAATATTAGGAGGATATGTTTTAAAGAGAAACCACCATGTGAGTTCCCTCAATTTAAATGGATCAAAGATCCATGCAATTTATTTAGTTGAGTTTTAAAAATTTAATGACATGATGCATGATGACATGATGCAATGAAAAATAAAAGAGCAAGCACAAAAGAAACACACGGTGATCACGAAAATATGGAAGTTTTCTGAAGCGTCGGTCTTGGGGCGTTACACAACCTCTACAGCCTGGTAGGCGCGCTCGAGAGAGCACACCGCATCCTTCTCCTCGCAGGCGATCGTGATGATGTCGTGGTTCCCTGGCATCTTCAGTACATTGTAACCATGATGAGTCACCGCCATGAACTTGGCCAGGGCTGGATACCCAAGGATGGCATTATACGGAAGGCGGATGTGGGTGACGTCGAAGTCGATGAGCTTGGTGTGGTAGTTGTCACGCTGGCCGAAGTTGACAGGGAGGCGGATCTGCCCTATCGGGGTGGTGGAGCCGTCGGTCACTCCTGAGAAAGGCTTGGTGGGTTGTAGCTGATCATAGGGCACTTGGAGGCGGTCGAACGTCTCGATGGAAAGAACATTGAGCCCCGCACCGCCATCGATGAGGGTCTTGGTGACAAGGACATTGCTGATGACGGGCGAGCAAAGCATCGGGAGGGCGCCGGCAGTTCCGGGCACTTGAGCTGGTCGGACAAGCTAAAGGTGATGGTGCACTTGGACCACTTGAGCGGACATGTGGCCTCGAGCCTGGGGAGGGCAGCGTTCACCTCATGAGCGAACTACTTGAAGATGCGCTGAGAGGCTGGGGCCTGAGCGCCGCCCAAGATGCAGGCGATGGTGCGAGGCTCCTGGAAGCCCCCAGCCCCCTCGTCCTAGTGGTGGCCGTCGTTCCTTCTTGGTGGTGGTGGCAGCGGAGGGAGGCCGGCGTTGCCCTGAGGACAGTCCTCACGAGTCTGATCTCTCCAGGAACCCTCGCGAAGCTGGCCCTGCTAGCGGTCCTCACGAGGCTGGTCGCGCCACTCCTGGCGGGGGCCGCGGTCGTCCCAGCGTCCCCCACTTCGACCTCCTCTGCGGCCGTAGCCTCGATCACTGCGTTCGGGGCGGCGACCGAGGCGCCTATCGCGGATGGCCCTGAGCTCTTAACAGTCATTGGTGTTGTGGTTGTGTATGTTGTGGAAGACACAGAACGGACGGCTGCCCTTGGATGACTCTGGGTGGTCGCAGCCGCGCTTCATCTCCAGCTCAGCCGCGAGCACGGCCGCCCCCTTGCGCTTCACATCCTTGGCCTTGGCCTTCTTGTCTTCTGGGTCGGCCGCTGGGAGCTCGAGGAGGGAGAGGCGCCCTTCCTCAGCTCTCGCGCACTTGGTCGCCATGTTGAACATCTCCAGAGCCGTGCACAGGTCCTCGTGGATGGCGAGCTCCTCCTTCATCTTGACATCACGGACGCCATCGTAGAACGCCGAGATGATGGCCTTATCCGAAACCTTGGGGATCTTGAGGTGAACGGTGTTGAAGCGCTAAATGTACTTCTGCAGGGTTTCCCCTGGCTACTGCTTGATGCGTCGTAGGTCACCTGCGGCAGGCGGGCGGTCGCGAGTGCCCTAGAAGTTGGCGATGAAACGCTCGCGCATCTCGCCCCAGGAGGAGATCGATCCCACGGGCAGGTTCAGGAGCCATGAGTGCGCGCCATCCTTGAGAGCCATGGAAAACCAGTTCGCCATGACCTTCTCGTCGTCGTTGGTCGCCTCGATGCTCAGCTCGTAGAGCTGCAGGAACTCCGCAGGGTCAGGGGTGCCGTCGTAGCACGGAGGCAGGTCGGGCTTGAACTTGCCCGGCCAGACGACGTTGTGTAGCTCGGGAGTGAAGGCTCGGTAGCCTGCAGTGGTCACGGGAGCCTGTCATGGAGGTGGAGCCTGGTCTTGGCGCTCACGCGCCGCCACCGCAGGCGGCGCGCGGTCTTGATGCGGTGGTGCAGGGAGCGCTGGAGCACCTTCTTGTGGCCGCTGGACCTCCTGGCAGCTTTCTTCTTCGTGCGCGGGTGCCCTGCGCGGCGGGTCACGCCGTGGGGCTGCGCGCCTGGGACCGAGGGCGACGTCCTAACGGGGAGGTGGTGGAGGCGCTCCATGGGCTACGTCGCTCGCAGCAGGCGGCAGGTGAGGTAGCGAGAGGGATGGTGCAAGCGAGCCCCCAGACGCGCTGACAAGCTCGGTGATGCGGTCCAGCCAGCCCTCGTAGAAGTCGTCGACGGGGCGGTAGCGCAGGAGCTCGTGCGCCATGAGCAGCGCAGCCTGCGCGTCCGCCGGCCCGCGACGAGCATGAGACGACGAGCCAGCCGTAGTCAGCGACGGGGTGGCGGTGCGCCCATCATGCCGCACGGAGGGGTGCAGCGATGAAGCTTGCTGCTCGTGCCCCGTCGGGCCGGTGGCGGCGTTGGCGGCAGGCGATGGAGAACGACGGGGAGGCCCGCCGACGGGTGCTGTCTGGCCGACGTGAGCGGCGAGGGCGGCCCGACGCTCAGCACGGGCTCGACGGGCATTGGCCATGGAAGCAGTGGAGTGGTGGTGGGTCGACCGGCGGAAGAGAGGCTCCGACGCACCCCTACCTGGTGCACCAAATGTCGGATTCGGGGTTCCGCAGACCCTTGAGAGGTTTGAACTCTAGGGTGCGTGCGAAGAACTCGTCCTCCCCAGTCTGCCCGCTCAAGGATTGCAATGCCTAGCTCAACGAACCCGAGGGACAAGAGACACGACAGTTTATCCTGGTTCGGGCCACCTCGCGGTGTAATACCCTACTCCAGCTTTGTGGTGGATTGCCTCGAGGGGCTGAGGATGAACTAGTACAGTGGTTGAATAGCCTCAGGAGGTGAGGTGTTCTTGAGCTCGATGAGCTGGTCAGGGTGGAATCGATCCGTCCTCTCCTATGGTGGTGGCTAAGTCCTATTTATAGTGGCCTTGGTCCTCTTCCCAAATGTAGGCGGGAAGGGATCCCACAACGGCCAAATTTGAAGGGGGACAACTAGTACAAGTTATCCTGATAAAAGTAGTCTTCGCCTGCAAAAGGCTCTGGTGGTGACGTTGCGGTGGGCTCCGCGATGACCTCCGTCTTGCCGTCCTGGCGGTCTTGGTCTTGTTGCACCGATATGGAAAGCTTTGCTTGATTCCTCGGGACCCCGCGCCTGCGCTTGCCTCCTTAGCACCAAAGAGGAAACTGGTACACTATGCCTGCTGGCGCCTGCCTAGCCTTGGTCGTCATGGCTCACGTCATGTGAACCTCGCGAGGTGCGCCTTGCATAGATATCTCCGCTCCTCGGGAGCCAGCCTAGTGAGGCCACCCCCAGGGAGGTCTTGGTGTTGTCCGCCTTGCGAGGCTTGGCCCCTCGCGAGGGTCTTGGGTTGTTGTTGCTGAAGCTAGGCCGTACCGGGCCGTTGACGGAGCCACGCCGTGGGCCGCAGGCAGGCAAGTCTGGGTACCCCCGTTCCCAGGACGCCGACAGCTTCTACCACGGTTTTTCCGTCATGGACGGCCCAAAGAATGTCATGCAGCTGCGTCTCCGGCCCGCCCAGGACGAGGACGAAAAGCCCATTTTCTGTCATGATTTTTTATCATAGAAGTAGGAGCCCACCACATCTATGATGATACCGGGTTTTGTCACAATTATCATCATAGAAGTGTCATAAGCATGACAGAATTTTTTTTTTGTTCGGCCCAAAATGTCAAGGATGTTTCTTTTTTTAGTGCATGCATGTGTGTGAATTGACATGAGGCATTTTCGCTGCGCAGTGTCACCGGGAGGCGTGCGAGTAGTTGTGTGAAATGATGGTAGGAATGCCAGAACTCCGCCGCGCAGGCTCGCCGGGAGGCGAGACAGCCTTTGACCGCCACCTATCTCGCTCCCACTGGTCTGTATTAATTGTGCGCCCGAGCCGCCGACCATAATAGGCGGCCGCACCCCCGGTCCACAGTGGTCAACAACGTCTCTGGACTCTGGAGTGTATGAGGATGCCTCTGAAGCGCACCATCAGAGGGAGTGGCGACGCCGGGGCTGGTGAAGCACCCGCGTAACGCGTGAAGCTGGGCACAGAGGTTGCCGTCGCCGCCAACGAGGTCTCGCGCGGGCAGCAGCACGGCCTTGACTTCGTCAGCGCCGTCGTGCCCCCCCCAGCAGGAGGTCAACAGCAACCCGGCAACGACTGCGACTCCGACGGAAAACCGGTTAGTCATCTATATACCCATTTGTGCGGCAAGCATATCATGTGTTTTCTCTAGTTACCCCCCTCTCTAATTTTCTTGGAATACAAAATCCTATGGTTATGTTCTCTTAGTCCATGAAATCAGAGTAATTAAGATCTGTTAGATGCACATAGTGTATTGATTGTTTGAATGGTATCCGTATAGGGTTAGTGATTAATTGTTTGTTCTATACAAATGATTTTTGCTAATAATTCGATTAGGGTTAGCGTGCGTGCTAATAATTCATGGCCAGATCTTGAGAATTGAATTTGAACGTCCTACATATATGGTTGTTCCTTTTTTTCTTCCAGATCTTGAGAATTGATTTTGAATGTCCTACATGTATGTTTCTGCCATTTTTTTCTTTCAGATTGGTGTGTACACAGATGAGGCTCCGGCCAGCGCCGCCACCGGATGTAGATCTTGGACCCAGCTGCACGGCCAGAAGCGGCCACGCCCTGCCCCCTGAACCTCAGGAACCAGTAGAATCTCCGGCGGTCCGCATCAGCGATCTCCCGGACGCCATCCTTGGAGAGATCATCTCCCTTCTCCCCATCAAGGATGGATGCCGCACACAAGTCCTCGCATCTCGGTGGCGCACTTAGTGGCGCGTCGCGCCTCTTAATCTCGACTATCGTCAGCTATCTGTCGATGATGATTCTGAACTTCCCGGAGCCATCATCTCCTCCCACCAGGGCTCCGTTCAACGCATCTGCATCCCGACATGCTACATCCTGGACATACCCTCCATGGTGGCCACCTGGCTGACATCCCGTCAATTCGATAAACTCCAGCAGCTTGAGTTCTAACATTACTACAGTAATAGGTTACCACCAAGAGCTGCATATGTGCCCTCACCACCGATGGCCATCTCATGGTTTTCCTCCTCTCTCCACACCGCCACCTTGCCCCGATGCCATCTAGCAGACAATCTGGTACAAATGCTTCGACTCCCACTGCTAAAAAAACTTGCGCTTGTTGGTTGATCTATCGGTGGCCTCACTGCACAGCATCATCCACTGCAGCTGCCCTGCACTGGAGCGTTTGGTGCTTGTTTTTAGAAAAGGAATCAATATCCCTTGTCTCAAAATAAAGTCGCCACCTTGTAAGCATTGGAATTCATTTTGAAGGACAAGAGCTCATCATCGAAGATGCCCCTTCACTTAATATACTCCGTCTCCATTCTTATGGCATCTTGTTTGCCCAAAAAATGAGGTTGAAAAGCTTGGTTAGCCATACTATTGCTATGTCCCCGAGGACTTTCCATACCTCAGTGGGGATACAATCAGGGCCTATCGCCTTGCCTCCTTTCATCCTTTTTAAAGCCTCCTTGACCTCAGACTCCTGGATTCTCCGCATAAAACACATGCTAGTATCATCAAAGGAGTCGTCCAGTTCAATGGTAGAACTCTCATTCTCCCCATTGAACAGCTTGTCGAAGTACTCCCGCCATCTATGCTTAATCTCCTCGTCCTTCACCAAGAGTTGGCCTCCTCCGTCCTTGATGCATTTGACTTGACCAATATCCCTCGTCTTCCCCTCTCGGATCTTGGCCATCTTATAGATGTCCCTTTCGCCTTCCTTCGTGCCTAACCGTTGGTATAGGTCCTCATATGCCCGACCTCTTGCTTCACTGACAGCTCGCTTTGCGGCCTTCTTTGCCATCTTGTACTTCTCTACGTTGTCTGCACTCCTATGCAGGTATAGGCGTCTGAAGCAATCTTTCTTCTCTTTAATCGCTTTCTGGAGACATCATCATTCCACCATCAGGTATCTTTATCTTCACTTCTCCTTTCCCCGGACACTCCAAACTCCTCCGAGGCCACCTTACGAATGCAAGTCGCCATCTTCATCCACACATTGTCCGCATCCCCTCCTTCCTCCCAAGGGCCCTCCTTAATGACCCTATCCTTAAACGCCAGAGCTACCTCCCCCTTGAGCTTCCACCACTTCGTTCGACAGACTTTGGCACGCTTATCCCGCTGGACACGAATCCGAAAGCGGAAGTCAGCAACCACCAGCTTATGCTGAGGTACAACACTCTCTTCAGGTATCACCTTACAGTCTAGGCACGCACGCCTATCTTCTCTTCTCGAGAGGATGAAATCAATCTGGCTAGAGTGTTGGCCACTACTAGAAGTCACCAGATGTGATTCTCTGCGTTGGAATTGGCAAAAAATTAAAGTTCTGGAATTGTCCTAAACCAAGTCTATATAAAAATATGTCAACAACTACAAAACAAAAATTACCTCATTAGATTAATTATGAAATGTATTTTCATATTATATACATGCATGTATTTGAATTTATAATTATATATATGTATTTTTCTATAGACTTGATTAAACTTAAAAAAGTTTATAATTTATAAAAATCCTAAGACTTCAATTATTTTGAAACAGAGGGAGCAATAGTTGAGTATAGTAGAGAAAAAAAAAGTTCTAATGAGGTCCCCAACCGAGCCGAACGTGACGGCCACGGCGCCACCTCTGCACCGGCAAGACTCGACCTAAAACCCTAAACCCAGCGCCCCCATATATACGCAACACCCACAGGAACTTGACGACTTCCCTTCCCCCAACCGCCGTTGCCGGTGTCGCTGCCGCCCGACATGTCGCTCGACCGGAGCTTCTCCACCTCCGCCGCCCTCTCGCGCCTCCTCGCCCGCTGCCCCGCGCTCGGCGCCGACCCGTGCCTCCTCGCCCTCGCGTCTGCGCCCGCCGCACCTACCTGGGACGACGTCGCCGCCGCGCTCGCCGAGCCGCTCCTCCACCCACGCTACACCGTCCCCATCATCGGCTGCTTCCGCCCACTCGCGCCCGCACTCGTCGACCACGCCTCTGAGCTCCTCCGCACCGCAGCGCCCGCCCTCCTCGTCGACAGTGTCGCCAGCCAGGAGGAGGAGGTCGGGGAGGGGGATGCCCGCGTCGTTGAGTTCTACCTCTCGAGGGGAAGGGGCTTGCGGCTGCACGAGCTCGCGTGCCTCGCGCTCTCCCGGGCCCTCGACCTTGCCCCCCACTTGATTCGGTAAACTGGCTGTCGTTTCCCACGCCACTCTCGCATGATTCAATGGAATTTAAATTTCGAGTGCTACAATCAACGCGTTTATCTGTTTGCACATCTGTATTTCGGTACAAAAAATTGACTCGTCATTTAGTTCGTTATTACTCAAGTCACCGCAACACTGACCTTCTTTTAGGTATGGACACACCAAAATTTCCATGCCACTAGAAATGTTTGCATTCGTTTAATGGGTCGAGTCACACAGAAGGTTTAACTTTCAATGCTTTGTACTCAGTATAAACGTCTTCTCTGTAGACTTTTGACGATGTGTGGAATCTGACAAATCGTTTTCAGTTTTGACTTTTGAGTTCATCTGAGTCAGGCTCTGTATCAAATTTTCTTCAGTGTTGCGTTCATTTGAGTTAGATTCTGTATTGGTTTATATTTTGTGGTATAATATCCCATATCGTGTACTCTGGGACCAGGTCTATTTTAACACACACGAACCCATTGACCTCCCATGTTCCTGGAGAGCGTTGCATTACATTTGACTTTACAGTTATCAGAAAAGCTAGGGGTTGCGTCACACAAAGTTCTGCATTGACACTTAGAAAGTATGTGTAGTGATATGCCATTTGCTGAGGCTATCTACAATCCTGTTAAAAGGCAACTGCTAAACACTGAAGGGCAATGGAAATCAATTTGTAGATTTTCGCAGTTTGATAAATTATATTAGTGGTATCTCTTGCATTTATATAGGGAAAACAAAAATAGCTACCTTTATGTCGTATGCTACTACATTAATGAGGAAATAATGTAGAAAAAAGAGGTTGGCGGCACTGGTTTGAAGGAAGAATGACCCTTTGAAGAGGGTGGCAGATGGTTCTTGCTGAGGTAAAGAGGAACTAAATCAAGGAGAGGCGGTCTAGACTAATTCATCTAATTTTCTTAATTGTAACAGGACAAGTCCTCTCTTAGTTATCTCCAATAACCAATGCAATGTTATCAAAATAATTAATGCATCTAACCTCAGGTCTTAGCTAACAATAACGATGCGGTCATTTTGATCTGCCAGTTGGACAATTTTTGCTTGACCAGGATCATTGTGTATGGTATGTCCATGCTGTCCTCAGAGTTGAATGTGCGTGAAAATTTGCTGCTTCCTTTTGTGTCACTGTCTCTGTGTCCTGGTTATTTCCTTTAGCAACGACCCTTGGTATTCACAACAATTAACATAGATTTATGTATGATTCAATAATTTGCATGCGGAATTTACCCTAAATGATTTCCGGTGGATCTGCTGTCTATGTTTGGCTAGTTAAACTTCATTCAGTGCTGTTGCCCCATCCTGCCATTAGCCGTTTAGCTTGGAAAGTGACATGGACAGAGGTCTTCATGAAATTCCATTTCTTCCACATATATACTTAGCAAAATATGATCAAAATGTCCTCTAAATCTCCTCTGGTCAGAATTGAGGCAATACCACGTGTACCGTCCATGCCTGTATATAGTGAGTATGGACAATAGTTCCTGCATTTGACAGTCTCTCTGGGTAGGTATTTAATGGTTCACTTAAATCTTGGAATTACATATAGCAAGTCCACGTCACACAGAAAAACTTTATGGCAGGCTTTATTAGTTATTTTATCTTGACAAATCTGTAAAGCTACAGTCCACTAGTCTCAGATAGGATCAAGAATTCAAGAATGCTTACACATGTATTGTAATTTTCAGGCAGGACTTACAGTTTACAAGGCGCTTGCATATTCTTGGATCATCAATTTTACTACTGAAATATGTACTCCCTCCGTCCCATAATATAAGAGCGTTTTTGACACTACATTTGTGTCAAAAACGCTCTTATATAATGGGACGGAGGGAGTATTATACTGTACAAAACAGTACCATTGAATTTGTATATGAAAGACGTTTCTAATAGTATACTTTCGGTGGCATATAACTCACATTTGGTTGATCAAAATGATCTAGGAATACACGTGTGCCTTAACAAACCAAAAAGGAGGGAATATGTTGTGATATTATTTCACTTGGTGCTAGAGTTATTTCTTACATCCCAAGGACTAGTGATAAATTCATTGTATTGAAAAGTAGCATGCAGTGATTTAGTGGTCTACTTCTCAGCAAATCACATAAGCCCATCAGAGAGAACTAATGGATTAGAACTCACAAGACGTATTTGGTTTATTGGTTTGATAAATTTTGTAATAACTGCTGTTCACTTATTATAAATTTCATCTTCCACAGTTACATTAACGATTTCGTGCAATCATGGCATTTAAGTGATGATGGGCTGCTCTATGTTATATAATTAGCTAAAACTGTTATTTTTGCAGACGCGTATTAAAGTATTTCAAGTTTTCTCCACCGCCATTCCAGAGACTTCTTCGTGAAGGTGTTCCATCGCTTACTCAGGTATTAATTTTCATGTGGTAAATTTGAAGCCCATGTTAACTTATTTGCTTGTTCACATAATGTTACTCCCTCTGATCCATATTAATTGTCCCCGATTTAGTACAAGTACAAAGTTGTACTAAATCAGTGACAAAGTAACATTATTTTGATGAATGCAGTGTGTTAATGCGAGTTTAAAAAGTGGAAAGGTAGTGTTGCTAAAATATTTATACATTCTGTGGAGACATAATGGGATTTTTGTGCTGCATATTTTTTTTTGCATGTGGCACTACTAGCCTTTTTCTCTAGGTGCGTCTTCCGCAGAGTTCATACTAATAAACCATTTTTATCAGTGCGGTGACATGATTATTGTTATTTGCTTTCAGGGATTACATCTGTTCCTTGATGCCACCCAAGTATCATACCGGTTTCTAGAATTGGAACCCAGGGTATTTTGTGAACAATGGGACTGGTCTTGCTTTTTGGACCTTGTAAATGGTACAACTGATTATAGGCTAGTGGACGACTCACTTCATAGTGTTGTATTGGATTTAAGATGGTGTGCAATACAAATACTCGTGGTGGTTTTTAAAGCAAGTGATATGGGCAATGCAAGTTTTGGTCTTGGGGCGGATGATGCATTTACATGTTTACTGAGGTTCCTTTTCACACTGTGTTTTAATATTGTTTTCTCTTGATGTCGACTTCCATGTCTCAATGGTACACTTATTGATCTTGTAGATGGAAGGAGTTTTGCACGGACACTTCGTTAGAGAAAGCCTCTTTGTATCTGCAGACTGAGGAAGGCAATTCTAACATTGATTTAACTTCTTTGGCTGATACTTTGTTGGATTGGTCAGAGGTTACAACGGGAAAGGAATATAACATTGGATGTAACATATGGTATGAGCATTTCACCTAACTCCAATTGCTCTATGGCTTGCTAGATTCATCTTGCTTATACAATTTCTAAGTTGTTTTTCTCTGTTAGTCCGTTTGTGCTCACAGCCACTATGCGCAAGAGTCATGAGGTAGCTCTGATGGCAGTTAGCCAGAGGTGGCCTGTACTTCTCTATGGTCCTGTTGGAGCGGGGAAAACCGCACTCATTAATGAGTTGGCACAGAATCGCGGGAATCGAGGTATATATCTGTATCCTGCAACTGGTATAACGTTTAGAAATCTGCTAGAAGGTTTTACGCAAGTTCAAAACTACCCTGAAGGTTCTGCCCAATTGATTTTTCTATAGGATTATGTACTTATATATGTATAAAAGAGAGTGCACATGGAAACTGTTGCATACTCACCTGTAGGGAGTATACCATGGAAACTGTTGTATACTCACCGGTAAAACATTCTATTGTCTGCTAATTTCTGACTTGAAATTTGTTAATATACATGTTGGCCTTTTTATTCCAGAAAAGCATGTACAGCCAGTATTCAGTTTTGTATACAACACAATCTATTTCACTGTTAATGTGTTGACACTTGCACTTGACAATCAGAAAGGGGAAATAGAGGTTCGTTAGATATTTATATCATGAAAATAGCTGCATAGGAATGTTGTGTTCCAGCAATAGAGAGGTGAACTCCCTGTTTTATCATCGAGTACTTGAGTTAAGCCAAACCCATGGTCTGCACTTGTCATAGTAAGTTTGAATGAAAGTGTTCTTTCATTGTAATTTTGTCCATTGAAAACTATATCTTCTCGACACTTTTGGAACTCAACTAATCATGTCATCCCTGATACTGGTAATTCCAGTGCATATTTTTACTAAGTGCTTATTGCCAATTATGTTTGCAGTACTTTTTATCCACATGGACGAGCAAATGGATGGCCGGACATTAGTTGGGAGTTACGTTTGCACTGAAAAACCTGGTGAATTCAAGTGGGCTCCTGGTTCTCTCACACAGGTCTGTACAGGAGCATTGCTCTCTCTCTCTCTCTCTCACACACTCTCTCTCTCTCTCTCTCTCTCTCTCTCTCTCTCTCTCGACTCTGTATGTATCTATGTATGTATCTATGTATCTATGTATGTATGTGTATATAGGTAAATTATCTGGGGCACCGGTGCCTTGGCACCTTGATTTGGTCAGACCCTATATATATTTCTGGGGGATTGTTCTCATATATTTATCTTTACCATCTTATGGGTCAGGCCATTGTCAAAGGGTTTTGGATTGTGTTTGAAGACATCGACAAGGCACCCACTGATGTGCAGTCAATCTTACTACCCTTATTGGAAGGTTCAAGCTCCTTCTCAATTGGGCATGCGGAGGTGAAATTGCCTTTTTCTTTTAATTGTTTAACATAATTATAACTACAATGCGACTGCAAGAGGTGTATTATTTCTGTTGTTAAAAGTACCGAATATGTGTACATTTTGATAAATGCCACTTGCCTGGTGGTGCTTACCAGTTGCGGATTTTTAATTTCTAACGCAGGCAGTTGAAGTTGCCGATGGTTTCCGTTTATTTGCTACTGTCACCACCTCAAAGCATGATTTTTCACATGCCCTGGAAGGTTTGTCCATTTGATTAAAATACTGCATAATATGTTACATCTTGCTTTACTATGCACCACAGAACATTTGTGCTCATAGGTGTGTACTTGAAAATTACATAAAACCAGAGTCATGATACAAACTATTCAACCACAGAGTGATAGTTGTACATTTTTACAACCCCACAACTTCTCATCTTCAATGAGCAAAGTAGTGACCTGTGATAATCTGACAATCATTCATTGTTTGAATCTTTTCAATCAGGGAGGTTAACCTATAGTGGCCTGTGGAGAAAAGTGATGCTGGGAGAACCTAACCGTGAAGACATGGTTAATATAGTTAATGGATGCTACCCAAGCTTGGATACTATCTCCTCTAAACTCATAGGTAGATAGAATTATATTGTCGTTTTTGTTGTTGTTGTGAATTGTGTAACTAACATATCTCCTTGTAGATACCTTTGAGAAGGTCAATTCTCTGGTATCTTACCAGTTTGGTGGGCTCAACTTAGCTGGAGGTTTTTCTGATGGCATTCTACACAGATTCTCATTAAGGTGCATAATTCTTGCTGTTACGGTGTATTTCTTATTTTAACATTCGATGAGAACAATCCTTACAATCTTCATTTGTTAGGGACCTGCTCAAATGGTGTAAGAGAATAGTTGGAGTTGATCTCAACTTTGAGGGTCTGGGACTTGCATCTAGTGGTTACCAATTCATCTATTATGAGGTTTTTGTTTTCTCTTCCTTCTAATATGTATTTTGACATTCTACCTGTGGCTACCGGCCCTTGTCATTGTGGGAAGCCTGCAGTCAAATGTTGTGACTTCATAATCTAGATTTGTCACTTTTAAACATGTTTTGGTTTGCCCTATCTATACTCCCATACCATTATAACTAGAATTAATGTGATGAAAACCAGCTTGTTCAACTTGCATCTTGGACATGATTGAAAGTATTTTTGTTTATGAGTATTCGAATGCGTGCATTGAGAAGACAAAATGACTATTTGATTATTCTGCTTTAATGAATGTAATAACACTTTGAGAACTGAACCATTGTATAATTTTTCATCATCAGGCATGTACTTTACGATCACTTTGGATGCAATACTCCAAAACACTACTATTCTTGGAGTTGAATTCCAATCCCATAATACAAGGCCAATTGTTGGCAGCTAAACTTTGTCTACAGTATTTTTATTTAAGGATATAGTGTTAATGGACTTGCAGTATGGTTATGCTGTATAATGTAGAACAGTACTGCTGCCTGTGAAAAGGCACCTACATAAAGTACATGGAAGGAAACATGATTTTTTTTGATATGCACTCATGTTGCCATGCCATTTTCCTAGTGGGAACCAGTGATTCATAAGAAACAACTTCCCATGGGGATACCATGAGCTTTCCAGGCTCTTAGTAACCTTTGTCTTTCCTAAATCCAGGCTGCTGATATTTTTGCTGCTTCCTTATCATCTCCGGATAAAAGGCAATATGTAGCAAGAGAAATTGCTAGAATATTGGGTTTATTTCATCAGGCAGAAACCATGCATCCTACCGACAAGCCCATTATTCAGGCATGTGTAGCAATTTCTTATCTATAACACATGTTTTGTTTATTTGGTTTTGACAAAATTAATAGTTCCTAAAACACAGGCTCGGCACACCGACTTGCAAGTTGGCAGAGTTACTCTGCAATGCAGCGACAAACCAGTAATTACTATTCCTTTCTTTAGTACATTCTCCCTCTGTAAACTTTTATAAGACGTTTTAGGTCACTACAGAGGTATTATTTTGTAAGCTTCTGTTTGTTTGCTCACTCTGGGTTTAAAAACTATGCAGGCATTAATTCAGAAGGGGCCTTTTGCTGATATTCGCAGCGCACTAGATGTTCTTGAGAGGGTTGCATGTTCAATAAAGTTCAATGAGCCTGTTCTTCTTGTTGGCGAAACCGGCACGGGGAAGACCACTCTCGTGCAAAATCTTGCTTCCTGGCTCAAACAATCTTTGACTGTAGTGGTACGGACAAACAGTAACAAATTACCTTGTGTTGAAAGCATAACTTGTTTACCATTGCAAATCCATTGATTATCAAATTTGTTACCCAGAAATTGATTGTATCTGCTTATGTGGGTGCAAAAGTTTTAATATTGTGGAAAGGATATAATCTCCTAAAGCACCTCTACACCATTCAGCATGTGTCAGTGTTACTGTTTACAAATATTTGAAAGGACAGAAGATTATCAGCTAGTGGCATAAAATCTGTATTTCCATTTTTGCCATGGCATGAAAAGTCCAAAATTTGTTTCTCTTTTGTACTCCCTCCGTTCCTAAATATTTGTCTTTTTAGAGATTTCAAATGGAAATATTTGTCTTTTTAGAGATTTCAAATGGACTACCACATACGGATGTATATAGACATATTTTAGAGTGTAGATTCACTCATTTTGCTCCGTATGTAGGCACTTGTTGAAATCTCTAGAAAGACAAATATTTAGGAACGGAGGGAGTAATTTATATGATCTAGCGGGGTCGCACAATTTTTGAGATTTGCAATATACTAATATCTTGTCTTGACATCTTTCAGAACTTAAGCCAGCAAAGTGATATATCTGATCTCCTCGGTGGATTTAAGCCTACAGATGCTCGGTCAATATGCTTTCCTCTTTATATGGAGTTCAAGGATCTATTTTGTCAAAGTTTTTCTAAAGAGGTGCGGCCATTGTTGGCTTCTTATGGTTTTGCCCCGTACTAACCTGCTCAATATAGCTTACAGTTAGCTTGGGATCTTATTTGTAATAGATCATAAGTTTAAGATGCGCTTACAAGACAAATCTTAAAAATGTTATTTTGTTCAGCTTAAGTCATATAAACTTTCTTTTTGTGGCTCGTGGTTTATTGCAAGGTTGGCTTAAGCTTGAGGGTGAAGTGAACGATAAGTTGCATTATTGACCAAGATTATCTTGTTCATAAGCCTAAGATTTGCATACACCATGCAAGCCATAGAGATCATCTACTTTGATTTATTAATTGAATTGTTTGGTTGTTCAGGCGAATGAAGATCTTTTACGTTATTTTGATGTATACGTAATGGAGAAGAATTGGGTAAAATTATTAAATTCGTTGGCGAAGTGTGCTAAGAATGCTCATAAGCTACTTGAAGGCAAGAAGAGAAAAAGGTCTTTGGGTGAATGGGACTCCCTTTTTTCCAGGCTAAATGTTGCCCATAGTCAACTTGGTTCAGCAAGTGGCATGTCATTTCAGTTTGCAGAGGGTGCTTTTGTTTCAGCTTTAAGAAATGGCCATTGGATTTTGCTTGATGAGGTCAACCTTGCACCTCCAGAGACTCTTCAGAGAATTGGTGCTGTACTGGATGGAGAGAAGGGCACGCTGTGCCTTGCTGAAAGGGGTGATGTGGATTATATTGAACGTCATCCTCGCTTTCGTATGTTTGCTTGCATGAATCCGGCAACGGATGCTGGGAAAAGAGAGTTGCCATATGCTTTTAGGAGCAGATTTACAGAATGCTTTGTTGATGATCTCATGGATGATGATGATCTCCGTCTTTTTGCCAGTAAATATTTGGATGGCCTGCATACTGCTAAAGGAGTTATAGATAGCATTGTTTGTTTCTATAAGGCGGCGAAAAAGGAATCTGAGGAGAAGCTGCAGGATGGAGCCAATCAGAAGCCCCAATTTACTCTGAGATCTCTTTCTCGTGCATTAGGTTATGTAAAAATTGCAGAGAAATCTTTTGGCTTCAGGAAAGCTCTTTATGATGGCTTCTGTATGTTCTTTCTTACAATGCTGGATGTCCCTAGTGCAAAAATCATTAAGAACATAATAGTATCTCTTTTGTTGAATGGAAGAGTGCCACCAAGCATTTCTTTTGCTGACTACTTTGTTGAAAAGCCTAAGCAACTAAATGATTCCGAATCAGATGAATTTTTGTCCAGCTATGTGTTAACCAGCAGTGTTACTGAGCACATTGTCAACCTTGCCCGAGCTGTTTACATTAAAAGATATCCTGTTCTCCTGCAAGGTCCAACATCAAGTGGCAAAACTAGCTTAGTGAGGTATCTTGCTGCAAAAACTGGCCATGAATTTGTCCGCATAAACAACCATGAGCATACTGATCTTCAAGAATATCTTGGTACGTATGTCCCGGACAGTCACGGGAAGCTTCAGTTTCAGGAGGGTGCTTTGGTGAAGGCTGTACGTGAGGGGCACTGGATTGTGTTGGATGAGCTAAATCTTGCACCTTCTGATGTTTTGGAAGCTTTGAATCGGCTGTTAGATGACAACAGGGAGCTGTTTGTTCCAGAGCTTCAAGAGACTATTCCTGCTCATCCTAACTTTATGCTTTTTGCTACTCAAAATCCACCTGTGCTCTATGGGGGACGTAAAATGCTGTCTAGGGCATTCCGCAACCGTTTCATTGAAGTGAATGTTGATGAAATCCCGGAAGATGAGCTAATCACAATTTTGGAGCAGCGCTGTATAGTTGCTCGCAGTTATGCCACAAAAATGGTTCAAGTTATGAAAGATCTGCAAATGCATAGACAAAACAGTAGAGTGTTTGCCGGCAGACATGGTTTCATTACACCAAGAGATTTATTCCGTTGGGCCAATCGGTACCGAACATTCGAGGGGAAGTCATACGAGGATCTGGCTAAGGATGGGTATTTACTTCTTGCAGAGAGATTGAGGGACGACAATGAGAAAATAGTTGTTCAAGAAGCATTGGAACGTCACCTACGTGTTAAACTCAACATCCCTGATCTATATAACTTGGTAAGTTGAATCTTTCTATGGCGTATGGCTAACTATTCATTAACTTTCTTTCTTCTATTCGATGTCATGGTAGATGAAAGTCCACTTTTTTAAAAACACTTGTGGATAAATCATAATGTTGCACTGATATCATGTTATATGGCACTTGATACTAAAATAACATGATTTAAATTTCTGAAAATGCGTGGATGCTGCTTAGCAGGTATTCAATGTAAAAATGAACTGGACTGTTTTTCTAAATGCGAGGTACTAGAAGGTGTCGATTTGTAGTTGATGTACATGTATGAAATTTTGCAATACATTGGAAACTATATGCTGACATACTCTACTAGAGGACGGATGCTATTTGATGGGCGAGGATTCCCATTCTAGAAAATACTTCTTTGTTCTTTTGACATTGTTTGCTCTGCAGTGACCTTTCCCTGTTATGTTATTTATTAATGCAAAAAAATATTAAGTAGAGTTTCTGCATGGCATATTTATGCTTTTCTGTATTTTGATACTTGTTTGATGATTGCTGCATGGCCTTTGAGCCAGTTGTCTAATTGAGTGTTTTTTTCTTTGCAGGAAAGCATCTACGGGGAGAGCTTATCTTCTCATGCTATAAGACAAAGAGTACAAGAAAGCTTTGGACAGTGAGTTCTCATTTACTTTAGGCTACAGCATGTGTTTTTGCCTTCTCCTCATCTAATGCAATATCTTTTTGAGCTTTGCAGTATCACTTGGACGAAAAGTATGTGGAGGTTATTCTTCCTCATTGAGCGTTGTTACAGGTCACGGGAACCTGTCCTCCTTGTTGGTGAAACTGGTGGGGGGAAAACAACAGTATGCCAGGTCTTGAGTGCTGTTCTTGGAGTGAAGTTACACATTTTGAACTGCCACCAATATACTGAGACATCAGACTTCATCGGGGTAGGTTTTGTTGTCTCTCAAGTTTTTACCATGAGTTGTTATTTGCTGTTGCTGTGCTTCAGATATTTGGTTCACTAGCATAATGCTGTTACTTGCAGGGATTTTCTCCTGTGCGTGATAGGTCAACAATAGCGTTGGAGTACAAGCATCTTATTTCAACATTGAAGGGAATGAAAATTTTCATTCATGTTGCTGGAGATGTGGTATGTTCTTTGTTTTTAACATGTGGTATTTCAACAGCAGATTGTACACTTCTCAAATTAGGTAACTGATTCTCTATTGTTCACAGCTATTTCCATCTGATATATCTGGAGCCATTAGCGTCGTGAATCGTATGAATGAAATACTTGATAGATACAGAAAAGAAAAGGAACTGTTTCCGGAGGTGCCACCTCAAGATATTGATGACATGGAGCAAATTAAGTTGAAATTGATGCATCTTCATCAGAAGTCGAAGGCAATTTTTCTTTGGCAGGATGGGCCACTTGTGCAAGCAATGAAGAGCGGAGATCTTTTCCTTATTGACGAAGTTTCTTTGGCTGACGACAGTGTACTTGAACGGCTGAACAGTGTTCTGGAACCTGAAAGAAAATTGGTATGCTTTCTTCAGTTTGCTTCTTTATGCTGGAATTGCCTGCTTTTCTTACTAAAGTAGCAACTCATGGATAATTAGGTTAATAAAAAAGGAGCTGAAATTGCAAATTTAGGGGCCTAATGGATCAACTCGAAAGCTTATGGACCTAAGTGATACAACCTTGCAAATTTGGGCACCTAATAGATGATAAACCTGCAAACTATAGGGCCTAAATAACACAATTTTTAGATGACACATATACATTTTACTCTAAATGTTACTCTCTCCGTCCCATATTATGGGACGGAGGGAGTATTAATATGGGATGGAGGGAGTATTTGTGCATTTACACTGCTGATATTGTTAAGTTCAGTTTCCTGGTGTAGAGGTGTTTGAGCCAGCTTTGCATTGCCATGCTTTGCTGTGGAATCTAGTTACAGTAAATCCTTAGCAATCTGGTAAAATTTTAGGTTTTCATCCATTCATGTAACGTATAGTTTTTAAGCTATAAACTTAGGCACATGTCTTCATTAAAATTCTTTATCGATTTCTCTTATCATGATGGAAAGGCAGATCTTATCTTGTTACTAACTACAAACATTTTTTTGCGGGGATGGTTCGATGACATGGCTTGAAGAGGATTGGGTTTTAGAAGGGATGTACATATATTTGGATGAGAGAGGGGTTTAGAGATAGCAAATACAGTGCAAGGTGGTTCTTTTCATAGCCCTGGCCTGACCTATCCCCTAAGATTCATAGCCCTGACCTGACCTTGTTCCTTGTTCTCATAAAAGACAGTTCCTTTCATAGCCCTGACCTGACCTATCCCCTAAGATTCATGTAACTCTACACTATTCTGTGCCTTTATAGTTCCTCTTAATAGTTCTCTCATGCTTACCCCTGCTTATCCAATCATGCAATTGTTGTCTTTGATTCCAAAGGCGTGTTGAACAATCAACTATTCTCTTTTGAAATTCAGTTTTATTAATTATGATTGTGCATTTGTGTCTTTATTATTTTTGTAGTCACTGGCCGAGCAAGGTGGTTCTGTGCTAGAGAAGATTGTAGCACATCCAAATTTCTTTATCCTTGCAACAATGAATCCAGGTGGCGACTATGGAAAAAAAGAGCTTTCTCCAGCACTAAGAAACCGATTCACAGAATTGTGGGTTCCAGCTGTTACAGATGTTGATGAACTCAAGAGCATAGCTGTAGAGAGGTTCAGCAAAGCTGAACTCTCTTGCTTTGGAGATTGTATCGTTAATTTCTTGAAGTGGTTCAACCACCTGCACACTGGAAGAATGCTCACCATACGCGATCTGTTATCCTGGATTTCGTTTATCAATTTGACAGAGATGAAACTTGGATCACAACAAGCTTTAATACATGGTCTGTTCCTTGTACTACTTGATGGGCTCACATTGGGAATGAATCTTGCTAAATCGGAGGCTACTGAGTTGAGAAGAACATGCATGTCCTTTATTTTAGAAGAGCTGCGGAAGGTTGAGGGGAAACCCTTAAATTCACGCTTGAATGATCTAAAGAACTATGGCTGGGGTGATGATATAACAAAAACTGATATTGATTGTAATCATCCAGATGATTTTGGCATTGCACCATTCTATATCACTAAAGGTCATTTTGCTTGTAAGCAGCAGGGATTTTTATTCACGGCACCCACTACCAGCAAGAATGTTTTGAGAGTATTGCGTGGCATGCAACTGCCCAAACCTCTTTTGTTAGAAGGTAGTCCTGGAGTTGGTAAAACAAGCTTAATTATGTCATTAGCTGGATTTTCTGGTCACAATGTCGTGCGAATAAACCTATCTGAGCAGACAGATATGATGGATCTTTTAGGTTCGGACTTACCACTTGAAGGGGAGAATGGAATAGAATTTGCCTGGTCGGATGGTATTCTTCTTCAGGCTTTAAAGAACGGAAGTTGGGTTCTGTTGGATGAACTCAATCTGGCTCCCCAATCTGTCCTAGAGGGTCTTAATGCCATTCTAGACCACCGTGCAGAGGTCTATATACCCGAGCTTGGCCAGACCTACAAATGTCCACAGTCCTTTCGTGTCTTTGCGTGCCAGAATCCTTCATCACAGGGTGGTGGACGGAAAGGCCTCCCCAAGTCTTTCTTGAACCGCTTCACCAAGGTTTATGTTGATGAATTAAAAGAAGACGATTATTTTTCCATTTGTAAATCAGAATATCCATTACTCAGTGATGATCTGCTCAGAAACCTGATTTGCTTTAACAATAGGCTCTTCACAGATACCATGATACACAGGAAATATGGCCAAGAGGGTTCTCCTTGGGAATTTAATCTACGTGATATTATGAGGTCTTGTCAGATGATAGCAGATTCACCAGATACTTCAAAGAATGACTGCTTTCTAAATACTGTATATCTTCAACGAATGCGAACTGCGGTTGACCGCAATGAAGTTCTCAAGCTTTTTGAAGAAGTCTTTCAGATAAAGCCCAGCATTCATCAGTCGAAAATGCTTTATGTCAATGCGCATTGCTTAGTTGTTGGAAATGCGTCTATTAGAAGAAATAATTCCCGGTCATACGCAGTTCAGATTAACCAACTAAACATACTTCCTGGTATTCTTCATAGTCTTGAAGCTGCTATCCACTGTATCCATCAAGGTTGGTTGTGCATTCTTGTCGGACAACACTCATCTGGGAAAACCTCGTTAATCCGCTTGCTTGCTCAGCTGTCTGGCAATACAGTGAATGAGTTGAATTTGTCATCTGCAACTGATGTGTCAGAATTGCTGGGGTGCTTTGAACAGTATAACTTCTTCAGACACTACAAAGAGGTCATATCACAAGTTGAGCGTTATGTTAATGAATATTTCAGCTTGAGTATGGATATACGTTGGAAGAAGGATTTGATTATGGTCAGAAAGGGTTTGTTTGAGAAATGGTTTAAATTTGTGGTTGCGAAAAAATATTCTTCAATCGACACTTCCACATTTATTGAGATGGGCAGGAATGCATCTTTGCCACCATTGAGCTTGGTCATAGACATAGTTGAGCAGATGAAGAGTGACCTGGAATTGCTTGACTTGCCTATATCACTGACCAAAGATGATTTGAGTAAAACACTGAAGTCCATCTACAGCTTGCAGCAGAAAGAAGCTCTACACCAACCAGTTAAATTTGAATGGGTCGCTGGAGACTTGATCAGGGCCATTGAACGCGGTGAATGGGTTATTCTGGACAATGCGAATTTGTGTAATCCTACTGTATGTTTACTAATCTCTTGTACTCTGTCATTTATCCTACAATTTGATTTTGCTAATTTTTGTTTCTTTGCTCTTTCAGGTACTTGATAGAATAAATTCTTTGTTTGAGAAAGAAAGGTCCATTGTAGTGAATGAATGTGGTCTCGTTGATGGAAATCCTGTAGTTCTGAAGGCTCATCCTAACTTCAGAATGTTTTTGACAGTTAATGCGAAGTATGGTGAAGTTTCAAGAGCCATGCGAAATAGAGGAGTGGAGATATTTCTGATGGAGCAAAGTCGGTGTCTGGAAGGGTGCCCGAATGTGCCTGAGAATAGTGAGAGGAAGGACGTGACAAGATTTTTAATTTCTTGTGGTGTACCTAGAATGGAATTGATATCATCAATGACTGAAGCACACCTCTATGCAAAAGCTGCTGGATTACGTCTTGGTATAAATATTACTATTCTTGAGATCACACGATGGGTTCAACTGTTCCAACAACTTCTTATTAAAGGAAATCAGCTTAGTTGGAGCCTACATCTAAGTTGGGAACACACTTACCTACCCTCGTTGGGTCAAGTTAGTGGATCTGATGTTGTTGAGGAGGGAAAATTAAGGTTTTTGACCAATGTTGACGGTTGTTCAGCTGGTTTGCCTTGTGATTTTTCGTTGTCCTTGCCTGGTGGTTGGCCAATTGAACTGAAACTAAGGGATTTTATTTGGTACTCGAAAGAATCTTGTGTCCAAAGAAACTGCATGTATCTACAATCATTGGGTGCCCAGTATGCTGCTTATCAACTAAGCAATTTGGAAGGTAGTTCATCCTTAATAGGACCTAGTAACATCCATCCATATGTTCTTCCTGCTTCAAGCTTATATGCACTGCAATTTCCGACTTTGTCCGGTCAGCATTCTGTTAAGACTCGTGTAACTGGGGGATTTAATTCAGAGTTAGCTGGTCAGATGCTTTTCATTGCCGCAAACTGGGTAATGGAGCAATCTACGAAAAGTGATCTTGATTTGTATGGGATATGGTTTAAATGGTATAATGGTCTGCTCCAGCCATACTGCAGCTTCTTTGAAAACTATGGTAATATTCTTAAGCAAGAATCCGAGCATCCTGTCTGGCATAGCATCCTCGAATGTTATGGGGAAATAACTGCTTATCACAAGGTTGATGCTGCTCATCCTATTCCATTGCTGTCGACGAGGTTGCTGGATATGGGTGGTTGTGACACCCTTAAAACTTGCCAAAAGCGGCTTCATAAGGCTCTTAATGGTTTGAACTTGTTGCGGCTTACATTATGGCAATGGCAATCTGAGACAGTTCTTCCTGATTTTGGTGTTCTAAAAGCTGCTTTGTTGCCGGCATTGAAGTCCCTCAGATGCTTGGAGGATGAGGTACTCAAGTTGATTGTGAGCTCTCGGAAGCTGCTGCAGATATACACTCGTATCCTGGATTATCACAGATCAATATGGAAGATGATAGTCTCGTCTCAGTTTGAGGGCTTACCAGTTGTTTGGAATCTTCTGAGGAAGGAAATTCTGAAGCTGCAGCCAAAATTCCCAGAAGTAGTTGGTATCTTTCTGGTAAGTTATAATCATTATCATTTTTTTCTTGGTAATATACTATGATTGTGAACTGACATCACAATCATACAGATGGAAAGCGTCAATCTGAACAACCTCCAAGATTTCAATTCACAAAATAGCAAACCAACTTTGTGGATCCATGGTGGCCATCCTCTTGTACCATCATCTGGAAGAGTCTTCTACAAATTCCAAGAAATTGTAGCATTTTCTGCAGCTGTTTGGCCATGCAAGAATCTTTCAAAGAAACAGCTTGATGGTAATATATTGCAGATTTGGCAGCTAAAAAGAATCACTTGTTCTTATCTTGGTCCCATCCAAATTTAATTACCTTTTGTTGCTTGCAGATAAGCAACAAATAATTGATGCCATGTTGTCAGCCAATCAGGATCTTAGATGCCTTGCGTTGGAAGGTACTCCTGTTATTATTCCAAGAGATCTCCTTGATGCTAATACTTTTTCTAGGGTATTATACGGAGGACTTGTAGGAAGAGCTACACTTATTATAAAGAAGAGTTTTCCTCATTTTTATTTTTATGTTCGGCAATATACTTTATCTTCTTTTTCTCTTATGTTAGTTGTGGTTTGATCTTTAGATGTAGCTGAAACACAATTTTGTTTAACTGACGAAGGTCTAGTTGCTTTCTTAATATGTATTTTCACTTCATTTGCTAAGTATAATATTACCAGTTTGAAACATTCTGACCCATTAATGGGGAGTTCCCTTTATGATTCTATTGTTTTTGTGTCAAGGTGTTTATATAGCTTTCCGTGCTGTATCTAAGCCTGAGGAAGAGGAGTCGACAGTTCTGGCCCAGTTGGATGAAATTCATAAGGTTTTTTAGTTACCTGTAGTTTTCCTAAGATGGCTTTATCCTCGACTGTTTGTCTTACTACATTTTCTTGGTGTAGAGTCTTGTTCGAAAGGTTGAGTATGAGAGGAATAATCTAGGATTATTGTTGAAGACTTCCAATGCTGAAGTTAAAGTCTGTTGCTCAGTCTCATCTGATATCTTGTGTAACACTTGTGGTTTCAATGGTTGGTTAGCGAGTCTTCCTTTGCTCAATTTGAAGAGCTTGAACTTGGACACTGCTTTACTTCAATGCCTATCCAAGTGGATACAGATAGATTCTTCTCAAATTCGGCAGGTCTCTCTCCCTCTCACTTAACTTTTGGATGATTTTGTCCTCTCCATTGATCGTTCATACAATTTGTTGCTCTTGAACCCATTATATTTGTTGTCTATTTTTTCCCATGACAACTGAATAATTTCTGTGAGATATCAGTAGGAGGCAGACATTTGTAATACTATGCAGTTTTTTCTTTTGCTACACAGAGTATAGCAAACTCAGAAGCCCTGCTTACATATGCTATTGACTACTCATTGGAGTTATCGTCAAGATCTCCTTCGGAGTTTACCCAGCATAAGATCGTTTGGTGGATTCATCATAACTGGGACACAGTTGAGAATGGTAAAAATCAATATCTCTACTTTGGGTGCAACTCATATGAGTTATGTGTCTGTTTTTTGGGTTATAACTTGAAGTTGACACTTAAATGCTGTGCAGTCGATGCAAAATTTGCTAGCTCGCTTCTTGAAATATGGTACAACTATCACAAGTCTCTGTGGACTTATTGCTCTGGAAGTCCAAAGGTTTTTCTCTTAGATTTTACATACAGTTCCGTAAGTATTTTAATACAACCATGATTCTTTCCTCACGATTTTATTCATTTTCAGGCCCTGTTCCCTCTTACACACGATGAAACCTCTGATCTAGCACACCTGACAAAAATGGATGCCATCAATACTATTATGTATGCCATCTCCTTCCTTGTCCTTTCTGCTAGAAGCAATTGTGGGGACATAGTGCTTGTTCCTTGTTTCTCATTTATGCGCTACTGCTTGGAGGTGATTATGCTGATATTTGTGCCTTAAGGGCATGTACAGTGGTTGAGAAGGCAGTCCTCTGTTTAAGCCTCCGTGTCTTCATCTAGTTATGACAATAAAAGCACATTATACAATGGTTTATCTCTTTAGTGTTATCTGTTGCAGTTACTTTTTGCATGCGCCTAGAATTATGTGGTGATCAAAATTAAATAAGGAAACGTGTGACTAAGAGATGACATCTGGTAGTGGTACAATGGAGAAAAATGTCTTATCTTAAGCGCTAAGAGGTCATCTCTTAGTAAAGAGAAGGCACACACCTTATTTATTTTCTCTCTTCCAACTTAGCAGTTACCCTACGTGGCATCCCTAAGAGAAGGCCGACAACACCCCATTGTACATGCTCTACAGGATGACAATATTCTTATTGTTTGTCTGTTTCTGCAGCCGCGGTGATTTATGTGTGATGGATTATCAGAAGAACAGTTTAATGCTTAGAATGTCATCTAGAAGTCTCTGGGAAGGTGTCTCGTATGCGGGAAACTTAGTTGGTGGTCTCTATTCTGCTGCTGATTCCCTCTTCAAACAGGTAATGTTCTATCTATCCCTGTTTAGTTTGCAACCATCCCTTTTAGTTGCTGTTCTGAGTTCTGACAATCTGTTGCAGATCATATTTGCCCATAAGAAGCATTTCAAGCCAGAAGAGTACAGCCAGTTGGAGCACATCCTGTTTCAACAATCGGAACATCATCTGGAGGTTCGTGTATCATCCTTGTGATGTTGTTTAAAAGTCTTGTGTACCACATTACTTGCGAGTTGCATGTACTTTATTTACATTCTTTTAATTCTAATCATAGCCACCATTTTAGCTGACACGAAGAAGTGCATTTTCTATGCCAGAGACTCCGCCAGCGTTTATTTGGGACATTTTATGGTTTAGATTTTAAGCTACTGTTGAAATTTATTAATTTCTGTTTGGAAAATTTGTGGGCACACTACATAATTAATGATAATGGTGACCTTGAATTCCTGTACACACTTGTTTTTTACTGCGATTACCAGCTTTCATGCTTGAAACCTGAACCGTGGGTTATATTTTAGCATAGAAATCTAACAAATATTATCTCAATCCAAATATATGTCATCAGTGGAAGCTTTTGTTGCGAATACTTTTCGATATGTTTTCCAAGGACAAGTTTTTCACCAGATGTGCCTATTAAATTCTTATTGGTATTGGGGATTGAAAGATGGGTAGTTAATAAGGGCAAAACAAGTAAAAAACTGAAGGATTGTCTACATTCACGTAAATGGCAAACAAGAAATCCTTTCACACCGTTGCCTGTGTGCGTCCAAAGCAACACAAGTTAGTATGGTTGTAGGTTTAGTTCTTAGGTGCTGAGTAATGTGAACATAATCGACCAACATTATACAGGGTAATTTCTGAACTTCATCATATTATGGTCTTTGTAATTTCTTCTTATGTGGTGTCTTCCATTGTCACTAATAATCACAGTACATCTTGGTAGATGGTACCCTTGATTGCCGAGTTTTTGTTTTTCTTGAAACAATTTTCTGGCCTTGCATTCTTCTTGACATGTCTTGCTCTATTGCAGGATAAATGCCTCCATACTGCTTGTGCACTGTTATCTTCATCAAGTCATGCAGTACTTGCTTCATTCTCAGGGTCAAATAAACTCATAGGGTCCTTGCTTCTGGAGTTGTACTCATCGTACTCGCGTGGTACGTTTTTTTTGGATCTCTAGAACTAGAATGAATGATTTGTGATATACGCAAGTTTACCAATTCAGCCTCAACAGTGTCTAAACTTGCTGGTATGATATATGTATTTGCTTTTTTAACGGAATATATATGGATTTGCATTGGATAGCTCAATTATGTGCTGCTTTCTGGCCTGATGAGTTGTTGAGATAGTATCCTGTTTAGCACAGGATACAGAGTGACTACGGAGAACAGTTAGGCACAGCACCACCCATTACAGTTTACAAATCCTTCATACATGTTATTCCACAACAGGCTGTCTCAAAGTGAAGGGCTTGCTACAATATTTTGAATTCTGCTCTCTTTGTTGTTGCTGTGCACTTATTTTTTAATTATCTTTTCGGGCTTGCAGACTCTTTATTGCATCTTGGGGCTGCCTGGGTATATATTGGGATGTTGCGTTTCCAGCTATTGTTGAGCTCATACAATCCAGATCCTGCGTTCCTATCTGCTTTTATGCATTCTCAGATTCTGGAGAAGATTTCACTCCTAGATCTCAAGGGAAAGGTAAAAATCTCTTGTTTATGGCACATAGCTCCTGTAAGCTGTTTTGTGCTATACAGTATGGTGCAATGCAAGTATCGTGAGCTCATATAATCCAACTTTCTATGTTGTATCAGTCATTCATATAAAGTCATTGCTATTTTGTTAGTGCTGAAACTGTATTTTGATTGTTTTATAAAATCATATACCTAGAGGGTGTTCATAAGACATTGCCTTTACTCAAGAAAAGGTCAAGTAAATTTATGACATCTTTTTTCTAATAGGTTCGTCATGAATGTGAAGAATTGACGGGCTCTAACTTAGCAGGAGATTGTCATGATCAGAAGTTAATGCAAGAGCTGAAAACTGAAGAGAAGAATCTCCGGTCAAAGGTTCTGTTTATAATTGCATAGCACCCAGAGCTTGCAGTTCAATTCTAAGTTCTAGATGTTTAGTACTTTTTTTTAATCCCGTGGTATCTTGCCGATTCTACCATGCTGCTAGTTTTTTCTTTCACTTCTTAATTCTTCGCTGGTCAGGAATTGGATGCACTATTGTAAATATTCATGTTCCACAGCTAGATGAATGCCCTATCTCTGAAAGTAACATGCACAATGTACATTGTTTTCTCTGTGATATGGTGCTACGGTGCTTTCTTGCCCATGGTAGTGAATTGGTGATGCTACAAGCTGTGGAAAGCCGGCTATTATGAAATTTATCTCTAAATGTTCGGATCGCTTGGCTATTGCACAAGATGAAGCATGCCAAGCCTTCAACATGATTATTCAATCTTGTATGCATGTGCTTTTTTTTATTGATAAAATGCATAATGTACATTGTTTTCTCTGTGATATGGTGCTACGGTGCTTTCTTGGCCATGGTGGTTAATTGGTGATGCTACAAGCTGGAATAGCTGGCTAATATGAAATTTATCTCTAAATGTTTGGATCGATTGGCTATTGCACAAGATGAAGCATGCCAAGCCCTCAACTTGATTATTGAATCTTTCATTGCATGCACTTTTTTTTATGTAATCTATGCATGCAAATGGACGAGATTCTTACTTGTCCTCGTACACTATTGCAGGTTGTATTTCGACCTCGACAGTCTAAACACAAGAGTTTGATTGCAGCATGCTGTGAATTTGAGGGACGGTTGTCTGACTGCAAGGATCTGGTAAGTCATTTAAACTGCAATGGTGCTGGGCAATTGGAGGTCAACAGAATCTGCAATTGGCAGGTGAGATTTGTTGGGACTGATTTTAATGTCTTAGCTATAGCCATAGGGCTGTTTTTATTCTTCTCTTCCACTCCTCATAACTGCAGTTAAAATTGATTGGTCGTGCAATCATTCTATGACAGATAACATCAAGAAACTTTATTAAGAGGCTGACAGAAGAGTATGGGGAATATGTGGATTTGATTCAGCCAGCGCAAGTTGCCGTATACGAAATGAAACTTGGCTTGACAATTGCTCTATCTGGTTCTCTTGAGAGAGAATATTTGAAGAAGGTGAAAGAAGATGATATTGAAAAAGTTCTGGTATGTATATGTTTGCAGCTGTAGTTGAAATATGCAAGTTTCTTCCATGGACAATCTTTTAGAATATAATGTCTAGAGTGCACTTCATATAGTCAAATTTGTTCTTCACCAAACAATAGTTCACATCTGTTTGAAGATGTTGTGAAGCAATATAATGTCCCTGGTTAATGTTAATAGGAACACACTCGATGAATATATGGTGCTTATGGCTGTACTGTTATCATTTTCTGTTCTGCAGGGTGCAGTTTTTACTTTTATGCAGTTTCCCAATGGACATGTTGCTGGAATGACCGTAGTGGGCGTTCCAGATTTAACAAATTATTCAATGGGTGATCAATTGGAAACTCAATACAGTGAGTTCAAGGATGTAGATATATTGGAGAAGCTGTCTTGTGTGTCGAGTCAGTTAAATGTTGGCGAAGTTGCAGATGAAGTGGTTAGTGAATTGAACCGTCTTCTATCCTATTCAATTTTATGCTTCTGTAGATTATAAGTATTTGGAAAATGGAGCTGTTTGTAAGTGTTTTCTGTACTGATTGCAGAGATCCCATTCGCAGATGCTAGTAACATTTCATCATGTTTCTTTAGTACGGACAACATACCGTATCTTTCATTCCCTTATCATGGATAAGACTTCTTATCTGGTATGTACTCCTATCGTCATGGTTAATAAACCTCGAATTGAAATAATGTGTGTCTTACCAGTTTCTCTTTCCAGTCTTTGAAGAAGATCTTCGATTATTTTGAAAGCATGTGGATCAATATGAAATCTAGCGTGAAGGCTAGGGAAAATGATGATTCTCAGTATTACAAGTTCAGGTCCCGTATCATCGATATACAGGACATCTTTGAAGGAGATGTGCCTTCAATTTCAGATATAGACTCTGATGGCAATGCTGGTCCAGATAATGAAGAAAAATTGGAGCTTGAGTTTTTCAAAATTATGGTATTCCAATGTTCTGTATTCCTTACGAGTGCTTGTATTTTCATTCTATATTTTTATTGAACACTCTTGTTTTATTCAGGAGAGAAGTGACGAAGATGATGGTTCTGTTGAAGACAAATGGGATCTTGTTCCAGAGTCTGCTCTGAAATGTATTATATTAACACATAACCAATTGTTTGGATCTCCTGATCTTATTGAAAAGGTAAATAGTAACATGAGAAAGAAGATGCATCTTCTGTTAACTTTCATGATCAGTTCGAATGCCTATATGGATGCTCACGGTAACAGGAGTTGATAATTTTCTTGACCTTTGTTGGGTGTTGTCTTTCTGACCTTCTTTTAGATGGTAATTTCTTTGACATAGGAGGCCAAGATAATAAATAAGATGAACGCAGGAACTTCAGACTGAAAAATTTGTTTCTCATAGCTAACTAATATTTTTCTTGATGTATTTATTTCAGACTGAAAGATTCCAAATTAGTGATCAGCAGAAACTTAAGTCTTTTGTAGACTCGTACGATTTTGGTGCAAGAATATTGAAAGGTATGTACATGGACTATGATTTCAGACAGTGGTGTATGCTCGACTCTTTGCTGATTTTTGATATCATTTTCCAGGCCTGCCAGAATTGACTTCTTCAACACTAGATGAGAAACTCATGCCTGAGCATTTACTCCGTGTTTGTCTAGAATATCAGCGAACCTGTGCAGCCTCTCTAGGCAGCAATAGTTATAATGCTTACAAGGTATCGAGTCCTGCAAGTTACACCTTTGATACCCAGTCGTTCCTTCTTACTAAGTTTACTTGCTTATTTGCAGGACCCGAATCCTCCTGTTTTATTCAAAATGGTTGAGCCACTAACTGCACTTCAAGAGAAAGTTAGGACCTTTTTAGACGAGTGGCCTGATCATCCAGGTTTACTGAAAATATTGGAGATAATTGCTTCCCTTTTGGCAATGCCCCTGAGTGCTCCACTTTCTAAGGTCTGGTACCCAATAAATTGCTTGTATAATAGTACTAATTTGCTGCTCAATACTAAGCTATCCTTGTCTACTGCCCCCTTATTTTTGCAGGTCTTACTTGGATTGCAACTTTTGGCTGGGAAAGCTCAAACATTGCAGGAAAATGACTCCAAGTTCTTTCTTAAAGGTAAAGGCTGAATCTTCAGTAGCAAGACGAATTCTAGTTTCTGATTCCCACCTTTGTGTTCAGGTGGTAACATCGTATACTGTAAAATGTAGGACTGTTTATTTACTTGTGCTTATGTGCTGTAAATTTTTTGTGGTAAAATCGTATAATTTGTTTTGTATTACGGCTGTAACATTTCCAGCATCTCAAAACCTCTGGTAAATCGAAGCTATGCTGTTCAATTGCTCTAATTCTTTCCCCCACAGATCATCTTCCACCAATATTCATGCTTCTATCTTCATGGCAAAGGCTTGAGTTAGAATGTTGGCCAATCCTGCTTGAGGAGGTCCAGGGAAAGTATGAAACTAATGCTGCAAAAGTGAGTTTGTATTTAATTTGCGTGCCATTATAGTTTATTAATAGTTTCAGTTTTGCTCAACATAATATATTGTTGGACCTGTGCAGCTATGGTTTCCACTGCGAGCATTGCTTTCAAAGTCTTGTGACATTCCAATGAATGATGATTTGTCTATAATCAAGAGGTATGCTTCAGTGCTTCTGCATTTGTTCTCTGTTTGTTTCTCTGTCTATATTTTCTTATGTTAGCTTGATCCAAAATGCAGCATAGAGGAGTTCGTCCAAACATCAAATCTTGGAGAATTCAAGACACGATTGCATCTCCTCCTTGCCTTCCATGGTGAATTTTCTGATGGTTCTAGTGTGGGTGTTTATTTAAGGTGAGGTCTAGAGTTTGCTGTGTAGTTGATCTCATGTTATTTATGGAAGTTGGGTTTTTCGTGTTTTTGCATCTTTGATATTTTTCAAACTGGTCCCTTCATTCTGCAAATGTGCCTTACTATATTAATATCTTCTCTCTCTCTTGGCAGTACTCCAGTGAAGAAAATCCAGAACATTCTGTACAACATGTTTGGTTACTACATGCAGTTCTTGTCACTGTAAGTTTTTGTCACGTGAAGTTATTCCTAGCTCATTTCTTAATGGTTGATTATAATAGTTTTTTTTGCTCCTCAGTGTTCTTCGGCAAATTGAGGTCAGTAAAGAATCAGTTGAAAAGGAGTTGAAAGATCAGGTTAAGCTTTATCGATGGGATCAAGATCCATACAGTCTTGCTTCGATTGAAAATTTCAAGAGGACGAGGCAGAAAATTTTTAAGCTTCTGCAACGGTTCAATGTATGTACTAATTGCTTACTGTGGTTATTTTTCATGTGAATGAATTTGCTGTATTAATGGAGTAATGTCCAAAGCCTTATATTAACAAAACCTAATACATCCTGCATATACAGGAATAAAGGGTGTATTGCTTAGTGCTCCATTGTTCTGACATTTATGCTTATCTTCAATAACAACTTTGGAAAATACATTTATTGGGCAGTTTACTTTTTTATAGGATATTTTGAAGAAACCTGTCATTACCCTACTGAATGAAGAGGCTACAGCAAGAAAAGTTCCATGCTGGCTTGATCCTGAGATATCTGAATCACAGTTTCCTGTTGACACGGAGAAACTTAGTGAAAGGTTGTCCCATAAGGACCATATATTTATTTAATCTGCACCATTGCATGTTCTTAGGTTCCCCTCTTTCTTCCAGGTTTTTGTGGTACAACAAGTGGAAAAGCCAGGCTTCTCTGTCATTGCAAACATTATTGCATGCAAACGATACTGCAGTTCCCAAAATGAAAGGTGATAACCCCCCACCCCACCCACCCACCCCTCTGTGGAAACTTGTTCTTTTCCCACGTGTTTTGTCCCTTCATTTTCCTTTAGTGTGTGTTATTGTGAACCATTGTTCTTTTTGTTGACAGAATCTGTGTATGCTGTTGTGCACAATATGGACCACCAACAAGATGAAGCTGAACTCAACGACAGATTGAAATTCTTTTGGTATGCACTTGAGAGGATTTGTAATGCGGCTGATTTTGGTTCTATACTGAAGCATGGTAAAAAGAACCAGAAGAAAACTGCTTTGTCCAGTTTGTTCAAGACACTTGAGGAATGTGGACTCTCAAAGCACAGGCCAATTAGTCATGAGGTACTGCTAATGGCAAAAACTGATTTTCCACTTACGCTATATGTTGTTTGGCTGTTGAATGCTGTGATGTGAAATTAAAAAAATATATTTATTTTAATGATGTCTTGATTTTTGTCTGCAAAATTGACTCTGACAACTTAATGTCTTCTAGTGGGGAAACGAGTTGGATGCACCAAGCCCATTGTTTTTGGAGCAGTCATACAACACAACACATTTACTCCAAGTGATCACGCAAAAAGCGTGTGAAGATGTTAGCACTATTCATTCTACCCTATTGGGCGCAAATAACTGGAAGCTTGCAAATCAGCAGTACTTCAGATGTTTGGCAACGGTGCAACAACTTAAGCAAATTTCCTTGAAATTTAACAAAGATCTAGACTTGCAAGAGGTTAGTTCCTTTACGTTTTGTTGCTTTGATGCCACAGATGATGCATTATCGAATTCGTGTTTATGGTTTAACTGCTTGAGCCATCTTTTGCAGGTTAATAAGGCTGCGTCCTTTATGAACCATCTTTTGACTACGTTGTGTGAACAAAGACATCTTGCTTATGATCTATTTGAGCAGCTGAACCAGTTTCGGCATATGATCTTATTATTAGGTTCAGGAGGTACCTCTAGATCTGTGCCTTTTCTTTTCCTGTTATATATTTAAGTGAAACTTATGACTTATCCTAAGTGAAAACTTATGACTTATCCTTCTGTAGGGAAGAGCGAATCTCTATCATCCTGCCAAAATGTACTGCTACTTTCCATGTGGCAGCAAAAGGTATGATTTCCACTACTTCAAGCTTTGATGTTGTATGGATCTATGTATTTAACTGACATGTGTTTTTGCACTTTTTATGTAGCAATTTTTTGACAATGTGCTAGCTATGGCCATGGACACCAACTTGTTGCTCAAAACCTTCAAAGGTTCTCATCATGCCTCCTGTGACAACTTTGAAGTAGAAGTTGCCGCGCTGTCAACTCTTTTGGAGAAGTTTATTACAAGATTTTCTGAATCCAAGGTAAGATTGTTTGTTTCTTGACACTTACAGCTTGCGTATAGCGTATGTGTACGAGCTAGCTGAAACCAGGAACTGTAGGGGTCCTTTTGGTTGTCATCTGAGAATTTATGCCCTATTTTTTATGCATGCTTTGAATAAGTTGATGACATTGCAATGTGCCTTTTTGGTCCAATAACTTGAGCCGAATATTCTTTGAGTACTATAACAAGTTGCTCCATCTGAGCCGAATATTCTTCGAATAAGTTAATAATTCTGTTCTATTTTTTTGCAGGATTTATTAGACAAATTCTTAGTTGGATCCAACAATATCCTTGCTGGTGCCCACAAAAATATGCCTCTTGCTACAATAGAGATGGAGCAACTTGTTGCTGCAAATTGCCAGCTTGTCGACACATTTAGAGAGGATATACAGGTTTTATGCCACCAGGATGTTTCACTGAGATCTGTGAAGAAAGTTCTGCTCTCTCGTTTCGAAGAGTTACTGGACAAGGTTCGTGTTAATTACTAGTGCAAAGGATGCTTATTTTTATTCCTCTGGTATGCTTAAGACGTGTAATGCAACGGATGCTTGGTGTTTTGATTGTTTTACTGGTGATATGCTTATTAGTTTTTCCTCTAGTATGCTTAAGAGGTGTAGGTCCTGCAGAAATGTTACTGAGAGTTATGTAACATTTTCAGTTGCCCTGTTTTGCTGGGTGACTGGTAGACTTCTTCCTATTTTATGCACTTCAGAACACTTTTTTTTACTATAGGCATCCCCAAAATGCAGAAAAAGAAGAATTTATGTTTTGGTCTGATGTTGCAGTAGGTGGACTAATAATATCTTGCTCCTGTATGGATATAGTTATTTCAAATTTCGGTCTCTTCATTTTGCAATCATGCTTGAGGAATTTCTCATGTGTTACTATTTGATGCATTTCGTTTGTGTTGTATGGATGTTTGGTTCTTAAGTATCGGTTAATGTCGTGTAGGGGAAGATAGCAACAGAGAGTTTCTCTAGAGAACTTAAAGACAAGCATGGACTATTCTCTGATGAACAAAAGCCTGAAGATTCATACACAGAAGCTTTTAAGGAAACTTTCGCACTAGCTGTCAGTGTTGTAGGACAGCTCACTGGTCTTGGGAGATCCATTGATGAAACTAAAGAACCCTCGTTAGAGGGAAATATTACTTCCTGGAAAGATATTTTGCATTCGTATGTCATGAATCTTCAAATGGACCATGTCTGTGACGCTGGTGAAAATCTTTCTGTTTTAGTGGTATGTTCCTTCGCCCTTTGTTTGTCTTCTTGGTGTGTGTTCCTTCACCTTTAATACCTATGGATTTTTTTGCTTTGCCATCTGATCCTTATTGTTACCCAACAGAGGAAATTGTTGGACTACAAACCTGAGATGTGTTCTATAATAGAGGCGGAGTTAATGCATCTTCGTGTTTTGCTGCGTGTGATCCTGTCATCAGCCGAAGGCATACTTTCTGAACTTTTGGAAGCTCACAGAAGAGTAAGCTTGTCTTTGGTTTAGTAAAGTTTTACTTGTCCTTTTCCCCTGCTTTGGTTGTAATGATCCCCCTCCCCCCTTCTCATTGGCCTTTTCCCCTAATGGTTCCAGACATCTGAAATGACTCATGCACTCGGGGATCTTTTTATTTATCTATGTGCGGAGGGGTTTGGTTGTGTCGAAGATGCAGCTGAAGATGCTTCAGACGGACAGAAAGATGCAACAGGAACTGGAACTGGCATGGGTGAGGGGGAGGGTCAAGAGAGTGCAAGCTCTAAAATTGATGATATATCACAACTTGAGGGCACCAATGAAATGGTTAGTGTGTTTGAACAATAGTTTTAATCTTAGATTCTTTTAGTGAAGCTAACCCGTCTGCTGATATTTAGCAGGATGCTCAGTGTAAGGCAGATCAAACTCCTAAGGATGATGATCAAGCAATTGAAATGGAAGGAGATTTTGCTGCTGAATTAGCTGATGTTTCTGAGAATGAAAGCAATGACTCAGGCAGCGAGGGTGAAGACAACTTGGATAATCAGATGGGTGACACTGGTGATGCCAGTGAAATGGTTGCCAAGAAATCTTGGGACAAGAATGAAGATGATGATTCTAAGACGTCTGACGAGAAGTATGAGTCGGGTTCATTAGCCAAGGGGGCAGATGAAAATGATAGGGAATTGCGTGCTAAGGACGAATGTCCCATGGAGACAGATCCCGTGGAGACAGATGATAACAAGCAAGGCAAGAATAATAATATGGATGATGAACCAAGTGCTTGTGAGGATGCTGATGAGAATACTGATGATGTAATGAACAAAGCTGATGCATATGATGATCGAACAGGACCTGAACTCTCTGAACTGGACAATGATGATGAGGATGTCAACATGGATGATACAGAACAAACCGATGGCCTGGGTGCTGACAATCCTGACAACGAAGATATGGGCCCAGAAGAGGGGCATCAAGAAGATGATAGTGCAGTTGCGTCAGAAGATATGGAGGAAGACGATGCCACACATGATGGTAACAATGTGGTTGATAATGAAGGGGAACATGATGAAGATGGAAATGTTGAGCCAAACAACATGGAGAAGCAACAGTTGGACAAAATGGAGTCAACTACACATCCTTCACAAGGTATACAACCCAACCAATTGGAAACAGACTCCAACAGAGAATCTGAAGCAAACTTGGCCAACAGCATGGACATGAGCAGTGGAGTTGCTCCTTCTGTTGATTTTTCAAGTAATGAAGTGCCTAGTCTGGAAATCTCTATGCCCAACTCTGGTGAAGGTTCAAGAAATTTGTCCAACTCCAAGCCAGAGTTGCAGCCTGATGCTCCACCGTCACACATCAAGCAGACAGATCCTTTCAGGAGCATTGGAGATGCATTGGAGGACTGGAAAGAACGAGCAAGAGTCTCAGATGATACCCAGGATCATCAACCCGAAACTGAACACCATATTGATGATGAGAGTGCTACTGAATTTCGTTATGTGCCTGAGGGTGAGCAGAGCACCTCTCAAGCATTAGGTGACGCGACAGCTGATCAAATCAATGACGAGCTGCAAGTCAGGCAACCTATGTTAGAAGATGAAACCCGTGCCGAAGTTGAACAACCCGATGAGAGGATACCCGGGGATGACAAGCCTGAAATGCCCCATCTTCAAACTTCGCAATCACGTGCCAACAAGTCCGAAAGTGCCAACAGATTGGAGAGAAGAGATATTCAGACTGATGCATCCATTGAGGATTTGGTTCAAGATGAAATATTTGACACTTTTGGAGATGTTGTTTCATTCAAGCAGCGTTTGACAGATGACAGGATGGTTCAGCTGGATGCCCTAACCAGTGACAGGGAGATGTCTACTCATATGGATCTGGACATAATTAATGAAGAAACGGAAAGGGCTATCATGGACTGGAGAAATCTTGAACTGGCAACCATGAAATTGTCCCAAGAACTGGCTGAGCAATTGCGCCTTGTCATGGAACCAACTCTTGCAAGTAAGCTTCAAGGAGATTACAGAACTGGAAAGAGAATAAACATGAGGAAGGTACTTGTATTCTCTTTGCCCCTTGTCAGTCATTGTAACATGCTCTCCTCCTTTTCTCTTGATGTCCCTCTCAAGAATGTGCACTTATAGAAACATTATTTTTATCTTCTGTCAGGTCATTCCATATATTGCGAGCCAGTTTCGCAGGGACAAGATATGGTTGCGACGAACTAAACCCAATAAACGAAATTACCAGGTGGTTATTGCTGTCGATGACTCACGAAGCATGTCCGAGGGCAAGTGTGGAAAAGTTGCAATTGAAGCATTAGTTACAGTTTGCCGGGCCATGTCGCAGCTTGAGGTTGGACAGTTCGCAGTTGCAAGTTTCGGGAAAAGAGGGAATGTTAAAGTCTTGCATGATTTTGATCAGATCTTCAATGCCGAAGCTGGAGTCAAGGTAGGGCATCTCTTTTGCTTTCGTCAGTTATAATAGAGTAATACTAACGTCTGTCTGTCTCTGTCTCTGTCTCTGTCTCTCTCTCTGCAGATGATCTCTAGTCTGTCCTTTGAGCAAGACAACAAAATTGAGGATCAACCAGTTGCGGATCTCTTGATGCATCTGAATATAATGCTTGATGCTGCTGTGGCAAGGTCGCGCACGCCATCAGGACAAAATCCACTTCAGCAACTCATACTTGTAATATCTGATGGAAAGTTCCATGAAAAGGTATACACACTTTTTCTTTCATATTTGCTTATGGATTAAACAATGCTTATTGTTTTAGTACTGAAGTTCACTTTATGGGAGCAGGAAAATTTGAGGCGCTGTATCAGGAATGTTCTAAACAGAAGGAGAATGATTGCATATGTACTCCTAGATAGTCATGAGGAATCCATTATGAACTCACTGGTGTGTACTTCAATACTTACACTGACATTGTTTTGCACAGCCATCTAACTTAGGTAGTTTATATTCTGACGGCATTTTCTTTCCAGGAAGCGTGCTATGAAGGAGACAAGCTAATCTTGGGAAAATATATGGACTCATTTCCGTTCCCTTACTATGTTATGCTGAAGAACATCGAAGCGCTTCCTCGCACACTGGCCGATTTGCTTAGACAGGTATGGAGCAACACATATTTTTGGCTCATGTCATTCCTTAGTTAACAAATGGATGCTGGATTCATATCTCTGCTGTTTTCTGCTGCGCAGTGGTTTGAGCTGATGCAGAGCGCTAATGAATGATCTTTGGGGACGTTGCCAGCTTGTCAAATTGCTCAGGGAACAATTAGTGGTCCAAAGTCCGAGTTTTGTACAAAATATACCACACCTGTTGTAGCTTGTTTTACACTTTGGAACTAATCGTTGTGTAAAGTTTCCATGTAAATGACTTGTGGGAGGTCAGATTTTGAGTAAAACGCACATTGCAATACCAAGGGATCAATGCCAAATCGCTTGCCACCATATAGTTTTATATTGTCACCATACAACACTAATCTTGTGCCCTAAGAGGATTCAGGGATGACCCTATGGAGAATTCTTGAAGGAGTGGTGATTGTTGTAGTCCGAGGCTTGTAGGCACTTAGGTGGCCGTATTAAAGTAGTCGCCTGAGGCTTCAAACTTGTAGTAGCATCTCTTAAGAAATCGATACGATCCATGTCATAATCCATATTGGATTCCCAAATTTATTAAAGAAAAAAGAGCAATTGAAGAATTAGAGAAAGATCTACAAAAGGAAATTAACTCTGTAAACCAGAGATTTAATATTTCTGTCGAAAAAGTGAAAGAACCTTATAGATAGCCTAACATTCTTGCAGAATATATAGCTTTCCAATTAAAAAATAGAGTTTCATTTTGAAAGGCAATGAAAAAAGCCATTGAATTAACTAAAAAAGCAGATATAAGGGGAGTAAAAGTAAAAATTGCGGGTCGTCTCGGAGGAAAAAAATTGCACGCGCTGAATCTATTAAAAAGGGTCCAAACAAGTCGCGCTAAAATTGATGCTATCCAATTCGGACAATCTATGGAGTATTGGTGTAAAAATTTGGCCTCTAAGACTGGCTCAAATGTTGTTGGTGATCATGTTTTTCAGATCTTAGAATATCGTTGAGCGTAACGATAGTCCTAAAACAACATTGAGAGTAGTCATACATGTGCTGTCATAGAAGTGCCCAAAAATTTATCATCACGGAAGTGTCCACTTTCGTACGATAAATCGCGCGTCATAGAAGTGCTTTCGTATCGACACGTGGCATCCACCGTAACGGGTCGCCGTTAAGCTATCGGGTTCCGGTTTGGATCCGATAACCCGTTAACAGCCCCGACCAATGGGGATTTTTCACGTGTAAAATTCTCATTCGCCGGATAAATGCACGTGTCAGCTCATCGTTGGGACAGATGTCGTTCCTACAATGGACGGAAGACGCCTATGATATGTCGACACGTGGCACAACCCAACAGTGGCCCATTTTAGGTAAAAAGACCGGCCTAGCTAAAGGCCCACCATATTTTTTCACACTAGTGGGCTGGCCCGTTAACAGCCTGCCATGTTTTAGATCAAATTGATGCCCATATCAGATCAGGCCCGTTCACAGCCTGCCGTGTTTTGGGCTAAATTACGGCCCATATCGGATCAGGCCCGTTAACAGGCCACTGTTCTTTTGGGCCCATTCTAAGCCAAGTTTGTATTTCAGCCTGTTAAATGCCCGTTTACCAGTTCGACCCGATAATAGTTTCGGCCTATTAGTGGCCCGTGGTGCATCTGGGACGTTGTCGGCCCAGTTTAACTTTAGGCCATTTAACAGCCCATGCAGAAACTGGGATATTTCTTGTCCGAAGTAACTTTAGGCCTCTTAGCGGCCCATAGTCTTCATGGATAAATTTCAGCCCAACTGGCCTATCGGCCTGTTAATGGCCCGTGTAACAGTTGGGCCTAATTGCAGCCCGCGTTGAACCCGGCCTGCTTATAGCCCATCTGTAATGGCCCGTGACACTTTTGGGCCTATGGCTCGCGTGGATACCGGTCTGCTTAAAGCCCATAATTTTATTGGGCCAAACAGACCCGAAATACATTTTGGCCTGTTAACGACTCGTCCTATTTGGCCAAACATGGGCCTTAGGCAGTTTCGGCCTGTATTGGCCCGTGAATTTTTCGGCTCAACGCTACCCCAATCTAGGTTTTAGCCTGTTAAAAGCCCATGGTATTCTCTGGCTCAGCTGGCCAGAACTTTACTCGGCCTGTTAAAGGCCCAAGATGATTATAGCCCAGAACTTTACGTTTAGACCTGCTAATGGCCCAAGATGATTATAGGCCCACGCTTTGGCCCATATGAGTAACGGGCCGGCCTGAAGACCGACAAATCTGAGATCCACTAAACCTTCCGGCCTAAATTACAGCATACCGACCAAGAATAAACCTAGACTATACAATAAAGAAATCACGGCATATTACATCCACTGAGAATGAAAGTTCGCTACCGGTGATAATAAAGCGCAACGTGACCACATATTACATACACTGGGTACCAAAGGTCGCCCCCAGTGCATATAAACGCGCCGACAAAAGAATATACAAAACCGAGAGCACTTCAGAAGGCATTAGGCCTGGCCAGGACGGGCTCCGCAAGTAGCCGAACAAGCTGATGAGACCTTAGTTGTGTCAACGATAGATGCTCCATCCCTAGCTTTATAGCACCATAGTGCACAAGGCAGTCCTCTGAGATCTACATTGCATCATTAACATCAAGTCGGAGCTGAGCTGAAGCAAGCCTTTCCGCTTTAAGTTGAGACTGAAGAAATCGAACAGATTGAGGCAGCGACTGCACAGAGGTTGTCTCACAGCTGCTGGTGAGTAGCTTCAACTCACCGTCTTCATCAAGATAGGACCTTGGGGTCATCTCGCTCTCTTCAAGATGGTTTGGCTCACTATCTTCCCTAAAGTTCTGCCTGGCATAAGAGATACGACTCTGAAAGAGAAACATGAGTTGGTTTAAGGGAAAACCAGCGATAAAAAAATCAGTGCTGGGAGGGAACAACAACAAAAATAAGGATGTAAATATGAAAAGGGAAATTTATGTATTTTCAATATAATGGTACGTGTATATGAACTAGTAAAACTATAGGTAGATATTAGAAAACGGATGTAGGACATGGCGTTTCAAGAGAAAAATAGAACTGGGCTGTGTGTTTGATTCAGTAAAAAAAACTGCCTGCGGATGTTGTAAAACAAAATATAACTAACGCTGGCGGGCCAGAGCCAGTAGATACCTGCTGGATCTTTGTGCCCCGTTGTCGTTATGGGCTAGGCCTGTTAAAAACAAAACCAAGCCTGGGCAGTCTACAGCCCAGTTGAAACTTGCTCGACCTGAAAAAACAATACCAAACTAACTTATAATCTTTTTAGTCCTGGTCCTAGTGTTCGTCTGGTAGAAAATCTTGCAGAGGACCAGCTCCCGCTCCTTCTCTTACTCTAGGTCCCCGAGGTGGTACTGGTGCATCACCTAGTTGGTCCTCTACCGGTCGAAGTTCTTGTTGGTGTGCAGCACCAGAACCTTTTTGCTGCCCGTCTGCCGGCCGTTGACCACCACCGACAAGGTATTGTCGGTCTTGTGCCACATCACGTGCATGCCGCACTCCGACTGTATCTTGCGACGCGTCCACGTGCCCATTTTGAATGCCCTGGAATTGAGCTAGAAGAAATGCTTGCTTAGGCCACTCAGTGTGATACCTGCAGTATTGTCGAATACAGGTTTTAGTGTACGTGGTTGGCATTTTCATAACATCTTTGGCATGTTGCAGTCACTTGTTTCACTTTTTATTAACTGTCAAATTGTAATTGCTTCACTAGGTCCGCGTCTAAAAAAGAAAAATAGAGCTATAAACAAAGGAATATATTTGTGCAAGTAGACGGTCGATCGGTGTCTTACCTGAAAGTTTCTCAGGATGGTGTAGCATATGCCGTGCTTGCTGTCGATGGTTGGTATGAACAAATCGATGAGAGGGTGAGATCTGGTGCTGTCAGCAGTCACTTTGGCCTCAAGGTGCTCGATCAGCTCCTGATCCGTGGGATCAAACTTGACGCTAGCCGGCAGCACCGGCCAATCCTTCTTGGACTTGCATCGCTTAATTCCAGTTATAGGATACTCAATGTATGATCAATCGACTGTTTTAAGTGAATGATGAAAGATTTCGACAGCTAAGTGGTACTCCAAATCTGAAGTCCACAATACCCGAAGACGCCGCCGGGATTCTTGTGTCACCTCACGTGCAGCGTGTTGTCACGTCAATTCAATATGTGGACATGATGAATAATTTGACCGACGTATACTAGTACTGCTACTGTACTACTTACTAGTCGTATTTAGTGTCACATTTTAACCATAGGTTTAACTAACAAGTACGCACTTGAAGCCTAATTGATACAGTATATATATATGGCTTCTTCACAGCATCTCCATCATCATTATTAGTACATCCTACGCCGGTGAGTTAGGATGCACTTGATCCCAGAAAGGTATCTATCCTTCAAACCAGAGGAATGCTTCAAACTAACAACAATACATAATATCCAACAAAAGAGGGTCATGCTACAGCAGCAGAGTATAAGGCTCAGTCTAGATATCAGTACGAATCAAGTTGTGCATATTTGCAGTTGGCATGAACCACATCGCCGCATGTCGGGTTTGCAAAAGCCATCCATCGCATGGAAGCTTGATGCCTTTCACACACTGAAGGTTATCTGGCAACAAGCTGTGTCGACGAATCTCTGGATATGGTGATTCATGAAACCCATGGTATGATGTGTAAACACAGTCCCCCTGGCGAATGGAAGTTGCATAGCATGGTAATCATCGCCGGTGATATGATCGATGATTGGTTGGATGATCGGATAATTGAGCCCGAGGAACATGGAGTGGTTGCCGAGGCTGTAAACCCACCTCCAGTTGAATATGCTTGGCCCAACAGAGCTGGGATCTTTCTCGAACACGAAGCAGCCATAGCCATCAATGTCACGAACGCCCCAGGCATTGTACTACATGTGGTTTGATGTAATGGTTTGGTCAATTTGGTACGTGCGAATGAGCATCAAATGACCGCCGTCAGCTGAACGAGCGATAAACCACCACCCATCGGCTGGTATGATTCCAGGTCCTGGAATCATGAAGGCCAGCGCATTTGCGTTTGCTGCAACAATTCAAATTGGAGACCAAAAGGACAAAAATAAACAACCATGTTCAGAGTATGTGTGGAATTAAGATTATTATAACAGTGAGACATATCATAGACAGATAATTGTAATGCCATGGTCATAATCATACCCCAAGTAAAAAAAATAAGCCAATGGCTTTCGTATTCTAGCAATATGTCATGGTTCAAACATCATGTAACAATGAGAGGAAAACAGCTATGACAGGGCCTACTCATATTCTACCATAGCACTTACTACTGTTCTCATATCAACTCTAAGCAATAACATGCGTTGTTATAAAAATCTTGGAAATGAGAGTAACATATAGCAATCATGAGGTTATGCTTATAATATATATTCTAACAATCATTAGATGCCAATTGTTCCCATATCAACTCTAACAATAACATGTGGGGTCATAAAAATCTAGGAAATGAGAGGAACATATAACAATGATGTGGTTATAGACATACTATCTATTCTAAATTTGTAACAATGAACAGGCAGTCGTATTCATAAGGTAAAGATGAGATGAGATAGAACAATTACACGACGATAGATTCCACCAATATAGGCAGCCAATCTGTGCGTCGACCGCGTAAACAATGCCATCGTGCACTATAGCATCAGACAGAAATGTTGCCTCAACAGGATTGACGATGAGCCATAACCATGTATGGCGACCGGATTCGAGATAGACTAATCCCATGTTGAACAAGGCAATGAGCTTGTAATCCATGTAGTCTTCTGATGGTGTGGGCACTTCGCAGATTATAACTTTCAGCAAATAGAGGTCGAGCCAAAAGCTTGACGCGTCTCGTGCGTAGTAGGCAGGAGTGTCCGGTGGGCCGAGAGGCTCGATGGCGGCGGTATCCAACGATGGAAGGGTGATCTCTCGCTGGGTGTAGATATCCACGAGATGCCATGAACTACCGGATTGGTGGATGAGGACGATCTAGTTGGCCTTCATGCCCGCCCAGTAGTGGCCGCGCATGAAGGACAGGTGGACGGGTAGTGGTAGCATGTCGAGGGGCACCACAGCAACCTCCGTAGGATCGTCAAGTCGGTGTCTGGGCCAACTGCGAGGATCGGGCATCAGCAAGCAGGGTGTCTTGAAAAGAGCCGGCCGGTTGCAGAGGAGTAGACGGTACAAAGACACCGAGCATGCGGCCAGACGGACGATGCTGAGTAGGTCCATACAATTACAGATCTGCTCCAAGAGAACATCGGGGAGGGAATTCCAATCGTGGCTCTGCGTGTCAGTCGGTTTTGCCATAGGTTTTTTTAGGGCGCTGAGTGATTGGGGTTTTCGGTGCCTGCGAGCCAGCAGGGAAGTGGATTCGGGCGGGCGAGCGAAGAAGATGGCGTGTGTGGCCGAGCAGTGAGCGGGGGGATATGGTACGCGCGAGCTACCAAGGAAGATGGCGCACGCGGGGGGGGGGGGGGGAGGCGAGCAGTGAGCGGGGGGAAATTGTGTGCGGCCGACGATGGGGAAGAGAGGAGGAAGAAGAAGAGAGGAGGAAGAAGAGTGAAAGACGGGGAAGAAAGTGCATTAAATCTCAATTCTACTAGTACTACTACCAGGATATACCGTCCTTTGGAGTGTAAATAGTTACGCCGATGACATGTGGGTCTACCTCAAGAGGGCCCATATGTCAGTTAATGGAGGAGAGAGGTGCGTAGGCGTATTTGACGAAGCGTGCTCTACTGGCAAACATGATGGCAGTACTAGGTAAGGCTGATTTAGTAACACCAACACGCGTGTGTCCCATCTGCTGTAGCTTGTATTGTCACTTCACTACGAAGACTAGTTGAATAGTTCTCTCTGACCGAGATGGGGAATAATGGATCGCGAAGACTTCCTATCTACAGTATCCCTATGCCTCTATGCTCACTTCACTCATTTTGCTCCGTACGTAGTCACTTGTTGAAATCTCTAGAAAGACAAATACTCCGTATTTGGGAACAGAGGGAGGCTTTTACTCCGTATTTGGGAACAGAGGGAGTATCACCATATGGAGGGAACAGAGGAAGCTTGAAATATGAACATGTCAATGGGAGGGAGTAAAAGCCTCATGCATGCATGCAACATGCAACACTCACACGTACACATGGACACGCGCAACACTCACGCACCCATGCGGCACACAGCACACGACGCAACACACACGCTCACGCTCAAGTGCCCAACCTACTCCCTACGCCCGTGAAAGACTGTACATTTAGAGATTTACACATTGACTGGGTCATAATTAACGCCCAAAAGTAGCAGACTTATGTGTGCATGCGACCATTGAGAGAAGAAGATTAAATGAAGGTTGTTGCATGCTGTAATTAAGGATAGACATGTAGCCTATACCTACAGCACAAGTTGGTGCATTAGTCAATCAATATCGATTTAGATTAGGCTAGTCATAGCGGGGAGTAACTTAGACTAGTAACATGCATATGTTACTAGTCTATGTTACTACATTCATAGTGGGAAGTAACATATAGTTGGTATCATGCAAGCCAACATTTATTAAGATGTAGACTCATTTTGCCTTGGTATGTGTTATGTTACAGTAACATATTATGTTACTCCAACCATCTCTCCCCTCATTAACTACATGCCACGTAAGCAAATTTTTCTTGGGATGTGTTATGTTACTTGCTATAAGTTACTCCCACTATGACCATCCTTAAAGGCTAAATGCATTGGAAGTATAGATGTACACTCTTTGTTTTCTAGCCGATGTACACTCTTTGTTGGAAGACCGAGGGAGTACACGTGCATGCACTCACATACATAGCCAGGGTGGTTTGCGCGCAAGGGTTGGACTCCTGTCGCGCCTGCATAAAGTTTTGTTTAACTAATTTCTTTGCTCTGCCAACTGACAGGTTGGACCCAGAAACCAGGTGACAATTTAACCAGTCAACAAAGTGCCACGTCGACTATGTGGCCGGTCAGTAGGGTGGAATACGGTGCTCTACGATGAGCTAGTGATCGTATAATCACCGCAAAACTATATATAGTGACCGTAAAGAGCGTATTGTTACATACGTTGACCGCCAGTGTATTTTTCTCATTTCAAATTAAGCCATATTAACCGGAAAGGACGCAGTATGGACTAGTACTAGTACTGCTTTGATGTGTCCTGTCAACTCGCCGAACGAGGAGAAGCTTGCTTACTACGCCTCTCCCTCTCCCACACGCGCGGTGGCTCGCAGGACGAGGTGAGGGTTTTGACTACAGCGCCCTCTCCCTCTCCCTCTCCCTCGCCCTCGCCCTCGCTGTGGATGTGCAAGAGTTCAATCGGTGTCAGATTGCCAGAAGCATATTGTACTGTAGTATCATCATTGTTGGACCTTCCGAAGAGGCGAAGAGCCAAGTGCAAGGTTCACACGAGTACGAACTGTTGAACCTCCCGAAGAGGCAAAGAGCTAAGCGCAAGGTTTTATAGGAGTCGTCGTCCTAGTAGGAGTATACTACTCCCTCCATTCCTAAATATATGTCTTTTTAGACATTTCAAATTGACTACAACATACGGATGTATGTAGACATATTTTAGAGTGTAGATTCACTCATTTTGCTCCGTATGTAGTCACTTATTGGAATCTCTAGAAAGACTTATATTTAGGAATGGAGGGAGTACAACTATAGCGAACGATGCTACTGTATGATGCCGCCACGTCACCTGTATCCAAAGTTGTGCCACCTTTTTTCTCAAATAGCGTGTTGGAGCCCGTGCAACAACCACACAAGTTGCACGTACACATAACACATTTACTAGTAATTAATTCTAAAGGACAAATGCCAGTATGCCACACAAGTTCATCTCCAATTCATGTGATAAATTTGTGCATGACTAGTCTACATATATTCACAGCGCTGCCGTTCATAATTTACCATACTCCACTTACACGTTATAGATGGGCTACATGTGCTCCTCCAGGTTCCAGTCCCTAGTGTTCTTCATGGATGGCACGATCCATAGCGGTGGGCAACGGGAATCATTGTCGCGGCTTTCTAGTCTAGTTCCACACGATGGAGACTCATCCAAGCTGAAGCGACATAAATTAGGGATAGCGTGTCCCAGCATGTTGTTCATTCGGCGGTGCACACTGAAGACACAACCATGCTTCATGAACGGCAGGCCTTCAGTGTCGTGCACGAAAGGTGGCATCCGCTTCACAATGGGGTAGCTGTCCCCAATGAAAAGCGAGTACTCTCCAAGAGTGTTCCTCGGCACCCACGTAGCATTACGGGGGCGAACTCGGCGCCATTCATCTGGTACACGCGGCATCTTAGATCTGGACACATGGTGACGTACATAGTCAAGGTCCATGCATAATAATGTTGTGCTCAAATATGGCGGGCAGTAATACTGTGCAGCAAATAGTACTACTCCGGTATAGAGGAAGTAAAATAACCGGCTTATTATATATAGCCACTCTTGGCTACATGGATGAGATAGTAAGACATGGAAAAACAAAAATGGTGGCAGCTAGTGAGTTCAAGTCTTCAAGGGCCTAGCTAGCTACTCCAAGGAAAAAAGTACTCCTACTAGTACTAGTAAGTAGTATAACAATGAAAGAGAAGGCGAGAGGGTTAAAACATATAATACTAAATGGAATACTTGGGTAGATGGTGACGGTCCGATCGTGGTAGATTGTGTGACCATGTTGCACATTAGTGGTACCATGGGTAACGACTGCTAAGATAGTTGATCCCAATATGCCAAATTCAGCTACAAGGTTCCAGGTTAGACCGAATCGCGGATGCAGATGCACATCCAGGATCGGCGATCTTATTTTGATCGGGGGATGACTGGTCCCTGCAAAATAATGGAGTACCGTTAGGGATGCAAATGATGGTTTGTGGCTTTGTGCATTCCGTTTGTAATCTCCCGTACCGTAGGATGGCAACCAGATGAAACAAGTCCCCTGGCTTGTCACCGCGAAGATGCGGCCTAGATGGCGCACAACGTCTTCGAACGTGTAGGGGTACAAATCTGCCGCGGCCAACATGCGCCAGCCTCTGCCATTGCTGCCTCTTGCATTGATGGCAATCCTTATGTCGAACACCGCGATGAGATAGTAATCGTCGTAGCCGCGTCGCTTTGTCAGCGGGTCCGCAATTGCTATCTTCTTCAATCTCATGTAGGCATCATCTTACGTATTCAAGCCCAACCAGTCCGAAAGGCCGATCCCAATGGTGGAGAAGGGGTCTACGGGAACGGCCGCACTGCTATGGATGTTGTGCAAAATGATGGTGGTATCCGACCGGAGGTATGCAAGCCAATCTTTGTTGGCACCGACCCAGACCTATATATAAGACGGTGGGCAGAGGAGAAATTACGGGATGGAAATGGAATAACTAAGTACTACATGATCAAACTCCATGACTGACCTGCTCATCGGACAAAATCCGACTACCTCTCAACGTCGACAAATCTAGCGGAGTCAACGTGCAACCATGGCCAGGGAGCAGTGGACTGTTCGAAGGATTGTCCCATAGAAGAACCTTCTCCTCGAGGACGCATGGAAGACCAACAAGCATGGCCTTTTCCCAAGCCTGTTTAAGCACTGTCTTGAAAAAGTTGGTGCAGGAAGCACCGAGTCTTGCGGCGGTGAGGACGTCGAAGCGGCGTGCGATTTCTCCCAGAGGATCGCCGTCCAAGTTCTCCCAGCCCTGACGAGGAGGAGAACTGCCTGGCGAATCCATGGGAGCAGCGACGAACTGCCTTCTCTTCAGGGGGAGGGGAACTGGCGAGGAGGAGATAAGAGCGTAGTAACCGCAGGGCCTCGTCCCTTCCAACTGTAGCTCCTCGATCATTCCTTAGCAAAGGGGTGAGGCTATTATTTACTACGTACTCATACTGTAGCAGTACTAGTACTACTTTCTCAACTAGTAGTGCGATGTACTGTACTTCTAGTATAGTGCACCCGTTTTGAACTCTTGAATCTCAGGGCCAAGGAGCTACAGTTGGAAGTGGAGGGTACTACTGTTCTCTAGAACCATCGCTGTACTATCAATGCAGGGAAAGTACACCTGCGTAGTGGGTACTCTTGGTGCTCTATTCAAGCGCGTAGCTGGCCTACTCAGCCGCTCCTCTCACTCACACACTAGCAGCCTGTTTATCTGCGACGGTTACTGCGGGGGCAGAACATCTGAGTTATTTGATACAGCGAGACTAGGCTTTTCGCTTCCATTTGTGGAGGTGTAATGGATCTCGTCGAACTTTGTTAGTAGTTCCTTCTTTATGAATGAGATGAGGCAAACCTTTTTCCTCCGTTTGAAAAAAAACACGTCAAGAGGAATTTCTTTTATAGAGCCGATAATGGAGTGAAGTACATGCGTGCAACGCCACAAGCTACATAGTAGTAGAGTACTAGTAGCACTTTACGTACAGAGCCATATTGCACAGTTCCCAATGCCGCGCCAGGCTTTTCCGGCTCCTCGGGCTTAATTGGGAGGCGCTAGTTTAAATATGCTACTAGCTGACGAGGAAGCTGCAAGCGAGGTGCGGCTAGGGCGAGCACGCGAGCCACGAGATGATGGGAAGGAAAACCCGTTCACGTGGCTAGGCTATCCAGTGCACCCAGAATGTGGTGCGGCACGTCCGTTCGACTTCAAAAATCAAACTACCCATGTATAATATTGGCTCGCAGCGAAGTTACTATTAAAAAAAAGGCCGCCGTGCGTTCGGCCGGGATCGAACCCACAAAACGAGGTATACACTCCCGCGACCACTAGTAGTACTCGTTGGAGTACAACGCAACCTAGAATTGCCTTTTGTCGCTAGTACATTGTTCCTTACAAGAAACCACTAATAATGCCAAGAAACTACTACCACTTGCATATGTGGCGGACTTAAGATAAGACTACCTTATCAACCATTGGACATGCCCTTACCAACCAGCCCTACCAAGAAACGACTACTCTAAAAGGGCCGTTATAGGCATGTTTCAACCCATGTCGCCCCTTAAGTGAACGCCTTCTATTCGACCGGCAAGTTTGGCGTTATGACTTGTGGGACCTACATGTCAGTCTGCACAAAAATCCCCGAGTGACCTCCTACCTCCGGCCCATCCACCTAGTCATCCTCGGCCATGGGACGCAGCTACGACCGCCGGCAGAAGGCGAGGTCAAAACCGCCGGTGGTGCGGAGCCCATCTTGCGGCAGCCCAGATGCCAGCTCTGTCCGGCGCTCGCGGCCGCTAGCCAGCCAAGATAGCTCTGTCCAGCTTCTTGTCTGCAAGGTTTGCTAGCTAGATTGGCACGGCGGCACGGCGGCTTGCTCGCGCGCGCCGCGCTAAGGCCAGCCATCTGGCTCGAGCGAAGGCCAGCGCGGCGGCTTGCTCGCTCGTGAGTCACGCTTGGGCCAGCCTGCCAAACCGTGCGGAGGCCACCGCGGCGTCCGGCCCGTCCGGCGGAGCGGCGGCCAACTCGCTCATCACCGGCGCCACCGACGAACACGCATCAGTACTGTTTGAAGTATTGTTCAGGAAAAATAATGATTTGAGGGGGAATAACAGGATAGAAGGTCAAATGTGGGTCCTTCATGTCAACGGTCAAACAAAATGTGTTGGTTTAAGCTGCCTCGTTAGCACGGATGTGTGGGCCAACCCTGTCATAAACAGGTTTAAACGAGCCTAATCGGCACTAGGTAGTAGTTTTTGGCGCGGATTAAGAAATTTTGGGTATGTTTTTGCTATTTTTTGTACAATAGTTTCTTCCTAGGGCTGGTTCAAAGTGGTAGTTTTTTGTTAAATACTCTACATATTGTAAGTAGGAGCGAAAGTTAAGCTTTGGAAGCCAATAAGAAAGGCTAGTTACATAGTGCATATGTGTACGTGATTGAAAGTAAATATCAACCATGAGTGACTAATATCTTGATGGAAAACTCGAAACTATGGAAATACTAGCATTTTTTTGCATGGTTGGAAATACTAGCAATGTTCCTTTGCGTTGCAACGGATCATAATTAGAATAATACTTATTCACAAACTTGATACAAAACACTCTAATTTTGATATACATATATCACTAGAGATATATTATGTTTCAATCAGAATATATTCCTTGGGCTATTTTGGTGAAGTGAGGGAGGGATGTGGTTGGTTTTAAGATACTAATTATGGGGTTTTCTGCAAATTGGTAGAGAAGTGGGATGTTGGTGAGAAAAGGCAACAACTTACCACACAGTCGTTAGATGTAGATCTAATGGTCAGAAATGACAGATGGCAGACACACCATCATCACCAACTTAGTCTTCTGTAGGAGTACCAGCAAGATGTCCGTGCATTGCACGAAACATCAAGGTGCATTTTTTATAAAAACACTTGTTGTGATTGACCCATGCGGGAGTAATCCCATGTGTAAAAACTAATGATATCTCGAGAAATAGGAGATAAGGTGAAGAGGAGTGGGGCGTGGTGGTGATTGGTGGTCGGACTGAGCAGAGGCTTGGGGATGGACGACGCCGGCAGCGGCCACTAGGCCAGTTTGTTCCAAAGGCTTCCTTTTTTAATTGCTCAACAATGAGGTTGTTGGAGATAAGGATGAACGAGGGAAGGCCTTGTCTGCAAGTGTGGAGAGAGGTGCGGGTATCTTTTAGTTTAATTTCCATCCGTCAGATATAGATCGAACGGTCTATATTGTAAGATGGCACGCGTACCATCATCACCAACTTGGTTTTTTATAAGAGAAGAAATATAAGTATGGAGATACAAACGTATTATCGATACTTGTTTCCGTAAACTAGGATCTACATTCTATTCAACGCCTCAGCATGTGGGGCCCTAGCACAATGACTTCTCGACTGTGTAAAACAAAGGTTTTCCCGTCGCCGATAAGGAGGGGGTGACGGCGGCGCATTTTCGGCTTGCTCTAGTCCTAGTAGTCATACTAGGTGGTCTACGCACGTGTAGATTTATTCTTTTTCATGTCTCGTGTTCGTCGTACTGCCACGACTGTTGATGAATAGACGGTAAGTTATTCACGGGGAAACTCTTGTTGGGCGTGTTTGCGAGAGAGAGAGACAGTGTGCGTGTGTGATATGTCTAGAGACTGGGGCAATGATAAGAGATTCTTTGTGTCTATGTGTGTGGAGGATAGAGAGAGACATGTACATGGGGCTTTGTGTTGTGTAACATGGAGACACATAGACATAATCAGAGAGTGAGTATGTGAGATACACATGCGGACATGGGGAGAGATGAGGATCCAGATAAATGGGTGTTTGTGCGTGTCTGTGTGTGTTTGTGTGCGCGTTTGTGTGTGAGAGGGAGTGTGTGTATGTGGAGTAGAGAGATCACTAATGATGTAAACCTAGTATAAGGGAAGGGGAATGGTGTGACATGTGTGTCAGAGAGAGACAAAGGCATGTGTAGTAGCGGGATAGCATGGGTGCGGGCGGGGAGTAGACTATTTGGAAGAGACATCGAGTGTGTGTGGGAGAGGGGTGTGAGAGCGAGCGAGAGAGAGAGAGCGACGGGGAGAGAGAGAGGAAGAGAGGGGGGAGAGGGGTCGTTTGTGTCCATAAATGGCGTATAGATAGGGAGACAATGTTGATGTTGTTCGAAATTGGCCTATGTACGGAGACGCAAGGGAAGTGAGTCACCGTGTGTGTGATAGGGACTTCATGAGAGATCTAGAATAGATGATGTAGAGAACAACGTGCGAGATTGAGAATGATGATACATTAGGGAGCTATGGAAAGAGTCACGGCATATATGTATACAGGGAAGGAGCTGGGGCGGGTCCGCATGTGGGAGAGATAGAAAGAGGAGAGTGGTGCACAAGGAGACAAAGTGTGCTTGTTTGTAGTGGGGGTGGTGTGTGAGGTGAGTGTGCGAGAACCACATAACTAGGGAGATAGACGTTTGGGGGCGACGTTTTGTGTGTATGGGAAAGATACACTCTACATAGTGCGTGTGCTTGGCAAAGAGAGATGCCGGGAGACCTAGATAGTGGGGGAAGATATGTGTGCATGCTCGAGAGACAAAGTGATAGAGACCTATATTAGGGTCTGGACTTTAGAAGAGAGGGGGGTGTTAATGTGATCGTGTGAGAGAACGACTTGTGTGTGTGGGGGGGGGGGTTGACTTCAGATAAAGAGTGAGGTGTCTATATTTGAGGGACTTTAGCGTAATTGAGATATATATGGTCAATAGTGTGTGCATTCATGGTTGATCAATTTGTTTCACAGTTTGGACTATGAGACAACGATACTTTTGAACATGCGTGATATACCATGATGTACCAGAATTACAAACCTAAATTGGAATTTTGGAATTCGACTCCATCATTAGCTTTTGTAATTCATTTAAATGGAGGTACATTTTTGCTAGAGATATACACATACGGGCATGTTCAAACTTTATAATCATCCAGTTTATTCATACACATACACATTTTTGCTTTTGTCATCATATTTAGGATAAACACGTTTGGAATTTCATTTGAATTGGACCGTATGATGGTATTTACTTGTACTAGCTCAATGATCCATATTTGAATTGAATGGACAATCTAAGTTTCGAGTTGGAGACATTGATTTTCAAAACTTGCACTTTTTTTGCGTGCAAAACAAATAAATTCTCGGCCATGATATCATAGTCGGCCGTACAAGAGCAGAACACTTTCAGGCGCCAAAAGCTTTGAAACTTCCCGCTCACATCGAAATATCTCGCGCCCGAAAGTTTAGCCCTGTGATATTCCTGTTTTACCCCTGCCACATGAACGAAAAAGGGCTGCTTTGGTAACTCCATTGTTTTCCCCTCTTTGCCCCCAACATTCTTCCCCAGAGCCCCTCCCCTTCCCCTCCCCAACCCCCCAACCACGGCAAGCCGCCGAATCTAGTCCTCCGCCGCAGCGGTGGATCACACCCCGCCGGATCTACCTCCCGCACCTTGGAACCCCTAACTGCCAACTCACCACTTCACCGGAGCCGCTTCAGCGACTGCTTGTCCACCGCTCCAGATCTCATTGACCGCCATCATGGTCCACCGCATCGGATCTGCTTAACCGGTGCCCTCGTCCACCACAGTGTAGGCCCTTCACTGACTCCCTCGTTAGCCCCATCGCTGGCCCTTCATACAAGCCCACGTCCGCCGCAACAGGTCCGCCTCACCGAAAGCACTGTACACCGCGCCCGCCGAAGCCTTCGTCCACTGCACCAGACACGCTCCACGGACGCCATATTCAACTCCACCGGCCCTGCTTTACTGACGCTGCAGCCTCATCAGGTTATTTCGATTTGTACTCCTTAGGTTTTTCTCTTCTTGATCGTGCAACTGTTCACTTACCACAGATGACCTTTCTTGCATGTCGACAAGCACCGCAACCGAAGCACCGGAGCCGCTTGAGCGACGGCGACAGCGGGCCCAAACTCAACCGCAACACGAGCACCATCGACGATCCTTATGAAGGAAATATGCCCTAGAGGCAATAATAAAGTTATTATTTATTTCCTTATATCATGATAAATGTTTATTATTCATGCTAGAATTGTATTAACCGGAAATATGATACATGTGTGAATACATAGACAAACAGAGTGTCACTAGTATGCCTCTACTTGACTAGCTCGTTAATCAAAGATGGTTATGTTTCCTAACCATTGACATGAGTTGTCATTTGATTAACAGGATCACATCATTAGGAGAATGATGTGATTGACTTGACCCATTCCGTTAGCTTAGCACAAGATCGTTTAGTATTCTGCTATTGCTTTCTTCATGACTTATACATGTTCCTATGACTATGAGATTATGCAACTCCCGTTTACCGGAGGAACACTTTGTGTGCTACCAAACGTCACAACGTAACTGGGCGATTATAAAGGTGCTCTACAGGTGTCTCCGAAGGTACTTGTTGGGTTGGCGTATTTCGAGATTAGGATTTGTCACTCCGATTGTCCGAGAGGTATCTCTGGGCCCACTCGGTAATGCACATCATTATAAGCCTTGCAAGCATTGCAACTAATGAGTTAGTTGCGGGATGATGTATTACGAAACGAGTAAAGAGACTTGCCGGTAACGAGATTGAACTAGGTACTGAGATACCGACGATCGAATCTCGGGCAAGTAACATACCGATGACAAAGGGAACAACGTATGTTGTTATGCGGTTTGACCGATAAAGATCTTCGTAGAATATGTGGGAGCTAATATGAGCATCTAGGTTCCGCTATTGGTTATTGACCGGAAACGTGTCTCGGTCATGTCTACATAGTTCTCGAACCCGTAGGGTCCGCACGCTTAAAGTTCGATGACGGTTATATTATGAGTTTATGAGTTTTGATGTACCGAAGGTTGTTCGGAGTCCCGGATGTGATCACGGACATGACGAGGAGTCTCGAAATGTTCGAGACATGAAGATTGATATATTGGACGACTATATTCGGACACCGGAATGGTTCCGGGGGTTATCGGATATTTATCGGAGTACCGGGGGTTACCGGAACCCCCCCGGGAAGCTATTGGGCCTTATGGGCCTTAGTGGAAAGGAGAGAGGGAGGCAAAGAGGTGGCGCGCGGCCCCCCTTGCCCCAATCTGAATTGGGAAAGGGAAGGGGGCGGCGGCCCCCCTTCTCCTTCCTTCTCTCCACCTCCTCCTTCCCCCTTCTCCTAGTTGGAATAGGAAAGCGGGGGGACAAACCTACTTGGAGTAGTATTGCCCTCCCTTGGGCGCGCCTGTCCCCTTGGCCGGCCCTCTCCTCCTCCCCCCTTTATATACGGAGGAGGGGGGCACCCCATAGACACAACAATTTATCTCTTGATCTCTTAGCCGTGTGCGGTGCCCCCCTCCACCATAATCCACCTCGATAATATCGTAGAGGTGCTTAGGCGAAGCCCTGCGTCGGTAGAACATCATCATCGTCACCACGCCGTCGTGCTGACGGAACTCTCCCTCAAAGCTCAGCTGGATCGGAGTTCTAGGGACGTCATCGAGCTGAACGTGTGCTGAACTCGGAGGTGTCGTACGTTCGGTACTTGATCGGTTGGATCGTGAAGACGTACGACTACATCAACCGCGTTGTGCTAACGCTTCCGCTTTCGGTCTACGAGGGTATGTGGACACACTCTCCCCTCTCGTTGCTATGCATCACCATGATCTTGTGTGTGCATAGGAATTTTTTTGAAATTACTACATTCCCCAACAGTGGTTTCAGAGCCTGGTTTTATGCGTAGATGTTATATGCACGAGTAGAACACAAGTGAGTTGTGGGCGATATAAGTCATACTGCTTACCAACATGTCACACTTTGGTTGGCGGTATTGTTGGATGAAGCGGTCCGGACCGACATTACGCATACGGTTACGCGAGACTGGTTCTACTGACGTGCTTTGCACACAGGTGGTTGGCGGGTGTCAGTTTCTCCAACTTTAGTTGAACCGAGTGTGGCTACGTCCGGTCCTTGAGAAGGTTAAAACAACACTAACTTGACAAACTATCGTTGTGGTTTTGGTGCGTAGGTAAGAACGGTTCTTGCTCAGCCCATAGCAGCCACGTAAAACTTGCAACAACAAAGTAGAGGACGTCTAACTTGTTTTTGCAGGGCATGTTGTGATGTGATATGGTCAAGGCATGATGCTATATTTTATTGTATGAGATGATCATGTTTTGTAACCGAGTTATCGGCAACTGGCAGGAGCCATATGGTTGTCGCTTTATTGTATGCAATGCAATCGCCCTGTAATTGCTTTACTTATCACTAAGCGGTAGCGATAGTCGTAGAAGCAATAGTTGGCGAGACGACAACAATGCTACGATGGAGATCAAGGTGTCGCGCCGGTGACGATGGTGATCATGACGGTGCTTCAGAGATGGAGATCACAAGCACAAGATGATGATGGCCATATCATATCACTTATATTGATTGCATGTGATGTTTATCTTTTATGCATCTTATTTTGCTTTGATTGACGGTAGCATTATAAGATGATCTCTCACTAAATTCAAGGTATAAGTGTTCTCCCTGAGTATGCACCGTTGCGATAGTTCTTCGTGCTGAGACACCACGTGATGATCGGGTGTGATAAGCTCTTCGTTCAAATACAACGGGTGCAAAACAGTTGCACACGCGGAATACTCAGGTTAAACTTGACGAGCCTAGCATATGCAGATATGGCCTCGGAACACTGAAACTGAAAGGTCGAGCGTGAATCATATAGTAGATATGATGAACATAGTGATGTTCACCATTGAAACTACTCCATCTCACGTGATGATCGGACATGGTTTAGTTGATATGGATCACATGATCACTTAGAGGATTGGAGGGATGTCTATCTAAGTGGGAGTTCTTAAGTAATATGATTAATTGAACTTTAATTTATCATGAACTTAGTCCTGGTAGTATTAGCATATCTATGTTGTAGATCAATAGCTCGCGTTTAGCTCCCCTGTTTTATTTTGATATGTTCCTAGAGAAAACTGAGTTGAAAGATGTTAGTAGAAATGATGCGGATTGGATCCGTGATCTGAGGATTATCCTCATTGCTGCACAGAAGAATTATGTCCTTGATGCACCGCTAGGTGACAGACCTATTGCAGGAGCAGATGCAGACGTTATGATCGTTTGGCTAGCCCAATATGATGACTACTTGATAGTTTAGTGCACCATGCTTAACGGCTTAGAATCGGGACTTCAAAGACGTTTTGAACGTCATGGACCATATGAGATGTTCCAGGAGTTGAAGTTAATATTTCAAGCAAATACCCAAGTTGAGAGATATGAAGTCTCCAACAAGTTCTATAGCTAAAAGATGGAGGAGAATAGCTCAAGCAGCGAGCATGTGCTCAGATTGTCTGGGTACTACAATCGCTTGAATCAAGTGGGAGTTAATCTTCCAGATAAAATAGTGATTGACAGAATTCTCTAGTCACCATCACCAAGTTAGTAGAACTTCGTGATGAACTATAATATGCAAGGGATGACGAAAACAATTCCCAAGCTCTTCGCGATGCTAAAATCGGCGAACGTAGAAATCAAGAAAAACATCAAGTGTTGATGGTTGACAAGACCACTAGTTTCAAGAGAAAGGGCAAAGGGAAGAAGGGGAACTTCAAGAAGAAAGGCAAGCAAGTTGCTGCTCAAGTGAAGAAGCCCAAGTCTAGACCTAAGCCTGAGACTAAGTGCTTCTACTACAAAGGGACTGGTCACTAGAAGTGGAACCACCCCAAGTATTTGGCGGATAAGAAGGATGGCAAAGTGAACAAGCTATATTTGATATACATGTTAGTGATGTGAACCTTACTAGTGTTTATAGTAACCCCTGGGTATTTGATACTTGTTCGGTTGCTAAAAATTAGTAACTTGAAACAGGAGTTACAGAATGAACAGAGACTAGTTAAGGGTGAAGTGATGATGTGTGTTGGAAGTGGTTCCAAGATTGATATGATCATCATCGCACACTTGTTGGGGAACGTAGTAATTTCAAAAAAATTCCTACGCACACGCAAGATCATGGTGATGCATAGCAACGAGAGGGGAGAGTGTCGTCCACGTACCCTCGTAGACCGAAAGCAGAAGCGTTAGCACAACGCGGTTGATGTAGTCGTACGTCTTCACGATCCGACCGATCAAGTACCGAACGCACGGCACCTCCGAGTTCAGCACACGTTCAGCCCGATGACGTCCCTCGAACTCCGATCCAACCGAGTGTTGAGGGATAGTTTCGTCAGCGCGACGGCGTGGTGACGATGATGATGTTCTACCGACGCAGGGCTTCGCCTAAGCACCGCTACAGTATTATCGAGGTGGACTATGGTGGAGGGGGCACCACACACGGCTAAAAGATCAATGATCAATTGTTGTGTCCCTAGGGTGCCCCCTGCCCCCGTATATAAAGGAGCAAGGGGGGAGGTGCGGCCGGCCAAGAGGGGCGCGCCAGGAGGAGTCCTACTCCCACCGGGAGTAGGACTCCCTCCCTATTCCTTGTTGGATTAGGAGAAGAGGGGGAAAGAGGTGGAGGAGAAGAAGGAAAGGGGGGCGCCGCCCCCCTCTCCTTGTCCTATTCGGACTAGGGGGGAGGGGCGCATGGCCCTTGCCTTGGCCGCCTCTCCTCTTCTCCACTAAGGCCCACTATGGCCCATTAACCCCCGGGGGGTTCCGGTAACCCCTCCGGTACTCCGGTAAAATCCCGATTTCACCCGGAACACTTCCGATATCCAAATATAGGCTTCCAATATATCAATCTTCATGTCTCGACCATTTCAAGACTCCTCGTCATGTCCGTGATCACATCCGGGACTCCGAACAACCTTCGGTACATCAAAACATATAAACTCATAATATAACTGTCATCGAAACGTTAAGCGTGCGGACCCTACGGGTTCGAGAACTATGTAGACATGACCGAGACACGTCGCCGGTCAATAACCAATATCAGAACTTGGATGCTCATATTGGCTCCCACATATTCTACGAAGATCTTTATCGGTCAGACCGCATAACAACATACGTTGTCCCCTTTGTCATCGGTATGTTACTTGCCCGAGATTCGATCGTCGATATCTCAATACCTAGTTCAATCTCGTTACCGGTAAGTCTCTTTACTCGTTCTGTAATACATCATCCCGCAACTAACTCATTAGTTGCAATGCTTGCAAGGCTTATAGTGATGTGCATTACCGAGTGGGCCCAGAGATACCTCTCCGACAATCGGAGTGACAAATCCTAATCTCGAAATACGCCAACCCAACAAGTACCTTCGGAGACACCTGTAGAGCACCTTTATAATAACCCAGTTACGTTGTGACGTTTGGTAGCACACAAAGTGTTCCTCCGGTAAACGGGAGTTGCATAATCTCATAGTCATAGGAACATGTATAAGTCATGAAGAAAGCAATAGCAACAAACTAAACGATCAAGTGCTAAGCTAACGGAATGGATCAAGTCAATCACATCATTCTCCTAATGATGTGATCCCGTTAATCAAATGACAACCCATGTCAATGGCTAGGAAACTTAACCATCTTTGATCAACGAGCTAGTCAAGTAGAGGCATACTAGTGACACTCTGTTTGTCTATGTATTCACACATGTATTATGTTTCCGGTTAATACAATTCTAGCATGAATAATAAACATTTATCATGATATAAGGAAATAAATAATAACTTTATTATTGCCTCTAGGGCATATTTCCTTCAGTATCCCACTTGCACTAGAGTCAATAATCTAGATTACAGAGTAATGATTCTAACACCCATGGAGCCTTGGTGCTGATCATGTTTTGCTCGTGGAAGAGGCTTAGTCAACGGGTCTGCAACATTCAGATCCGTATGTATCTTGCTAATATCTATGTCTCCCACCTGGACTAAATCCCGGATGGAATTGAAGCGTCTCTTGATGTGCTTGGTTCTCTTGTGAAATCTAGATTCCTTCGCCAAGGCAATTGCACCAGTATTGTCACAAAAGATTTTCATTGGACCCGATGCACTAGGTATGACACCTAGGTCAGATATGAACTCCTTCATCCAGACTCCTTCATTTGCTGCTTCCGAAGCAGCTATGTATTCCGCTTCACATGTAGATCCCGCCACGATGCTTATTTTAGAACTGCACCAACTGACAGCTCCACCGTTCAATGTAAACACGTATCCGTCTTGCGATTTAGAATCGTCCGGATCAGTGTCAAAGCTTGCATCAACGTAACCATTTACGATGAGCTCTTTGTCACCTCCATAAACGAGAAACATATCCTTAGTCCTTTTCAGGTATTTTAGGATGTTCTTGACCGCTGTCCAGTGATCCACTCCTGGATTACTTTGGTACCTCCCTGCTAGACTTATAGCAAGGCACACATCAGGTCTGGTATACAACATTGCATACATGATAGAGCCTATGGCTGAAGCATAGGGAACATCTTTCATTTTCTCTCTATCTTCTGCAGTGGTCGGGCATTGAGTCTTACTGAACTTCACACCTTGTAACATAGGCAAGAACCCTTTCTTTGCTTGATCCATTTTGAACTTCTTCAAAACTTTGTCAAGGTATGTGCTTTGTGAAAGTCCAATTAAGCGTCTTGATCTATCTCTATAGATCTTGATTCCCAATATATAAGCAGCTTCACCGAGGTCTTTCATTGAAAAACTCTTATTCAAGTATCCCTTTATGCTATCCAGAAATTTTATATCATTTCCAATCAACAATATGTCATCCACATATAATATCAGAAATGCTACAGAGCTCCCACTCACTTTCTTGTAAATACAGGCTTCTCCAAAAGTCTGTACAAAACCAAATGCTTTGATCACACTATCAAAGCGTTTATTCCAACTCCGAGAGGCTTGCACCAGTCCATAAATGGATCGCTGGAGCTTGCACACTTTGTTAGCTCCCTTTGGATCGACAAAACCTTCCGGTTGCATCATATACAACTCTTCTTCCAGAAATCCATTCAGGAATGCAGTTTTGACATCCATTTGCCAAATTTCATAATCATAAAATGCGGCAATTGCTAACATGATTCGGACAGACTTAAGCATCGCTACGGGTGAGAAGGTCTCATCATAGTCAATCCCTCGAACTTGTCGAAAACCTTTTGCAACAAGTCGAGCTTTATAGACGTCAGCGTCAGTCTTCTTCTTGAAGATCCATTTATTCTCAATTGCTTGCCGATCATCGGGCAAGTCAACCAAAGTCCATACTTTGTTCTCATACATGGATCCCATATCAGATTTCATGGCCTCAAGCCATTTTGCGGAATCTGGGCTCACCATCGCTTCTTCATAGTTCATAGGTTCGTCATGGTCTAGTAACATAACCTCCAGAACAGGATTACCGTACCACTCTGGTGCGGATCTTACTCTGGTTGACCTACGAGGTTCAACAACAACTTGATCTGAAGTTCCATGATCATCATCATTAACTTCCTCACTAATTGGTGTAGGCGTCACAAGAACATATTTCTGTGATGAGCTACTTTCCAATAAGGGAGCAGGTACAGTTACCTCATCAAGTTCTACTTTCCTCCCACTCACTTCTTTCGAGAGAAACTCCTTCTCTAGAAAGGATCCATTCTTAGAAACAAATGTCTTGCCTTCGGATCTGTGATAGAAGGTGTACCCAACAGTCTCCTTTGGGTATCCTATGAAGACACATTTCTCCGATTTGGGTTCGAGCTTATCAGGTTGAAGCTTTTTCACATAAGCATCGCAGCCCCAAACTTTAAGAAACGACAACTTTGGTTTCTTGCCAAACCACAGTTCATAAGGCGTCGTCTCAACGGATTTTGATGGTGCCCTATTTAACGTGAATGCAGCCGTCTCTAAAGCATAACCCCAAAACGATAGCGGTAAATCAGTAAGAGACATCATAGATCGCATCATATCTAGTAAAGTAAGATTACGACGTTCGGACACACCATTACGCTGTGGTGTTCCGGGTGGCGTGAGTTGCGTAACTATTCTGCATTGTTTTAAATGTAGACCAAACTCGTAACTCAAATATTCTCCTCCACGATCAGATCGTAGAAACTTTATTTTCTTGTTACGATGATTTTCAACTTTACTTTGAAATTCTTTGAACTTTTCAAATGTTTCAGACTTATGGTTCATTAAGTAGATATACCCATATCTGCTCAAATCACCTGTGTAGGTGAGAAAATAACGATATTCGCCACGAGCCTCAACATTCATCGGACCACATACATCTGTATGTATGATTTCCAACAAATCTGTTGCTCTCTCCATAGTACCGAAGAACGGCGTTTTAGTCATCTTGCCCATGGGGCACGGTTCGCAAGTACCAAGTGATTCATAATCAAGTGGTTCCAAAAGTCCATCAGTATGGAGTTTCTTCATGCGCTTTATACCGATATGACCTAAACGGCAGTGCCACAAATAAGTTGCACTATCATTATCAACTCTGCATCTTTTGGCTTCAACATTATGAATATGTGTATCACTACTATCTAGATTCATCAAAAATAGACCACTCTTCAAGGGTGCATGACCATAAAAGATATTACTCATATAAATAGAACAACCATTATTCTCTGATTTAAATGAATAACCGTCTCGCATAAAACAAGATCCAGATATAATGTACATGCTCAACGCTGGCACCAAATAACAATTATTTAGGTCTAATACTAATCCCGAAGGTAGATGTAGAGGTAGCGTGACGACGGCGATCACATCGACTTTCGAACCGTTTCCCACGCGCATCGTCACCTCGTCCTTGGCCAGTGTTCGCTTAATCCATAGTCCCTGTTTTGAGTTGCAAATATTAGCAACAGAACCAGTATCAAATACCCAGGTGCTACTGCGAGCTCTGGTAAGGTACACATCAATAACATGTATATCACATATACCTTTGTTCACCTTGCCATCCTTCTTATCCGCTAAATACTTGGGGCAGTTCCGCTTCCAGTGACCAGTCTGCTTGCAGTAGAAGCACTCAGTCTCAAGCTTAGGTCCAGACTTGGGTTTCTTCTCTTGAGCAGCAACTTGCTTGCTGTTCTTCTTGAAGTTCCCCTTCTTCTTCCCTTTGCCCTTTTTCTTGAAACTGGTGGTCTTATTGACCATCAACACTTGATGCTCCTTCTTGATTTCTACCTCTGCAACCTTTAGCATTGCGAAGAGCTCGGGAATCATCTTATCCATTCCTTGCATGTTATAGTTCATCACGAAGCTCTTGTAGCTTGGTGGCAGTGATTGAAGAATTATGTCAATGACGCTATCATCCGGAAGATTAACTCCCAGTTGAATCAAGTGATTGTTATACCCAGACATTTTGAGTATATGCTCACTGACAGAACTATTCTCCTCCATCCTGCAGCTATAGAACTTATTGGAGACTTCATATCTCTCAATCTGGGCATTTGCTTGAAATATTAACTTCAACTCCTGGAACATCTCATATGCTCCAGGACGTTCAAAACGTCGTTGAAGTCCTGGTTCTAAGCCGTAAAGCATGGCACATTGAACTATCGAGTAGTCATCAGCTTTGCTCTGCCAGATGTTCTTAACGTCGTCAGTTGCATCAGCAGCAGGCCTGGCACCCAGCGGTGCTTCCAGGACGTAATTCTTCTGTGCAGCAATGAGGATAATCCTCAAGTTACAGACCCAGTCCGTGTAATTGCTACCATCATCTTTCAACTTTGCTTTCTCAAGGAACGCATTAAAATTCAACGGAACAACAGCACGGGCAATCTATCTACAATCAACATAGACAAGCAAGATACTATCAGGTACCAAGTTCATGATAAATTTAAGTTCAATTAACCATATTACTTAAGAACTCCCACTTAGATAGACATCTCTCTAATCCTCTAAGTGATCACGTGATCCAAATCAACTAAACCATAACCGATCATCACGTGAAATGGATTAGCTTTAAATGGTGAACATCACTATGTTGATCATATCTACTATATGATCCACGCTCGACCTTTCGGTCTCAGTGTTCCGAGGCCATATCTGCATATGCTAGGCTCGTCAAGTTTAACCTGAGTATTCCGCGTGTGCAAAACTGTCTTGCACCCATTGTAGATGGACGTAGAGCTTATCACACCCGATCATCACGTGGTGTCTGGGCACGACGAACTTTGGCAACGGTGCATACTCAGGGAGAACACTTTTACCTTGAAATATAGTGAGAGATCATCTTATAATGCTACCGTCAATCAAAGCAAGATAAGATGCATAAAAGATAAACATCACATGAAATCAATATAAGTGATATGATATGGCCATCATCATTTTGTGCTTGTGATCTCCATCTCCGAAGCACCGTCATGATCACCATCGTCACTGGCGCGACACCTTGATCTCCATCGTAGCACCGTTGTCGTCTCGCCAATCTTATGCTTCTACGACTATCGCTACCGCTTAGTGATAAAGTAAAGCGATTGCATTGCATACAATAAAGCGACAACCATATGGCTCCTGCCAGTTGCCGATAACTCGGTTACAAAACATGATCATCTCATACAATAAAATTTAGCATCATGTCTTGACCATATCACATCACAACATGCCCTACAAAAACAAGTTAGACGTCCTCTACTTTGTTGTTGCAAGTTTTACGTGGCTGCTACGGGCTTAGCAAGAACCGTTCTTACCTACGCATCAAAACTAAAATGATAGTTTGTCAAGTTGGTGCTATTTTAACCTTCGCAAGGACCGGGTGTAGCCACACTCGGTTCAACTGAAGTTGGAGAAACTGACACCCACCAGCCACCTGTGTGCAAAGCACGTCGGTAGAACCAGTCTCGCGTAAGCGTACGCGTAATGTCGGTCCAGGCCGCTTCATCCAACAATACCGCTGAACCAAAGTATGACATGCTGGTAAGCAGTATGACTTATATTGCCCACAACTCACTTGTGTTCTACTCGTGCATATGACATCTACGCATAAAACCAGGCTCGGATGCCACTGTTGGGGAACGTAGTAATTTCAAAAAAATTCCTACGCACACGCAAGATCATGGTGATGCATAGCAACGAGAGGGGAGAGTGTCGTCCACGTACCCTCGTAGACCGAAAGCAGAAGCGTTAGCACAACGCGGTTGATGTAGTCGTACGTCTTCACGATCCGACCGATCAAGTACCGAACGCACGGCACCTCCGAGTTCAGCACACGTTCAGCCCGATGACGTCCCTCGAACTCTGATCCAACCGAGTGTTGAGGGATAGTTTCGTCAGCGCGACGGCGTGGTGACGATGATGATGTTCTACCGACGCAGGGCTTCGCCTAAGCACCGCTACAGTATTATCGAGGTGGACTATGGTGGAGGGGGCACCACACACGGCTAAAAGATCAATGATCAATTGTTGTGTCCCTCGGGTGCCCCCTGCCCCCGTATATAAAGGAGCAAGGGGGGAGGTGCGGCCGGCCAGGAGGGGCGCGCCAGGAGGAGTCCTACTCCCACCGGGAGTAGGACTCCCTCCCTATTCCTTGTTGGATTAGGAGAAGAGGGGGAAAGAGGTGGAGGAGAAGAAGGAAAGGGGGGCGCCGCCCCCCTCTCCTTGTCCTATTCGGACTAGGGGGGAGGGGCGCGCGGCCCTGGCTGCCTCTCCTCTTCTCCACTAAGGCCCACTATGGCCCATTAACCCCCGGGGGGTTCCGGTAACCCCTCCGGTACTCCGGTAAAATCCCGATTTCACCCGGAACACTTCCAATATCCAAATATAGGCTTCCAATATATCAATCTTCATGTCTCGACCATTTCAAGACTCCTCGTCATGTCCGTGATCACATTCGGGACTCTGAACAATCTTCGGTACATCGAAACATATAAACTCATAATATAACTGTCATCGAAACGTTAAGCGTGCGGACCCTACGGGTTCGAGAACTATGTAGACATGACCGAGACACGTCTCCGATCAATAACCAATAGCGGAACCTGGATGCTCATATTGGCTCCCACATATTCTATGAAGATCTTTATCGGTCAGACCGCATAACAACATACGTTGTTCCCTTTGTCATCGGTATGTTACTTGCCCAAGATTCGATCGTCGGTATCTCAATACCTAGTTCAATCTCGTTACCGGTAAGTCTCTTTACTCGTTCTGTAATACGTCATCCCGCAACTAACTCATTAGTTGCAATGCTTGCAAGGCTTATAGTGATGTGCATTACCGAGTGGGCCCAGAGATACCTCTCGGACAATCGGAGTGACAAATCCTAATCTCGAAATACGCCAACCCAACAAGTACCTTCGGAGACACCTGTAGAGCACCTTTATAATAACCCAGTTACGTTGTGACGTTTGGTAGCACACAATGTGTTCCTCTGGTAAACGGGAGTTGCATAATCTCATAGTCATAGGAACATGTATAAGTCATGAAGAAAGCAATAGCAACAAACTAAACGATCAAGTGCTAAGCTAACGGAATGGGTCAAGTCAATCACATCATTCTCCTCATGATGTGATCCCGTTAATCAAATGACAACCCATGTCAATGGCTAGGAAACTTAACCATCTTTGATCAACGAGCTAGTCAAGTAGAGGCATACTAGTGACCCTCTGTTTGTCTATGTATTCACACATGTATTATGTTTCTGGTTAATACAATTCTAGCATGAATAATAAACATTTATCATGATATAAGGAAATAAATAATAACTTTATTATTGCCTCTAGGGCATATTTCCTTCAACACTCCCTATACTTTCGGGATTAGTGTTTAACCTAAATAAGTGTTATTTGGTGTTTGCGTTGAGCATAAATATGATTTGATCATGTTTATTGCAATACGGTTATTCATTTAAGTTAGAGAACAATTGTTGTTCTGTTTACATGAATAGAACCTTCTATGGTCATACACACCAACGAAAATGGTTTGTTGGATCTCGAACGTAGTGATACACATATTCATAATATTGAAGCCAAAAAGATGCAAAGTTAATAATGATAGTGCAACTTATTTGTGGCACTGCCGTTTAGGTCATATTGGTGTAAAAGCGCATGAAGAAACTCCATACTGATGGGCTTTTGGAATCACTTGATTATGAATCACGTGATGCTTGCGAACCATGCCTCTTGGGCAAGATGACTAAAACGCCGTTCTCCGGAACAATGGAGCAAGCAACAGATTTGTTGGAAATCATACATACTGATGTATGTGGTCCGATGAATATTGAGGCTCGAAGTGGGTATCATTATTTTCTGACCTTCACAGATGATTTGAGCAGATATGGGTATATCTACTTAATGAAACAGAAGTCTGAAATATTTGAAAAGTTCATATAATTTCAGAGTGAAGTGGAAAATCATCGTAACAAGAATAAAGTTTCTACGATCTGATCGTGAGAAGAATATTTGAGTTACGAGTTTGGTCTTCATTTGAAACAATGCGAAATAGTTTCGCAACTCACGCCACCTGGAACACCACAGCATAATGGTGTGTCCGAACATTGCAACTGTAGTTTATTAGATATGGTGCAATCTATGATGTCTCTTCCCGATTTACCACTATCGTTTTGGGGTTATGCATTAGAGACAGCTGCATTCACATTAAATAGGGCACCATCTAAATCCGTTGAGACGACACCATATGAACTGTGGTTTTGCAAGAAACCAAAGTTGTCGTTTCTTAAAGTTTGGGGTTGCGATGCTTATGTGAAAAAGTTTCATCCTGATAAGCTCAAACCCAAATCAGATAAATATCTCTTCATAGGATACCCAAAGGAGACAGTTGGGTACACCTTCTATCACAGATCCGAAGGCAAGACATTCGTTGCTAAGAATGGATCCTTTCTAGAGAAGGAGTTTCTCTCGAAAGAAGTGAGTGGGAGGAAAGTAGAACTTGATGAGGTAATTGTACCTGCTCCTGAATAGGAAAGTAGTTCATCACAGAAATCAGTTCCAATGATTCCTACACCAATTAGTGAGGAAGTTAATGATAGTGATCATGAAACTTCAGATCAAGTTACTACCGAACCTCGTAGGTCAACCAGAGTAAGATCCGCACCAGAGTGGTACGCTAATCCTCTTCTCGAGGTCATGTTACTTGAGCATGACGAACCTACGAACTATGAGGAAGCGATGATGAGCCAAGATTCCACAAAATGGCTTGAGGCCATGAAATCTGAGATGGGATCCATGTATGAGAACAAAGTGTGGACTTTGCTTGATTTGCCCAATGATCGGCAAGGCATAGAAAATAAATGGATCTTCAAGAGGAAGACGGACGCTGATAGTAGTGTTACTATCTACAAAGCTAGAATTATCGAAAAAGGTTTTCGACAAGTTCAAGGTGTTGACTACGATGAGAGTTTCTCACTCGTATCTATGCTTAAGTCTGTCCGAATCATGTTAGCAATTGCCGCATTTTATGAAATCTGGCAAATGGATAAACAAAACTGCATTCCTTAATGGATTTATTAAAGAAGAGTTGTATATGATGCAACCAGAAGGTTTTGTCAATCCTAAAGGTGCTAACAAAATATGCAAGCTCCAGCGATCCATCTATGGACTGGTGCAAGCATCTCGGAGTTGGAATATATGTTTTGATAAGTTGATCAAAGCATATAGTTTCATACAGACTTGCGGTGAAGCCTGTGTTTACAAGAAAGTGAGTGGGAGCACTACAACATTTCTTATAAGTATATGTGAATGGCATATTGTTGATCGGAAATAATGTAGAATTATTATGCAAAGCATAAAGGAGTGTTTGAAAGGAGTTTTTCAAAGAAAGACCTCGGTGAAGCTGCTTACATATTGAGCATCAAGATCCATAGAGATAGATCAAGACGCTTGATAAGTTTTTTCAATGAGTGCATACCTTGATAAGATTTTGAAGTAGTTCAAAATGGAACAGTCAAAGAAAGAGTTATTGCATGTGTTACAAGGTGTGAAATTGAGTAAGACTCAAAGCCCGACCACGGCAGAAGATAGAAAGAGAATGAAAGTCATTCCCTATGCCTCAGCCATAGGTTCTATAAAGTATGCCATGCTATGTACCAGATCTATTGTATACCCTACACTAAGTTTGGCAAGGGAGTACAATAGTGATCTAGGAGTAGATCGCTGAACAACGGTCAAAATTATCCTTAGTGGAATAAGGATATGTTTCTCGATTATGGAGGTGACAAAAGGTTCGTCGTAAACGGTTACATCGATGCAAGCTTTGACACCGATCTGGATGACTCTAAGTCTCGATCTAGATACATATTGAAAGTGGGAGCTAATAGCTAGAGTAGCTCCGTGCAGAGCATTGTAAACATAGAAATTTGCAAAATACTTACGGATCTGAATCTGCAGACCCGTTGACTAAAATTATCTCACAAGCAAAACATGATCACACCTTAGTACTCTTTGGGTGTTAATCACATAGCGATGTGAACTAGATTACTGACTCTAGTAAACCCTTTGGGTGTTGGTCACATGTCGATGTGAACTATGGGTGTTAACCACATAAAGATGTGAACCATTGATGTTAAATCACATGGCGATGTGAACTAGATTATTGACTCTAGTGCAAGTGGGAGACTGAAGGAAATATGCCCTAGAGGCAATAATAAAGTTATTATTTATTTCCTTATATCATGATAAATGTTTATTATTCATGCTAGAATTGTATTAACCGGAAACATGATACATGTGTGAATACATAGACAAACAGAGTGTCACTAGTATGCCTCTACTTGACTAGCTCGTTAATCAAAGATGGTTATGTTTCCTAACCATTGACATGAGTTGTCATTTGATTAACGGGATCACATCATTAGGAGAATGATGTGATTGACTTGACCCATTCCGTTAGCTTAGCACACGATCGTTTAGTATTCTGCTATTGCTTTCTTCATGACTTATACATGTTCCTATGACTATGAGATTATGCAACTCCCGTTTACCGGAGGAACACTTTGTGTGCTACCAAACGTCACAACATAACTGGGCGATTATAAAGGTGCTCTACAGGTGTCTCCGAAGGTACTTGTTGGATTGGTGTATTTCGAGATTAGGATTTGTCACTCCGATTGTCGGAGAGGTATCTCTGGGCCCACTCGGTAATGCACGTCATTATAAGCCTTGCAAGCATTGCAACTAATGAGTTAGTTGCGGGATGATGTATTACGAAACGAGTAAAGAGACTTGCCGGTAACGAGATTGAACTAGGTACTGAGATACTGACGATCGAATCTCGGGCAAGTAACATACCGATGACAAAGGGAACAACGTATGTTGTTATGCGGTTTGACCGATAAAGATCTTCGTAGAATATGTGGGAGCCAATATGAGCATCTAGGTTCCGCTATTGGTTATTGACCGGAAACGTGTCTCAGTCATGTCTACATAGTTCTCGAACCCGTAGGGTCCGCACGCTTAAAGTTCGATGACGGTTATATTATGAGTTTATTAGTTTTGATGTACCGAAGGTTGTTCGGAGTCCCGGATGTGATCACGGACATGACGAGGAGTCTCGAAATGGTCGAGACATGAAGATTGATATATTGGACGACTATATTCGGATGCCGGAATGGTTCCGGGGGTTATCGGATATTTATCGGAGTACCGGGGGTTACCGGAACCCCCCCCCCCCCGGGAAGCTATTGGGCCTGATGGGCCTTAGTGGAAAGGAGAGAGGGTGGCCAAGAGGTGGCGCGCGACTCCCCTTGCCCCAATCCGAATTGGGAAAGGGAAGGGGGCGGCGGCCCCCCTTCTCCTTCCTTCTCTCCACCTCCTCCTTCCCCCTTCTCCTAGTTGGAATAGGAAAGGGGGGGGGCAAACCTACTTGGAGTAGGATTACCCCCCCTTGGGCGCGCCTCTCCCTTTGGCCGGCCCTCTCCTCCTTCCCCCTTTATATACAGAGGAGGGGGGCACCCCATAGACACAACAATTGCTCTCTTGATCTCTTAGCCGTGTGCGGTGCCCCCCTCCACCATAATCCACCTCGATAATATCGTAGCGGTGCTTAGGCGAAGCCCTGCGTCGGTAGAACATCATCATCGTCACCACGCCGTCGTGCTGACGGAACTCTCCCTCAAAGCTCAGCTGGATCGGAGTTCGAGGGACGTCATCGAGCTGAACGTGTGCTGAACTCGGAGGTGTTGTACGTTCGGTACTTGATCGGTCGGATCGTGAAGACGTACGACTACATCAACCGCATTGTGCTAACGCTTCCGCTTTCGGTCTACGAGGGTACGTGGACACACTCTCCCCTCTCGTTGCTATGCATCACCATGATCCTGTGTGTGCGTAGGAATTTTTTTGAAATTACTACGTTCCCCAACACCTTAGCTATCAAGTATGACAATGATACCCATATGCCATCGAGAATCAGGTACTATTATCCAACGGCCGGCACCTACGTTCACTTTCTTAGCATAAGCACCGCACCTTTGAATTTCTTCAGGACATCATTCAATTTTTCATGAGACGCGTTATTCTGCTTGCCCCTGTAGGGCCATACTTCTGGCAGTGAACATGTTACATGTGCTAAATTACATACCAGTGCACATATAGTTAATATGCTTTAGTTTTGTCCTAAGTATTACTGTACTTCCTAGATATCACTGCCTACTATTTTACTTCTTGCATGCTATATTTATGATAATGGTGTTGTTCTGATGCCACCTGTTGGTTCCATCAGACTGCTTCATGTTCTCTATGCTTAATTACACATCAGCAAACTAGCATGTGGTTCCGCTGCTTTTTGTTCGTTTTACCCTACATTTTTATGCTAGCTATTACATCACTGCTCCGAGCCTCTGTTCATTACTTTTTTGTGTGTTCTTGATCTCCCCAAGTTGCATGACTAATTTGATGCTTCTATTAATTATGGAGCTGCCAACCCCATCAAGCAAAATATTTGTTCTTTTGGGGCTGGCACTTTGAACAAGCATAAAAATAGAGGGAAGCAGATATATTGTCGTGTATGCACACACCCTTCTTTCATTAGTTTAGATGAACCATTGATGATCAATCCGAACCAGTGCATGCGATTAAAATTAATTTTACCTAAATAGAGGGTGTAGAATAAACTACAACAATTAGATTTGCAACCACGGGATGCTGACGAGATCTTCAAAGAACGTTGCAACAGCAGCGAGGCTTCACTGCAACATATGGTAAGCCAGTGTGTTTTAGTACATGTGAAATGTAATGCATGTGGGCTGCTTTCTTGGCTTGTGCCCTCAATCTATAATCCTACAGAATTACAAATAGTTCAGTTGTCCGCTTTGTTGTATTGCTTGGTTCTAATGCTTGTTTGTTACTTGTTACACTATACCTGAGTTGGCCAATATGTCAGCAGTGCCTGCTGTACTATCGTAAAGAACTGCATGCCTAGTTCATTTGAGTCCTTAACTTTTCCTCTGAACTTCATCACAAGACTGTCTTCGTAGTTTATATGAGGCCACACTGTTAAGTGCTTGCTCAGATTATTTCAACTGCTTAGATGCCTTGGCAACTTAAATATAGCGGTGGTACACGCCCTTTCAACTAGGGATGTCAACTGGGTCCCGTTTAATCCTGATTAAAGTCCACTAGTGGTATGATAGTTCAAAAGAGATTTGTTTTTTGAGGAAAATGAACTAGGGAGCTAGCAAAAACTAACTAGATGGGACTGGCGGATGTCGTTTATTTGCCACTTACATCCCTAGTTTCATCTTACCATTTTAATTTCTTTTCGGCTGATGCTGCTTTGAACCATTTAAATATAGCTTGCCATGCTCGGCAATAATTCGTATGTCGTTTACCATGTAAGATTACTGCCTGGATCATGCGATAACCATCTCTTACTTATGTCCAACGGAAACCTTTCAGGTGCCGTTCACACTAGGACACAATGTACAACCCCAGATTTTATTTGTGGAAGCAGTGCGCCATCCATGTTACCAGATGGTAGCAGTTCAGAGGCAACACCGCCGGAGAGCAATCTGAGCACAAATATTATAGTTCTTGAGGCTCTACTAGAGGCAGAAAGAGATGGTGTGGCTTCCATGAATGAGGTAATCTCGATCTTGAAGCTGGAAATCATGCAATTAGCTGCACGCATTATGCAAGCAACCCAAGAATTGGAGGAAGTAAGAATGTTGCATTTGAAGACGGAGGAGGTCCTGCTACTTCTGCTATCTGAAACCCAGGGTAATCCCAGTTCTTCTTTAGATACCAGTTGAAATTGTCATTGGATTATTGTACTTGCATGTTGTGTCATGTCTCTGAATGGATTATGTTGTAAGACCCCCTATGTTGTCCATGAGTTGTAATGATCCGAATTTTTTAGGCGAGGTAACCCTCAGTACTTGTATGATTGACATAAGGTGAACTGTTTTTCATGTGAGCATATTGTATTGGATGAAATAACTGGTTGACTCAAAGTGTATCCAACCTACTGAATTCGAAGATCATGGCATTTCTAAATCATAATCATATATAAAGGTGGAATAAATCTTTGTTGTGGTTTTGAAGAAATAAATAACAAAATGTAGAATTATTTGTGGATATTCGTAATCGAATAAAAATTGGATTTGGATTTAGTTGCCAGGGCCCAGGGCAAACGTGAATGCTAATTCTCCCAAGTTTTGAATGAAGCGGCTAAACACCCACTATCATTTGTGGGCTGCCCGAAGCAAGTGTTTGCGAGATGGAAATTACTGTCTACCCCTGAAACTTGACATCCTTATCGACCGGATTTACACTGCTGTCGATAGGGGTAGACTAGTAACTTCGATCAGACGTGACACGACGGCCTCTGAGCCCATTCAGACACGGTGGGCGCCAAACGTGGGCGGAAAAACACATTTGATTCAAGCTTGTCCGGAAGACATGTGTCTCTCCTTCCATTTCCCCATCCATCCACGGTGGGCGGCAAACAAACTCTCCTCATCCGAAATCGATGTAGGCTAATATTTTAAATAGGGGCAGATGTGTAACTTCCCTCAGACGTGACACAACCGCCCTACCTGTCAGCCCTGTTCATACACCGTGGGCGCCAACCGTGGGTGGCAAAACACCCTCTCCTCGCCCAAAATTGTTACCGGCAAATATTTGGGAGATGCGAGATTACCGTCCTATCCCCAACCGACGTGATGTCCGAAATTTTAAACAGGGGATAAGTTCGTAACTTTCCCACATTTCAGACAAGCGCGTCCCAAAGTTTGAGATCCCCCCTCCCCCTCCATTTCCCCATTCATACACCGTCGGCGCCACGACAACCTCCCCACTGCGGCTAGCCTCCTCCCTCCGCCACCCCATCCTCCACCTTGCTGGAGCCGCTACCCCACCCCGTCGTCCACTTCAAGAGATGGACGTCTCTCATCCACGGCGCCGGACCAGGATCCTTTCATCACGTCGTCTCGCTTCATCGGCGCCGTCGTCCACCTTGCCGTTGCCGCTCCTATGACCGCCTCGTCCACGGCAACAGGATATATCCCCCGACCCGGTCGTCTGCCGTCTAAAGTCTTCTTCCCCGCCGCCGACAGCCATCGCACCCGCAGCACCCTCAACGAATCAGCAGGGGCCTACACGGCGTCGCAAGAGAGGTGGTACTCTTCCATATGTGCTTAAGTTATTGATCTCACCCGGAAAATAGATCATAAATTGTTTACTGTAATTTTCTTGTCCGTACCAAATCGTAGTGGCTAGTTGAAAGCAAACATTGGTTGCGAAGTAGCTTTGTCCGGTTTGCACCTTCAGATCCGCCATGGCACGGTCACTATACTCATAAATCTTATGGTTTCCCCCCTTTATATTCACTACCATCGTCGTAGGTGCTTCACTACTTCGTGTCGTGCTAGCACTGCTCCTCAAGACCTCAACCCATCAAGCGAAACAACATGCCACTCATAATTCCAAAGCTTACGTGTTGAAATACGAATCTGATATGATGCTCATATTACTAAAATAGAGAATGTTTAATTGGTCACCTAATGTTCCTATATTCGTTCCGTAAAGCATGTGCGCCACCCACTGGTCCAGCTAGTTCCACTTTCCTGATTTACTCTTGATGCTTAGGGGTTTCCCCTTTTATCTACTCTACTATGATCTGCGTAGGTGCTTTCTGTCGTACTAGCATTACTCCACCCTTCAAGCTAAACAACACAACACTCAAAATTCCAAAGCTTAGTTGTTCAAATATGATTGTGATATGATACTGATATTAGTTAATAGACACATTTAATTGGTTAGCTAAAGGTCCCACTTGAGTTTCCAAATGCATGTCGCGACATATAGAGAGACAACAGAATTGCATTTCTTTGTCACTTGTTGACTGTACTTTCTTGTCCATACCAAATCTTAGTTGTTATTTCAAAGCAAACATCGGTTGCTAACTACCCTTTGCACGGTTTGCAGCTTCAGATCTGCCATCCCACTGCCACGGTCAACACTATACTCATCATGCTTACGGTTTCCCCATTTTATGATGACCACGATCAACCTACGTGGTTCGTGTCGTAATAGCACTGCTCCACCCATCGAGCTAAACAAGCTTAGTTGTACAAATTCAAATCTGATATTATGCTGATATTAGTAAAACTGAGAGATGTTTAATTGGTCAGCTAAATGTTCCTACTTTAGTTTCGAAATGCATGTGAGCCACATATGGAGAGACCGGAAGGAATAGTATTTCTCTGTGCGCTCTGGTTCATCATGGGTGGCCAACCGACATTGTATAGAAAGACTTGTAATATCTTCAATCTGCTTGCTCTTCCGCTCTTCTTTAAGATGATCCTCTTCTCTTGCGGTCGACTGGTCAGGTCGAGTTATTCTCCCTTAGTATATTTTGAATCTGTCAGGTCAGGTCGACCTGTTCTTCTTTACTATATGTTGAAGCTATCATCTGCGAAGTATCATCACTTCTGGAGCTCTCATATTTTCAGTAGTAGGCCACATTATATTAATGCACACACCAAATTACAGCATGCATGGCATCCTTAGAAGAATTGCAGAGATAGCACAAAGGGGTTTACAGGGAGGAAGTATTGGATTAGAATCACTTATGCATTACAAAGATAATCTCACTTGTTTTTATGTTGTCATGCATGTTAGGTATTGAACATTATCAAAATGAACATGAGAATGGGCGCACGAGAGGAATATTGTGGAACAATCCACTGGCTAACAAACTTGGCATGGTGGAGGATGGCCTATCTTATTCACCCATCAAGGTGGCTGCTCTAACTTGGCAAGGTTGTATTGGTCGCACATATTTTGCATCTGACCTCTTGCATTACTTCTACTTTGTTACACCATCTGCTTAGTTTAAGCATCATATATGAGTATATGCCATACCTATCCATTTTCTGTACCTATTCCATATGTTGTCATACTATGTTTTTCCAGTCAAATGTTGTTCTTTCGTAATAGATGTCCAAAAGGAAGAGGGTGAGTGCAGATCCTCAAGGAGTACAAACTAGGTATTTGGAAAAGGTAGTGATACCTGTTAAATCAGATAGATCAGAAGCCACAGAAAACACAGGCCCACCTGTACCACACTTTACCCCTACTCCAGTGGCCAAACCCCTATTAGAACTGCTGAGAGCCCAGCGCCAGGTACTGTCTATGATATCAATTCAAAATTTGAACTCCTAAATTTCTGCATGTGCCTTACCTTCTCTCTTGTATGAAAACTAATTTCATATGAATCTCCTTGCTCAAAGGATCATAGGATCTCACGACAATACTGGGCTCTGCATTGCTCTTGTCAGTACCTCTTGCCCTTTGTCAACATACTTACACTCATTGTTGTTTGATTATGTAGCATCACTGTAAATGTTTGCTTCTTTATCCTCCCTTTGCTTGAAATTATAAGATATATATTTACTCTTAGATAAATGTAGAATTAACACAATGGTTATGAAGTTTTGGATTCCTCATGTAAGTACCTGTTGTCATGTACTCCCTCTGTATCGAATTAATTGTTGATCAATTGGATGTATTTAGAACTTAATAGTGCTAGATACATCCATTTGAGCGACAAGTAACAACGGACGGTGGTGGTATTACTGTACTTGCATCGCGAGATAGTTGATTGACTAGCATTACTCTGCATCTTATCTGCCCTGCCCTCCACTTTCTCCAAATTATCATATCTACATTTACTCTTACCAAAATGTTGAATAAAGCCAATGCCACTGCACACGTTGATGTCTGCATTCCTCTTGTCAGTACCTTTTGCCTTGTAACGCTGTACTTAATTAATTGCTATTTGATTATGTATCATCAGTTTGCACCTGAGCTTCATTATCCTCTGTTTCTTCCAATATTATTTGATCTATATTTACTCTTTGCAAAATGTAGAATAATGGCAACGCTTATAAAGAATTTTCTTTGGGGAATTTATTGAATTATCCTTCCATCAACATGGAGAAGGGCTTTGTCCAGCCCATGTTTACATGTAATGTAAGTGCATCCTTCTCAAGCCTTCAAACTTTGTTCTAGTATAGATTTGGATAGGCATCATTTCCTCCACTGCTGTTTACTTTGCTGTTTACATCTGATTGGATGTTTGCAACAACTACCAGTTTTAAATTGTAGTTGTAAAAACATGTTCCTTATGCAGAACAGATCCATTTATTTGCTTATATAATTGTGGAACCTGTTATGTGTCTCCTTATTTCTCTTTCAGAGTCGTATCTCTTATGCCAGGCAGAACTTTAGGGAAGATAGTGAGCCAAACCATCTTGAGGACAGCAAAATGACCCCAAGGTCCTGTCTTGATGAAGACATTGAGTTGAAGCTACTCACCAGCAGGTGTGAGACAACCTCTATGCAGCCGCTGCCTCAATCAGTTCGACTTCTTCAGTCTCAACTTAAAGCGGAAAGGCTTGCTTCAGCTCAGCTCCGACTTGAAGTCAAAGATATAATGAAGATGTCAGGGGACTGCCGTGCGGACAATGGTGCCATACAGCTAGGGATGAAGCATCTATCTGAAAGCACAAGTGCTCCCTGGGTGGTTTTGGTAATTAATGTCAACATATCTCTTCTTGGACTAATGTTTTCATCTAGTATATTTCAGACAAGTTCAACAGATGGAGTGGCGTGGACAAGAGGATATGGAACCCCTTTAAGTCACTAAGGATAAAGGATTGGCTCAAGCTCAAAAGCTCAAGACTCTACATTTTACTTTTAGTGATCCAAGATCACATTGAGTCCATAGGAAAGCCAATACTATTAAAAGGGGATGAGGTGTTGCTTAATGGCTTGCTTGCTCAAAGTGCTTAGTGATATGCTTCAAAACCCTTAACCACTTTCTCATATCCACATATGTCCCAAACCAAAAGTAAAACTCGGCCCCACCAAAACTTTCTATCCGGTGCCACCGAGTTCACTTGACATAGCCACTTCCACAAACCCTAGTCAATTCGGTCTCACCGATGGGATCCCGGTCTCACCGAGATGGGCTTCCAAACTCTCTGTTGCATGTTGCATTAAATTCGGTCTTACCGAGTATTGTAATCGGTCCCACCGAGTCTGCCTGACCAACTCTCTGGTTAGCCTATTAGCAAAATCGGTCCCACCGAGTTTGTGTAATCGGTCAAACCGAGATGAGGTTTTACCCTAACCCTAGCACATTGGTCCCACCGAGTTGATCATATCGGTCCCGCCAAAATGCCTAACGGTCACATTATGAACTGAATCGGTCCGACCGAGTTTTCTGATTCGGTCCCACCGAGTTTGGTGATTTGTGTGTAACGGTTAGATTTTGTGTGGAGGCTATATATACCCCTCCACCCACTCTTCATTCGTGAGGAGAGCCATCAGAACATGCCTACACTTCCAGCATACATTTTCTGAGAGAGAACCACCTACTCATCTGTTGAGGTCAAGATATTCCATTCCAACCATATGAATCTTGATCTCTAGCCTTCTCCAACTTGCTTTCCACTCAAATCATCTTTCCACCAAGTCCAAATCTATGAGAGAGAGTTGAGTGTTGGGGAGACTATCATTTGAAGCACAAGAGCAAGGAGTTCATCATCAACACACCATCTATTACCTTTTGGAGAGTGGTGTCTCCTAGATTGGTTAGGTGTCACTTGGGAGCCTCCATCAAGATTGTGGAGTTGAACCAAGGAGTTTGTACGGGCAAGGAGATCGCCTACTTCGTGAAGATCTACCCTAGTGAGGCAAGTCCTTCGTGGGCGATGGCCATGGTGGGATAGACAAGGTTGCTTCTTCATGGACCCTTCGTGGGTGGAGCCCTTCGTGGACCCGCGCAAACGTTACCCTTCGTGGGTTGAAGTCTCCATCAACGTGGATGTACGATAGCACCACCTATCGGAACCATGCCAAGAATCTTCGTGTCTCCAATTGCGTTTGCACACTCCAATCCCATACCTTTACATTCTTGCAAATTGCATGCTTTACTTTTCGCTGCTCATATACTCTTGTCATGCTTGTTTGATATGTATTTTGAATGTTTAAACTTTTGCTAAAACTCTACCTTAACTTGAATAAAATAAAAGCTGTAACTTTTTCTCGTTAAGAGTCTATTCAGCCCCCTCTAGACGCCTCTTCTCGATCCTTTCAATTGGTATCAGAGCATTGGTCTCCATTGCTTTGGTTTAAACACCTTTGGAGGAAGATGGATGTGTCTACATTGGGGAGTCTTAGACATAGAGTGCCTATTCTTGATGGAGAGTACTTTCATGAGTGGAAAAATGAGATGCTTGAGATTTTCAATGAATATCACTTGAACAAGTACATTACTAGTCCTTGCATTCCCCCTAGTGATCCTTTGCATCCCACTCCCGATGAGGATCTTGACATGATTCACAATCTTAGAACTATCAATCTTATTGTTAGAGGATTGCCCAAAAACTTGATTGCTAGCTTACCTGCTCTTGTTTGTGCTTACACCATATGGATATTTCTAGAGGAATGATTCCCAAATTATTCCTTGAAAAACCTAGATGAGATTCTCCATAAGTCTATTGCCTTGAATAGGATGAGTACTAGTGATCCTAAGTTTGATGGTTGCCTGTTTGAGCTTCGTGACCACATGCGTGCTAAAGGAGATGTTGGAATTATTAGCAATATCATTTCCGAAGTCATTAGAATCCATAGAGATGAACATTGTTATGGTCATACTTCTAATGGATCACCTTCTCTAGGGAATGATCAATTACAAGACGATGTTGAACATGGATACTATGATGAGGATGATGATAGTGACTTTGATCTCGATGAGTCTATGAGACACTTTGGTCTTATGGCAAATCTTCGTGGCTACATGGCTGGAGGAAAGGAATGGGTCCTTGATAGTGGACATACTGATCATATGACCGGAGATAAGGATATGTTTCGTGAGCTTGCTAAAAACGACGGCCCTCGGAAGTATGTCACTTTTGGTGGTAACTCAAAGGGTAAGGTGGTTGGCCTGGGTAAGGTGGCCATCTCACATGATAGCTCCATACAAAATGTTATGCTCGTTAAATCTCTTGGCTACAATTTACTTTCCGTATCTAGACTTGCTGACTTTGGTTTCAATGTCCTATTCACTGAAGTAGATGCCAAGTGTTTCATAGAGATAATCACAAAATGGTTTTTACCGGTATACGTAGAGGTGATCTTTACATTGTTGACTTCAATAAAAAAGGCTCAACCTAGAACTTGTTTAATTGCAAAATCTTCAAAAGGTTGGTTGTGGCATAGAAGGTTAGGTCATGTGGGCATACGAAATCTTGATAAGCTTATTAAAGGTGATCATATCCTTGGAGTAAAAGATGTTATATTTGACAAGGATAGATTGTGCAGTGCTTGTCAAGCAGGAAAAGAGTTTGGAGGAAGTCACCCCGTGAAGAACATCATGACCACGAGAAGACCGCTCGAGCTACTTCATATGGATCTCTTTGGTCCCAATGCCAACAAAAGTCTCGGTGGTAACTCATTCAGTCTAGTCATAGTCTATGATTTTTCAAGATTTACGTGGGTGTTCTTTCTTGATGATAAATCGTAGGTCCAAAAGATCTTCAAGAACTTCGCTAGGAAGGCCCAAAATCAATTTGAAGTGAAGATCAAGAAGGTTCACAGCGACAACAGAACGGAGTTCAAGAATGCAAATGTGGATACCTTTCTTGACGAAGAAGGGATTTCACACGAGTTCTCGGCTACGTACACGCCTCAACAAAATGGAGTTATTGAGAGGAAGAACCGAACTCTTATCGAAATGGCGAGAATGCTGCTTGATGAGTGCAAGACTCCAAAACACTTTTGGGAGGAAGCGGTTGAGACGACTTGTCATGCAACAAATCGCTTGTATCTTCACAAGCTACTCGGCAAGACGGCATACGAGCTCCTCACCAGTAACAAACCCCAAGTTGGATACTTTCAAGTATTTTTCTCAAAGTGTTACATTCTTGATAAGCATCGTCGTTCTAAATTTGCTCCTAAATCTCACGAGGGTTTCCTACCTGGTTATGGCTCAAACTCTCACACTTACCGTGTCTACAACAATTTCACCCGAAAGGTTGAAGAGACGGTAGATGTGAAGTTTGATGAATCTAATGGCTCGCAAGTAGAGCAATTGCCAATTGATGTAGGAGACAAAGACCCTTCGGAAGCAATCCAAGACTTGTCTATTGGCAAGATTCGTCCAACGGAGGTGAAGGAGAGTACCTCGTCCATCCAAGTGGAAGCTTCTACCTCACGACAAGGTGAACCAAGATTTGACACGGAAGCATCCACAAGTGGGACACATCAAGATGAAGAAAACGAGGAAGTACACCAAGATGAACCTCATCAACCTCCTTCTCCACCAAGACGAGAGAACGACAACGTCAACAATGAAGAAGGCCAAGAAGAAGAACAAGATGATGAAGAAGATGTTCCACCCCGACCCAAGCAAAAGCTCTCACGAGTTCGAGCAAGAGTCTCAAGAGACCATCTCATTGAACAAATCTTCAATGATATCCAAACTAGGAGAATCACTTGCTCTAAAACTCATTTGGCTAATTTTTGTGAACATTATTCATTCATCTCTAGCATTGAACCTATGAAGGTTGAAGAAGCATTGGAAGATCCGGATTGGATAAATGCTATGCATGAAGAGCTACACAACTTTGAGAGAAATCAAGTGTGGACATTGGTCGAGAAGCCAGACAACAACCACAACATCATCGGTACCAAATGGGTGTTTTGCAACAAGCAAGACGAAGATGGTCAAGTCGTCCGCAACAAAGCACGTCTTGTCTCCCAAGGCTACACTCAATTCGAAGGTATGGACTACGGTGAGACATATGCCCCCGTTGCTAGACTTGAGTCCATCCGCCCCCGTTGCTGGACTTGAGTCCATCCGCATCTTACTTGCCTATGCTAATCACCATGATATCACCTTGTACCAAATGGATATTAAAAGTGCTTTTCTAAATGGTGAAATTGAGGAGGAAGTTTATGTTAAACAACCTCCCGGCTTTGTCAATCCTAAGAAACCCGATCATGTTTATAAACTTCACAAAGCTCTTTATGGTCTTAAACAAGCTCCTAGAGCGTGGTATAAATGTTTGACCAAGTTCCTTATTGAGAAAGGCTTTGAGATTGGAAAAATAGATTCTACTCTTTTTACTAAAAGGGTTAATGGTGAATTATTTGTGTGCCAAATTTATTTTGATGATATCATATTTGGTTTGACTAACCCTCATTTTAGTGAAAAGTTTGGAAAGCTAATGTCAAAGAAGTTCGAGATGTCTATGATGAGTGAACTCAAGTTCTTTCTTGGTTTGCAAATCAAGAAAACTAATGAAGGCACCTTTGTTTCTCAAACAAAGTACACCAAGGACTTATTCAAGAAGTTCAACATGCAAGAAAGCAAAGGTATGAAAACTCCCATGCCTACTAGTGGATATCTTGACTTGACCAAGGATGGCAAATCGGTTGACCAAAAGGTTTACCGATCTATTATTGGTTCATTGTTATATCTATGTGCCTCCCGTCCCGACATTATGCTAAGTGTGTGCATGTGTGCACGATATCAAGCGGCCCCCAAAGAATGTCATCTTAAGGCTATGAAAAGGATAGTGAGATACTTAATACATACACCAAATTTTGGCATTTGTTATCCTAAGAGGTCCTCTTTTGATCTTGTTGGCTATTCCGACTCGGACTATGCCGGAGACAAGGTTAATAGAAAATCCACTTCGGGTACTTGTCAATTTCTTGGTAGATCTCTTGTATCTTGGTCCTCCAAGAAACAAAACTCGGTATCCTTATCCACCGCCGAAGTGGAATACATTGCCGCCGGTTCATGTTGTGCTCAATTACTTTGGATGACCCAAACTCTTAAGGATTATGGGATCTATGTGAAACATGTTCCATTGCTTTGTGACAATGAGAGTGCTATTAAGATTGCTCAGAAACCTGTGCAACACTCTCGAACTAAGCATATTGAAGTTCATCATCATTTCATTCAAGATCATGTTGCCAAAGGGGACATTGATCTTAAGCATGTTCGTACCGATAAGCAATTGGCGGATATATTTACCAAACCGCTTGATGAGAAAGTTTTTTGCTGTTTGAGAGGTGAATTGAACATCATTGATGCTTCAAACTTGGAGTAGGAACTCCTTGTGGATACGTGCAAGGCATGAGCCTACGACTAATCCTTGACTCTTTCTCTTATGATGATAATCATATGTCTTGGATACATTTGTACCCTTGCATGCTATCTAACCCTTGTAGGTACTTGGATGAATCTAAATCCATGGGATTGCAACTCACTCACATCTTGAGCAATCTCTACATCACCAAGTCTCTACACCATGGTGGTTGAAGACAAGGAAGCATGAAACTCTTCAACATATCCTTTGACAAATTTTATATATCAAATTTCATTTGGTATCAAATTTCATGATTGTCATGTTGGATACACAAGTGCTCTTCCTTGCAAGACTAACCCATGTAGGTAGATGAACTCAAACTACAAGTGGTGTTCCCAACCATTGATGCGCTACATCAACCTTGAGCACTCCAGGCAAGTTCAACTACATGATCAAGCTCAACACCACCACCCAAGGTATGTTATTCCATCTTAGAGAAGCTTTACTCCAAGTCATGGGTCAAAGCAGCTCAACAAGATGCGAATACATCAAAATGCTTAATCAAAAAATGGTAACCCCATTTTGAGCTTAAACGATGAGTATGACTTATGATCAAGTGTTCTCACTTGACTCCTTAGTCAATATACTCTAACATAGGTGACTTTGTCACCGCCCAATTCTAAATGAAGTTCTCTAGTGTTTCTCTGAGTTCTTGCATTTGTTCCTTGCATTTTTTATCTCCTTCTCTTTATAAAAAAAAACTTCATCTAGATTTTCTTTTCTCTAATTTATTCTGCATTTTCTGCATCCAATTCATTGCAAATCCTTCAGTTAGTTCCTTGCAAATCTTTGTGAGATCTTATTTGCCTAGTGAGCTGAGGTGACTATTGCTCTTTTTTTGTGTTGAACTCGGTCCCACCGGGTTGTCACTTTCGGTCCAACCGAACCCGTTCGGTGCAACCGAAGAACACATCTCGGTGTCACCAATTTCACTACAGAAAAGACAATTTGCCACTTGTTTCTGCACTTTTGTTCCAGCTCCACTCAATGATTCTTGTTCTCTACCAGCATCACATTTTATATGCTCCTTTGCTCGGTGACTCAAGGACCAAACCTATTGTGACCCACACTCCAGAAGATCCCTTCTTGGAAATTGATGTCAAAGGGGGAGAGAGAGTTCACATCAAAGCTTAATCCTTAAAAAGGGGGAGAAAATACTTCAAACAGGGGGAGAGAGGAATCACATGCCCCAGATGCTTGGTGTTCAAGAGGAGAGAAGTCACATGTCTTTAAGAGGGGAAAGACATGATTATGTTATCTGATCTGTTTTGCTCTGATTTTGTTTCCCTATGTTCTCCCATTATCCCATAAAAGATTCAGGGGGAGAAAGACTGCTAGGGAAGGAAATCTTTGAATTCATGGCATATCTTTTACCTTTGGGAACATGTTTGTATTCAATAGAGTACCCAGTACTCACTCTCTACATGTTATCCCAATCTTGGTACTCTTGTGGTTTCTTTTGCTTGCTCTGCCTAGTAGATGTATCTGTGTTATCTAACCTTGTTTACTCAGGTTCATCTCTTCCTAAGCCAGCTCAAGACCACAAGGTAAGTATATGCATCACACTCATGTGTATGATGATTTCTTGCTGATGTACATACTGTTTGCAAGAAGGAATCATGAACATGAAGTTACACTTCATATATTCATATCATTGCTCTAATGCATATAGCCAAGATATTGCATGCTCTGTCATGATTATGCATTCACATGCTCTTACATTCCATATTGACATGATTATATACATGTAGGGGGAGCGTATGCATGTTACATGTCTTTCGAAAGCTTTACTTGCTATTCTCTATATCTTTACCTAAAGCTTTGATGTATGTTGTCATCAATTACCAAAAAGGGGGAGATTGAAATCACAAGTGCTCACTGGGTGGTTTTGGTAATTAATGTCAACATATCTCTTGTTGGACTAATGTTTTCATCTAGTATATTTCAGACAAGTTCAACAGATGGAGTGGCATGGACAAGAGGATATGGAACCCCTTCAAGTCACTAAGGATAAAGGATTGGCTCAAGCTCAAAAGTTCAAGACTCTACATTTTACTTCTAGTGATCCAAGATCACATTGAGTCCATAGGAAAGCCAATACTATTAAAAGGGGATGAGGTGTTGCTTAATGGCTTGCTTGCTCAAAATGCTTAGTGATATGCTTCAAAACCCTCAACCACTTTCTCATATCCACATATGTCCCAAACCAAAAGTCAAACTCGGCCCCACCAAAACTTTCTATCCGGCGCCACCGAGTTCACTTGACATAGCCACTGCCACAAACCCTAGTCAATTCGGTCTCACCGATGGGATCCCAGTCTCACCGAGATGAGCTTGCAAACTCTCTGTTGCCTGTTGCATTAAATTCGGTCTTACCGAGTATTGTAATCGGTCCCACCGAGTCTGCCTGACCAACTCTCTGGTTAGCCTATTACCAAAATCGGTCCCACCGAGTTTGTGTAATCGGTCAAACCGAGATGAGGTTTTACCCTAACCCTCGCACATCGGTCCCACCGAGTTGATCATATCGGTCCCGCCGAAATGCCTAATGGTCACATTATGAACTGAATCGGTCCGACCGAGTTTTCTGATTCGGTCCCACCGAGTTTGGTGATTTGTGTGTAATGGTTAGATTTTGTGTGGAGGCTATATATACCCCTCCACCCACTCTTCATTCATGAGGAGAGCCATCAGAACATGCCTACACTTCCAGCATACATTTTCTAAGAGAGAACCACCTACTCATGTGTTGAGGTCAAGATATTGCATTCCACCATATGAATCTTGATCTCTAGCCTTCTCCAACTTGCTTTCCACTCAAATCATCTTTCCACCAAGTCCAAATCTGTGAGAGAGAGTTGAGTGTTGGGGAGACTATCATTTGAAGCACAAGAGCAAGGAGTTGATCATCAACACACCATCTATTACCTTTTGGAGAGTGGTGTCTCCTAGATTGGTTAGGTATCACTTGGGAGCCTCCGTCAAGATTGTGGAGTTGAACCAAGGAGTTTGTACGGGCAAGGAGATCGCCTAATTCGTGAAGATCTACCCTAGTGAGGCAAGTCCTTCGTGGGCGATGGCCATGGTGGGATAGACAAGGCTGCTTCTTCGTGGACCCTTCGTGGGTGGAGCCCTCCGTGGACTCGCGCAACCGTTACCCTTCGTGGGTTGAAGTCTCCATCAACGTGGATGTACGATAGCACCACCTATCGGAACCACGCCAAAAATCTTCATGTCTCCAATTGCGTTTGCACACTCCAATCCCATTCCTTTACATTGTTGCAAATTGCATGCTTTAGTTTCCGCTGCTCATATACTCTTGTCATGCTTGCTTGATATGTATTGTGAATGTTTAAACTTGTGCTAAAACTCTACCTTAACTTGAAGAAAATAAAAACTGCAAAATTTTCTTGTTAAGAGTCTATTCACCCCCTCTAGACACCTCTTCTCGATCCTTTCACTATCGTTGACACAACTGAGGTCTCATCAGCTTGTTCGGCTGCTTGCGGGGCCCGACCTTGCCAGGCCTAGTGCCTTCTGAAGTGCTGTCAGTTTTGTATATTCTTTTGTCGGCGCGTTTATATGCACTAGTGGCATCCTTTGATGCCTAGTGTATGTAATCCGCGGTCATGTTCCGCTTTATTATCACCGGTAGCGAACTTTGATTCCCAGTGGATGTAATATGCCGTAATTTATTTATTGTATAGTCTAGGTTTATTCTTTGGTCGGTATGCTGTAATTTAGGCCGGAAGGTTCAGTGGATCTCAGTGTTGTCGGTCTTCAGGCCGGCCCGTTACTCATATGGGCCAAAACGTGGGCCTATAATCATCTTGGGCCATTAGCAGGTCTAAACATATAGTAGTTTCCCACCTTTGATAGGCCGAGTAAAGTTCTGGCCAGCTGGGCCAGAGAATACCATGGGCTTTGAACAGGCTAAAACCTAGATTCGGCTAGCGTTGAGCCGAAAAATTCACGGGCCAATACATGCCGAAACTGCCTAAGGCCCATGTTGGGCCCAAATAGGACGAGTAGTTAACATGCCAAAATATATCTCGGGCCTGTTTGGCCCAATAAAATTATGGGCTTTAAGCAGGCCGGTATCCACGCGGGCCATAGGCCCAAAAGTGTCACGGGCCATTATTAGATGGGCTGTAAGCAGGCCGGATTCAACGCGGGCTGTAATTAGGCCCAACTGTTACACGGGCCATTAACAGGCCGATAGGCCAGTTGGGCTGAAATTTATCCATGAAGACTGCGGGCCATTAAGAGGCCTAAAGTTACTTCAGACAAGAAATAGCCCAGTTTCTGCATGGGCCATTAAATGGCCTAAAGTTAAATCGGGCCGACAACGTCCCAGATACTCCACGGGCCGCTAATAGGCCGAAACTATTATCGGGCCGAACTAGTAAACGGGCATTTAACAGGCTGAAATACAAACCTGTCTTAGAATGGGCCCAAAGGTACAGTGTCCTGTTAATGGGCCTGATCCAATATGGGCCGTAATTTGGCCCAAAACTCGGCAGGCTATGAACGGGCCTGACCTGATATGTGCCTCAATTTGACCCAAAACATGGCAGGCTGTTAATCGGCCAGCCCACTAGTGTCTGAAAAAACATGGTGGGCCTTTAGCTGGGCCGGCCTTTTCACCGAAATGGGCCTCTATTGGGCCGTGCAACGTGTCGACGTATCATAGGCGCCTCCTGTCCAATGAGTGGATGACATCTGTCCCAACGTGGAGCTGACGCGTGGTTCCGTCGGCCAATGAGAATTTTACACGTGGAAAATCCCCATTGGTCCGAGCTGTTAACGGGTTATCGGATCCAAAACCGGACCCGATAGCTTAACGACGAGCCGTTACGGTCGATGCCACATGTCGGTCACCCTTGACGAAAGCACTTCTATGACGCGTGATTTATCGTCATGGAAGTGGACACTTCCGTAATGATAATTTTGGTAATGTCATGGAACACTTCTATGACAGCACAGGTATGACTATCTTGATTCTATCATAAAATCGTCATGGTTGTACATGCATGACAAAAAACGTGACCTACTGTGACAAACACGTATCATCATGGAAGTGTCTTTTTTTGTAGTGACCATTCCCCCTTCCCTATACTAGGTTTACATCATTAGTGGTCTCTCTTCTCCACATACACACACTACCTCTCACACACACACGCACGGAGAAACACGCACAGACACGTACAAACGCCCTTCTATCTGGATCCTTCTTTTAAGACACACACCCTTGCATATTCTCTCCAGCTCTAGGTATGTATATATCCCCCTCTCTCTAGCTTAGATGCACACCAAAATTCTCCATCTCTCTAACTCACACATCTCTCGCCATGTCTGCCTGTGTATCTCACACACTCACTCTATGATTATGTCTATGTGTCTCCACGTTACATAACACAAAGCCCCATGCACATGTCTCTCTCTATCCTCCACACACTGAGACACAAAGAATCTCTTATCATTGCCTCAGTCTCTACACATATCACACACGCACGCTATCTCTCTCTCGCACACATGCTCAACAAAAGTTTTCCAATGAATAACTTACCGTCTATTCATCAACAGTCGTGGCAGTACGGCGAACACGAGACATGAAAAAGAATAAATCAACACGTGCGTAGACCACCTAGTATGACTACTAGGACTAGAGCAAGCCAAAAGCGCACCGCCGTCTGAAGGAAATATGCCCTAGAGGTAATAATAAAGTATTATATATTTCCTTATATCATGATAAATGTTTATTATTCATGCTAGAATTGTATTAACCGGAAACATAATACATGTGTGAATACATAGACAAACAGAGTGTCACTAGTATGCCTCTACTTGACTAGCTCGTTAATCAAAGATGGTTATGTTTCCTAGCCATAGACATGAGTTTTCATTTGATTAATGAGATCACCTCATTAGGAGAATGACGTGATTGACATGACCCATTACGTTAGCTTAGCACCCGATCGTTTAGTATGTTGCTATTGCTTTCTTCATGACTTATACATGTTCCTATGACTATGAGATTATGCAACTCCCGTTTACCGGAGGAACACTTTGTGTGCTACCAAACGTCACAACGTAAATGGGTGATTATAAAGGTGCTCTACAGGTGTCTCCAAAGGTACTTGTTGGGTTGGCGTATTTCGAGATTAGGATTTGTCACTCCAATTGTCGGAGAGGTATCTCTGGGCCCACTCGGTAATGCACATCACTATAAGCCTTGCAAGCATTGTGACTAATGAGTTAGTTGCGGGATGATGTGTTACGGAACGAGTAAAGAGACTTGCCGGTAATGAGATTGAACTAGGTATCGAGATACCGACGATCAAATCTCGGCCAAGTAACATACCGGTGACAAAGGGAACAACGTATGTTGTTATGCGGTCTGACCGATAAAGATCTTCGTAGAATATGTGGGAGACAATATGGGCATCCAGGTCCCGCTATTGGTTATTGACCGGAGACGTGTCTCGGTCATGTCTACATAGTTCTCGAACCCGTAGGGTCCGCACACTTAACGTTACGATGACAGTTTTATTGAGTTTCGATGTACCGAAGGAGTTCGGAGTCCCGGATGAGATCGGGGATATGACGAGGAGTCTTGAAATGGTCGAGACGTAAAAATCGATATATTGGACGACTATATTCGGACTTCGGAAAGGTTCCGAGTGATTCGGGTATTTTTCGGAGTACCGGAGAGTTACGGGAATTCGTATTGGACCTTAATGGCCATACGGGAAAGGAGAGAAAGGCCTCAAAAGGTGGCGACACCCCTCCCCATGGTCTGGTCCGAATTGGACTAGGGAAGGGGGGCGCACCCTTCCTTCTTTCTCCTTCCCCCTTCCCTTCTCCTACTCCCACAAGGAAAGGAGGAGTGCTACTCCCGGTGGGAGTAGGACTCCCCCCTATTGCGCGCCTCTCCCCTTGGCCGGCTGCCTCCCCCTTGCTCCTTTATATACGGGGGCAGGGGGGCACCCCAGAGACACAACAATTGATCCTTGAGATCTCTTAGCCGTGTGCGGTGCCCCCCTTCACCATATTACACCTTGATAATACCGTTGCGGAGCTTAGGCGAAGCCCTGCGTCGGTGGAACATCATCATCGTCACCACGCCATCGTGCTGACAAAACTCTCCCTCAACACTCGGCTGGATCGGAGTTCGAGGGACGTCATCGAGCTGAACGTGTGTAGAACTCGGAGGTGCCGTACGTTCGGTACTTGATCGGTCGGATCGTGAAGACGTACGACTACATCAACCGCGTTGTGATAACGCTTCCGCTGTCGGTCTACGAGGGTACGTGGACAACACTCTCCCCTCTCGTTGCTATGCATCACCATGATCTTGCGTGTGCGTAGGAATTTTTTTGAAATTACTACGTTCCCCAACAGTGGCATCCGAGCCTGGTTTTATGCGTTGATGCTATGCACGAGTAGAACACAAGTGAGTTGTGGGCGATATAAGTCATACTGCTTACCAGCATGTCATACTTTGGTTCAGCGGTATTGTGAGATGAAGCGGCCCGGACCGACATTACGCGTATGCTTATGCGAGACTGGTTTCACCGTTGCGAGCACTCATTGCTTAAAGGTGACCGGCGGGTGTCTGTCTCTCTCACTTTAGTTGAACCGAGTGTGGCTACGACCGGTCCTTGCGAAGGTTAAAACAGCACCAACTTGACAAACTATCGTTGTGGTTTTGATGCGTAGGTAAGAACGGTTCTTGCTAAGCCCGTAGCAGCCACGTAAAATATGCAACAACAAAGTAGAGGACGTCTAACTTGTTTTTGCAGGGCATGTTGTGATGTGATACGGTCAAGACATGATGTGATATAATGTGTTGTATGAGATGATCATGTTTTGTAACCGAGTTATCGGCAACTGGCAGGAGCCATATGGTTGTCACTTTATTGTATGAGATGCAATCGCCATGTAATAGTTTTACTTTATCACTAAGCGGTAGCGATAGTCGTAAAAGCAATAAGTTGGCGAGACGACAACGATGCTACGATGGAGATCAAGGTGTCGCGCCGGTGACGATGGTGATCATGACGGTGCTTCGGAGATGGAGATCACAAGCACGGTGCTTCGGAGATGGAGATCACAAGCACAAGATGATGATGGCCATATCATATCACTTATATTGATTGCATGTGATGTTAATCCTTTATGCATCTTATCTTGCTTTGTTTGACGGTAGCATTATAAGATGATCCCTCACTAAATTATCAAAGTATAAGTGTTCTCCTTGAGTATGCACCGTTGTGAAAGTTCTTCGTGCTGAGACACCACGTGATGATCGGGTGTGATAGGCTCTACGTTCAAATACAACGGGTGCAAAACAGTTGCACACGCGGAATACTCAGGTTAAACTTGACGAGCCTAGCATATAACAGATATGGCCTCGGAACACGGAGACCGAAAGGTCGAGCGTGAATCATATTGTAGATATGATCAACATAGTGATGTTCACAGTTGAAACTACTCCATCTCACGTGATGATCGGACATGGTTTAGTTGATATGGATCACGTGATCACTTAGAGGATTAGAGGGATGTCTATCTAAGTGGGAGTTCTTAAGTAATATGATTAATTGAACTTAAATTTATCATGAACTTAGTCCTGATAGTATTTTGCAAATTATGTTGTAGATCAATAGCTCGCGTTGTTGCTTCCCTGTGTTTATTTTTTGATATGTTCCTAGAGAAAAATTATGTTGAAAGATGTTAGTAGCAAAGATGCGGATTGGATCCGTGATCTGAGGATTATCCTCATTGCTGCACAGAAAAAATTATGTCCTTGATGCACCGCTTGGTGACAGACCTATTGCAGGAGCAGATGTAGACGTTATGAACGTTTGGCTAGCTCAATATGATGACTACTTGATAGTTTAGTGCACCATGCTTAACGGCGTAGAATCGGGACTTCAAAGACGTTTTGAACGTCATGGACCATATAAGATGTTCCAGGAGTTGAAGTTAATATTTCAAGCAAATACCCGAGTTGAGAGATATGAAGTCTCCAACAAGTTCTATAGCTAAAAGATGGAGGAGAATCGCTCAAACAGTGAGCATGTGCTCAGATTGTCTGGGTACTACAATCGCTTGAATCAAGTGGGAGTTAATCTTCCAGATAAAATAGTGATTGACAGAATTCTCTAGTCACCATCACCAAGTTAGTAGAACTTCGTGATGAACTATAGTATGCAAGGGATGACGAAAGTAATTCCCGAGCTCTTCGCAATGCTGAAATCAACGAAGGTAGAAATCAAGAAAGAGCATCAAGTGTTGATGGTTAATAAGACCACTAGCTTCAAGAAAAGGGCAAAGGGATAGAAGGGGAACTTCAAAAGAACGGCAAGCAAGTTGCTACTCAAGTGAAGAAGCCCAAGTCTGTACCTAAGCCTGAGACTAAGTGCTTCTACTGCAAAGGGACTGGTCACTGGAAGCGGAACTGCCCCAAGTATTTGGTGGATAAGAAAGATGGCAAAGTGAACAAAGGTATATTGGATATACATGTTATTGATGTGTACTTACTAGTGTTTATAGCAACCCCTCGGTATTTGATACTGGTTCAGTTGCTAAAGAGTAGTAACTCAAATCAGGGAGTTGCAGAATAAACAGAGACTAGTAAAAGGCGAGGTGACGATGTGTGTTGGAAGTAGTTCCAAGATTGATATGATCATCATCGCACACTCCCTATACATTCGGGATTAGTGTTGAAACTAAATAAGTGTTATTTGGTGTTTGCGTTGAGCATGAATATGATTTGATCATGTTTATTGCAATACGGTTATTCATTTAAGTTAGAGAACAATTGTTGTTCTGTTTACATGAATAAAAACCTTTTATGGTCATACACACCAACGAAAATGGTTTGTTGGATCTCGATCGTAGTGATACACATATTCATAATATTGAAGCCAAAATATGTAAAGTTAATAATGATAGTGCAACTTATTTGTGGCACTGCCGTTTAGGCCATATTGGTGTAAAGCGCATGAAAAAAGTCCATACTAATGGGATTTTGGAATCACTTGATGCTTGCGAACCGTGCCTCATGGGCAAGATGACTAAAACGCCATTCTCCAGAACTATGGAGAGAGCAACAGATTTGTTGGAAATCATACATACAGATGTAAGTGGTCCGATGAATATTGAGGCTCGTGGCGGATATCGTTATTGTCTCACCTTCACAGATGATTTGAGCAGATATGGGTATATCTACTTAATGAAACATAAGTCTGAAACATTTGAAAAGTTCAAAGAATTTCAGAGTGAAGTTGAAAATCATCGTAACAAGAAAATAAAATTCCTACGATCTGATCGTGGAGGAGAATATTTGAGTTACGAGTTTGGTCTACATTTGAAACAATGCGGAATAGTTTCGCAACTCACGCCACCCGGAACACCACAGCGTAATGGTGTGTCCGAACGTCGTAATCGTACTTTATTAGATATGGTGCGAACTATGATGTCTCTTACTGATTTACCACTATCGTTTTGGAGTTATGCATTAGAGACAGCTACATTCACGTTAAATAGGGCACCATCAAAATCCGTTGAGACGACGCCTTATGAACTGTGGTTTGGCAAGAAACCAAAGTTGTCGTTTCTTAAAGTTTGGGGTTGCGATGCTTATGTGAAAAAGTTTCATCCTGATAAGCTCAAACCCAAATCAGAGAAATGTGTCTTCATAGGATACCCAAAGGAGACAGTTGGGTACACCTTCTATCACAGATCCGAAGACAAGACATTCGTTGCTAAGAATGGATCCTTTCTAGAGAAGGAGTTTTCTCTTGAAAGAAGTGAGTGGGAGGAAAGTAGAACTTGATGAGGTAACTGTACCTGCTCCCTTATTGGAAAGTAGTTCATCACAGAAATCTGTTCCTGTGACTCCTACACCAATTAGTGAGGAAGTTAATGATGATGATCATGTAACTTCAGATCAAGTTACTACCAAACCTCGTAGGTAAACCAGAGTAAGATCCGCACCAGAGTGGTACGGTAATCCTGTTCTGGAGGTTATGTTACTAGACCATGACGAACCTACGAACTATGAAGAAGCGATGGTGAGCCCAGATTCCGCAAAATGGCTTGAGGCCATGAAATCTGAGATGAGATCCATGTATGAGAACAAAAGTGTGGACTTTGGTTGACTTGCCCGACGATCGGCAAGCAATTGAGAATAAATGGATCGTCAAGAGGAAGACGGACGCTGATAGTAGTGTTACTATCTACAAAGCTAGAATTGTCGCAAAAAGGTTTTCGACAAGTTCAAGATGTTGACTACGATCAGAGTTTCTCACTCGTATCTATGCTTAAGTCTGCCTGAATCATGTTAGCAATTGCCGCATTTTATGAAATATGGCAAATGGATAAACAAAACTGCATTCCTTAATGGATTTATTAAAGAAGAGTTGTATATGATGCAACCAGGAGGTTTTGTCAATCCTAAAGGTGCTAACAAAATATGCAAGCTCCAGCGATCCATCTATGGACTAGTGCAAGCATCTCGGAGTTGGAATATACACTTTGATAAGTTGATCAAAGGATATAGTTTTATACAGACTTGCGGTGAAGCCTGTATTAACAAGAAAGTGAGTGGGAGCACTACAACATTTCTGATAAGTATATGTGAATGACATATTGTTGATCGGAAATAATGTAGAATTATTCTGCAAAGCATAAAGGAGTGTTTGAAAGGAGTTCTTCAAAGAAAGACGTCGGTGAAGCTGCTTACATATTGAGCATCAAGATCTATAGAGATAGATGAAGACGCTTGATAAGTTTTTCAATGAGTAGATACCTTAACAAGATTTTGAAGTAGTTCAAAATAGAACAGTCAAAGAAAGAGTTCTTGCCTGTGTTACAAGGTGTGAAATTGAGTAAGACTCAAAGCCCGACCACGGCAGAAGATAGAAAGAGAGTGAAAGTCATTCCCTATGCCTTGGCCATAGGTTCTATAAAGTATGTCATGCTGTGTACCAGATCTATTGTATACCCTACACTGATTTTGGCAAGGGAGTACAATAGTGATCTAGGAGTAGATCACTGGACAGCGGTCAAAATTATCCTTAGTGGAATAAGGATATGTTTCTCGATTATGGAAGTGACAAAAGTTTCGTCGTAAAGGGTTACGTCGATGCAAGTTTTGACACTAAATCTAGATGACTCTAAGTCTCGGTCTAGATACATATTGAAAGTGGGAGCAATTAGCTAGAGTAGCTCCGTGCAGAGCATTGTAGACATAGAAATTTGCAAAATACTTACGGATCTGAATGTGACAGACCCGTTGACTAAAATTATCTCACAATCAAAACATGATCACACCTTAGTACTCTTTGGGTGTTAATCACATAGCGATGTGAACTAGATTATTGACTCTAGTAAACCCTTTGAGTGTTGGTCACATAGAGATGTGAACTATGGGTGTTAATCACATGGTGATGTGAATTATTAATGTTAAATCACATGGCGATGTGAACTAGATTATTGACTCTAGTGCAAGTGGGAGACTGAAGGAAATATGCCCTAGAGGCAATAATAAAGTATTATATATTTCCTTATATCATGATAAATGTTTATTATTCATGCTAGAATTGTATTAACCGAAAACATAATACATGTGTGAATACATAGACAAACAGAGTGTCACTAGTATGCCTCTACTTGACTAGCTCGTTAATCAAAGATGGTTATGTTTCCTAGCCATAGACATGAGTTGTCATTTGATTAATGAGATCACCTCATTAGGAGAATGACGTGATTGACATGACCCATTACGTTAGCTTAGCACCCGATCGTTTAGTATGTTGCTATTGCTTTCTTCATGACTTATACATGTTCCTATGACTATGAGATTATGCAACTCCCGTTTACCGGAGGAACACTTTGTGTGCTACCAAACGTCACAACGTAAATGGGTGATTATAAAGGTGCTCTACAGGTGTCTCCAAAGGTACTTGTTGGGTTGGCGTATTTCGAGATTAGGATTTGTCACTCCAATTGTCGGAGAGGTATCTCTGGGCCCACTCGGTAATGCACATCACTATAAGCCTTGCAAGCATTGTGACTAATGAGTTAGTTGCGGGATGATGTGTTACGGAACGAGTAAAGAGACTTGCCGGTAACGAGATTGAACTAGGTATCGAGATACCGACGATCAAATCTCGGCCATGTAACATACCGGTGACAAAGGGAACAACGTATGTTGTTATGCGGTCTGACCGATAAAGATCTTCGTAGAATATGTGGGAGCCAATATGGGCATCCAGGTCCCGCTATTGGTTATTGACCGGAGACGTGTCTCGGTCATGTCTACATAGTTCTCGAACCCGTAGGGTCCGCACACTTAACGTTACGATGACAGTTTTATTGAGTTTTGATGTACCGAAGGAGTTCGGAGTCCCGGATGAGATCGGGGATATGACGAGGAGTCTCGAAATGGTCGATACGTAAAAATCGATATATTGGACGACTATATTCGGACTTCGGAAAGGTTCCAAGTGATTCGGGTATTTTTTGGAGTACCGGAGAGTTACGGGAATTCGTATGGGGCCTTAATGGGCCATACGGGAAAGGAGAGAAAGGCCTCAAAAGGTGGCTGCACCCCTCCCCATGGTCTGGTCCAAATTGGACCAGGGAAGGGGGGCGCACCCTTCCTTCTTTCTCCGCCCCCTTCCCTTCTCCTACTCCCACAAGGAAAGGAGGAGTCCTACTCCCGGTGGGAGTAGGACTCCCCCCTATGGCGCGCCTCTCCCCTTGGCCGGCTGCCTCCCCCTTGCTCCTTTATATACGGGGGCAGGGGGGCACCCCAGAGACACAACAATTGATCCTTGAGATCTCTTGGCCGTGTGCGGTGCCCCCCTCCACCATATTACACCTCGATAATACCGTTGCGGAGCTTAGGCGAAGCCCTGCGTCGGTGGAACATCATCATCGTCACCACGCCGTCGTGCTGACGAAACTCTCCCTCAACACTCGGCTGGATCGGAGTTCGAGGGACGTCATCGAGCTGAACGTGTGTAGAACTCGGAGGTGCCGTACGTTCGGTACTTGATCGGTCGGATCGTGAAGACGTACGACTACATCAACCGCGTTGTGATAACGCTTCCGCTGTCGGTGTACGAGGGTACGTGGACAACACTCTTCCCTCTCGTTGCTATGCATCACCATGATCTTGCGTGTGCGTAGGATTTTTTTTGAAATTACTACGTTCCCCAACACCGTCACCCCTCCTTATCGGCGACGGGAAAACCTTTGTTTTACACAGTCGAGAAGTCATTGCGCTAAGGCCCCACATGTTGAGACGTTGAATAGAATGTAGATCCAAGCTTACAGAAACAAGTATCGATAATACATTTGTATCTAAATACTTATATTTGTTCTCTTATAAAAAAACCGAGTTGGTGATGATGGTACGCCTGCCATCTTGCAATATAGACCGTCCGATCTATATTTGAGGGATAGAAATTAAACTAAAAGAAACCCGCACCTCTCTCCACATTTGCGGACAAGGCCTTCCCTCGTTCATCCTTATCTCCAACAACCTCATTGTTGAGCAATTAAAAAAAGGAAGCCTCTGAAACAAACTGGCATGGTGGTCGCTGCCCGCGTCGTCCATCCCCATGCCTCCGCTCAGTCCGACCACCAATCATCACCATGCCCCACTCCTCCTCACCTTATCCCTCCTCTTTCTTGAGATATCATTAGTTTTTACACATGGGATTACTCCCGCATGGGTTAATTACAATAGGTGTTTTATAAAAAAAATGCATCTTGATGTTCTGTGCAATGCACGGACATCTTGCTAGTACTCCTACAGAAGACTTAGTTGGTGATGATGGTGTGTCTGCCATCCGTCATTTCTGACCATTAGATCTACATCTAATGACTGTGAGGTAAGTTGTTGCCTTTTCTCACCAACATCGCACTTCTCTACCAATTTGCAGAAAAACCCATAATTGGTATCTTAAAACCAACCATATCCCTCCCTCACCTCACCAAAACAGCCCAAGGAATATATTCTGATTGAAACATAATATATCTCTAGTGATATATGTATATCAAAATTAGACTGTTTTCTATCAAGTTTGTGAATAAGTATTATTTGAATTATGATCCGTTGCAACGCACGTGAACATTGCTAGTATTTCCAACCATGCAAAAAATGCTAGTATTTCCATAGTTTCAAGTTTTCCATCAAGATATTAGTCACTCATGGTTGATATTTAGTTTCAATTACGTACACATAGGCACTATGTAACTAGCCGTGCTTATTGGCTTCCAAAGCTTAACTTTCACTCCTACCTACAATATGTAGAGTATTTAACAAAAAAAATACCACTTTCAACCAGCCCTAGGAAGAAACTATTGTACAAAAAATAGCAAAAACATACCCAAAATTTCTTAATCCGCGCCAAAAAACTACTACCTAGTGCCGATTAGGCTCGTTTAAATCCGTTTATGACAGGGTTAGCCCACACGTCCATGCTGACGAGGCAGCTTAAACCAACACATTTTGTTTGACCGTTGACACGAGGGACCCACATCTGACCTTCTATCCTGTTATTCCTCCTCAAATCATTATTTTTCCTGAATATTACTTCAAACAGTACTGATGCGTGTTCGTAGGTGGCGCTGGTGATGAGCGAGTTGGCCGCCGCTCCGCCGGACGGGCCGGACGCCGCGCTGGCCTCCGCACGGGTTGGCTGGTTGGCCCGAGCATGACTCACGCGCTGGCCTTCACTCGAGCCAGATGGCTAGCCTTAGCGTGGCGCGCGCGAGCAAGCTGCCGCACCGCCGTGCCAACCTAGCTAGCAAACCTTGCAGACAAGCAGCTGGATGCATCCAGTAGGGTGTGTTATCTTGGCTAGCTAGCAGCCGCGAGCGCCGGATGGAGGTAGCATCCGGGCTGCCGCAAGATGGGCTCCGCACCGCCGGCAGTTTTGACCTCGCCTTCTACCGGCGGCAGTAGCTGCGTCCCATGGCCGAGGATGACTAGGTGGACGGGCCGGAGGTAGGAGGTCACTCAGGGATTTTTGTCCAGACTGACATGTAGGTCCCACAAGTCATAACGCCTAACTTGCCGGTCGAATAGAAGGCGTTGACTTAAGGGGCGACATGGGTTGAAACGTGCCTATAATGACACTTTGTAGAGTAGTCGTTTCTTGGTAGGGCTGGTTGGTAAGGGCATGTACAATGGTTAATAAGGTAGTCTTATCTTAAGTCTGCCACGTATGCAAGTGGTAGTAGTTTCTTAGCATTATTAGTGGTTTCTTGGCATTATTAGTGGTTTCTTGTAAGGAACAACGTACTAGCGATAAAAGGCGATTCTAGGTTGCGTTGTACTCCAACGAGTACTAGTAGTGGTCGCGGGAGTGTATAGCTCGTTTTGTGGGTTCGATCCCGACCGAACGCACGGCGGCCTTTTTTTAAATAGTAACTTCGCTGCGAGCCAATATTGTACACTAGTAGTTTGACTTTTGAAGTCGAACGGACGTGTTGCACCACAATCTGGGTGCACTGGATAGCTCAGCCACGTGAACGGGTTTTCCCTCCCATCATCTCGTGGCTCGCGTACTAGAGTAGTTCTCCTATATATCAATTCACACCATGCAAAGTTTCTCGCCTGCGTGCTCGCCCTAGCGGCACCTCGCTTGCAGCTTCCTCATCAGCTAGCATATTTAAACTAGCGCCTCCCAATTAAGCTCAAGGGCTGGAAAAGCCTGGCGCGACATTGGAAACTGGGCAATATGGCTCTGTACGTAAAGTGCTAGTACTCTACTACTCTGTAGCTTGTGGCGTTGCACGCATGGACTTCACTCCATTATTGGCTCTATAAAAGAAATTCCTCTTGACGTGATTTTTTTGTTTTGAAACGGAGGCAAAAGCTTTGCCTCATCTCATTCTTAAAGAAGGAACTACTAACAAAGTTCGACGAGATTCATTACACCTCCACAAATGGAAGCGAAAAGCCTAGTCTCGTTGTATCAAATAACTCAAATGTTCTGCCCCCACAGTAACTGTCGCTGATAAATAGGCCGCTAGTGTGTGCGTGAGAGGAGCGGCTCAGTAGGCCAGCTACGCGCTTGAATAGAGCACGGGGAGTACCCACTACGTAGGTGTACTTTCCCTGCATTGATAGTACATTGATGGTTCTAGAGAACAATAGTACCCTCCACTTCCAACTGTAGCTCCTTGGCCCTGAGATTCAAGAGTTCAAAACTGGTGCACTATAGAAGTACAGTACATCGCACTACTAGTTGAGAAAGTAGTACTAGTACTGCTACAGTACGAGTACATGGTAAATAATAGGCTCACCATCACGGGGCACGAGGCACTCCACTATGCGTGCTCGCATAATTTCCTTAGAGAAGGGACGAGGCACTGCGGTTACTACGCTCTTATCTCCTCCTCGCCAGTTCCCCTCCCCCGAAGAGAAGGCAGTTCGTCGCTGCTCCCATGGATTCGCTAGGCGGTTCTCCTCCTCGTCGGGGCTGGGAGACCTTGGACGATGATCCTCTGGGAGAAATTGCACGCCGCTCCGACGTCCTCACCGCCGCAAGACTCGGTGCTTCCTGCACCATCTTTTTTAAGACGGTGCTTAAATAGGCTTGGGAAAAGGCCATGCTTGTTGGTCTTCCATGCGTCTTCAAGGAGAAGGTTCTTCTATGGGACAATCCTTCGAACAGTCCACCGCTCCCTGGCCATGGTTGCACGTTGACTCCGCTAGAGTTGCCGACGTTGAGAGGTAGTCGGATTTTTTCCGATGAGCAGGTCAGTCATGGAGTTTGATCATGTAGTACTTAGTTATTCCATTTCCATCCTGTAATTTCCCCGCTGCCCACCATCTTATATATAGGTCTGGGTTGGTGCCAACGAAGATTGGCTTGCATACCTCCGGCCGGAACTACCATCATTTTGCACAACATCCACAGCAGTGTGGATGTTCCCGTAGACCCCTTCTCCACCTTTGGGATCGGCCTTCCGGACTGGATGGGCTTGAATACGTATGATGATGCCTACATGAGATTGAAGAAGATAGAAATTGCGGACCCACCGACAAAGCGACGCGACTACGACGATTACTATCTATAGCGACCCGACCTTGGAGGTCAAGTCTCTGTGCTTAAGTGTCATCCCTGGATCGCTATGCTAACACACACCATACTCGAGGATTTATAACAGAGGTAAATCACATGTATAAAGTAACGTAAATACTATTACCTCAATCCAAATAGCGTAAGTAACAACAAGGTTGTGGATTCCCATCAACACCAATGGCAAAGTTGAGTGTAGAAATCGTAACCCTAACGTATCACTTACTCGTCGTAAGATTCCTGCAACATGAGACGTTGCAGCCACAAAGGGTCAGTACATTGAATGTACTTCACACCATAGGATAATGATGAATAATAGCTATCACTACATGCATATATGGCTGGTGGAGGCTCTAAGTTTATTTTTGCATAAAGCCAATTTTTCCGTACAACAAAGGACTATATTTTAATTGACTACAAGGTTGGTTGAAAATATCGAGAAGGTAACCCCAACTCAATCCCAAAATATTAATCACAGCCCAACAAATTAATTAAGTAAAGTGATGAGATCAAATCAATAATTCAAGTACCAGATACTCAAGATGTCCATAACCGGGGACACGGCTAATCATGATTAGTTTGTACACTCTGCAAAGGTTTGTGCACTTTTCCCCACAAGACTCGATGTCCTCCGTTGAATTTCTCGCACTACATGATGTTTGAGAAATGGATGACCGAGACACAGTCTTTCAGAAGCATTAGCTCGTTACGACGGGTAGACAGTACCACCTACATCCTCTACATCTGCTAGTCTACCACTGTAAGAGGTCACACAACATACTCAACTATGCCAGAGCCCATAATGGCTTGTGGCTGCACACGGAAGTTTCTAGCATGAATAATCTTATGATCCCTTTGAGCCTGGGTGGCGAACCATAGGATGATCACATGGATTCCCCGGGATCTCCTTGGACAACACTGGATTCCCCAGGTGTCCGGGCAATCCACTGGTATCCCCAGGGTGCCCCAACCAATCCACCCAGATATGTATTAAAGTAGCCACCTTAAGTTAACCCTTAGATATAAATAACTCTCACATCTTTCATGAATCTCACAAACCAAACCACGTCTACGAGCATAGCATAGCAGTATAAGCATAATGTAGTAACACCCTGGGTTTGAATGCAAGACAATAGGTTCCTACCTCATCAACTACTTCCCAATACCCACATGTTATCAAATCCTACTCATGCAATGTTTGAGGGTTGAAACTAATGCATAAAAACTGGGTAATAAAGGGATATGATCAAAGTGTGAACTTGCCTTGTACTGTTGATGAAGATGGTTCGCACTCATAACTCCTGATAGTTCTACTCATCACACTCCGATCAATCTATCGTAAGCAAGCAATTGCATACATAAGCACTCATGCAAAAGAATCAAAGAAAAGATCGCGGAAAACTTCGAAAACAAGCAAACAACTCTTACAACAGAAAACATTGGTCTTATCAGAAAGTTTAGGTCCAGAGCTTCGATTTGCAAAAAGAATCAATTAAATCGGAGTTACAAAACTCGAGTTATGAACAAAAGAAGTTTGAATTCAAATCTGTTTGAAAACAAATTTTAAACTTTCAAAAATATGTTTAAGTTGTTTTACTGGATAGAGGGGATCATACGAAGAAGTGGGTGTTGGTTTCATCTAATTCTGACTAACGAGCAAAAAGTAGTGATCGTTTTAAGATTAGGGACTAATCTATAAAAACTTTAATCGCGGATAGGTCCCTGACGAAAAATAATAGAAAAAGATAAGACTAAAAAGCGAACGTTCTTTTATCTGGTCTAAACAGCGAACGTTCGCTGTATAATAAAACCTAAAAAAATACCTAAGTTTTTTTTAAGAAAAACCGTTCTAGGGTTTTTGAAAAGAAACCTACGAAAACCATAGCGGTTTATTACCGGTCCGGGCGGTTTTCGTCGGAAACCGGCGGCGGCGGTTTCCGGCGGCAGCGGCGTGCTCTGGCGACGGTGGGCGGCGGCAACCCGGGCGACGACGGCGGGTCCGGCATGGCAGGGCGAGGCGGCGGGCTTGGAGACGCGATGGTGCGGGCGGCGCCGGGGCGGCGGGTGACGGTCGGCGATGGCGGTTGGCAGCGGCGGCGGCGAGCGAGATGCGAGGGCGGCGGCGCGGCTCGAGAGGAGGAGCGAGGGGTCCAGGGCGGCGCCTTTTTAAGAGGGAGGGGGCGAGGGGTGGCGTGGGGAAGGGGCAGGAGGAGGCTGGGCAACCACGGCAAGCGGGGGTGGTAGCTCAGACTCGGGAGGAGTCCGGCTTAGCGACGGGAGGAAGGCGGCGGCGAAATGGGCCAGCTAGGCTTCGGCCCAGTTTGGTCGGCCCGAAGTTTTTTTAAACATTTTTTTACAGAAAAATAAAATAAAAATATACTATATGCATATAATATATCAAAATTCTCAGAAAAAGATTTTCTACCACATGAACATTTTTCTAGTGTCAAATAAAATCCACAAAAATTTAAATAAAGCAAAGAGTGCTTTTGGTTTATTTAAAAACCCAATAAAATTATTTTAAAATACCAAAATAATTTCAAAACTAATTTTCTCCAATTTTCTAATGTAGGGAATCATTTTACCCTATTTTCCATATATTTTATTTTTGGAGAAAAATGATTTTGAATAAAATCCAAATAACTCCAAATTGAAAATAATTTCAAAGGGACTTCAAAATTTTCTTTTAAACTTCCAACTCATATTTCATATGTTTTGAAGAAGTCATTTTATCTTCTCTCATGAAAATCATTGAGTCGCATAAAGTTTCTGAATTGGAAATATTTCCAAATGAAATTCAAATCTTTTCAAAACCCTTTTCATTTATTTAAATGGAAGAAGTCATATCATCTTCACTCCAAGGTTTTGTGATGAAATGAATTTGAATTCATGTAGACCATAAATGCAAAATGAAAGTTTGGGAAAGTCCTTCTATTCCCTCTCATTTAACTTTCAAAAAGTTTCAAATTTCACTCAAGCAACCACACCACAATCAAACAAACAATCAAAACTATCTATTTAATATAACATTCCAAAATTTAGAATTTTTTGATGTTACACTATCTCATCGCGGTGTTCGACATAAGGATTGCCATCAATACAAGAGGCAGTAACGGCAGAGGCTGGCGCATGTTGGTTGCGGCAGATTTGTACCCCTACACGTTCGAAGATGCCGTGCGCCATGTAGGACGCATCTTCGCGGTGACAAGCCAGGGGACTTGTTTCATCTGGTTGCCATCCTACGGTATGGAAGATTACAAACGGAATGCACAAACCATCATTTGCATCCCTAACGGTACTCCATTATTTTGCAGGGACCAGTCATTCCTCGATCAAAATAAGATCGCAGATCCTGGATGTGCATTTGCATCCGTGATTCGGTCTAACCTGGAACCTTGTAGCTAACTTTGGCATATTGGGATGAACTATCTTAGAATTTGTTACCCATGGTACCACTGATGTGCAACATGGTCACACAATCTACCATGATCGGACCGCCACCATCTACCCAGGTATTCCATTTTCTCATTATTGTGTGTTAGAGTAGTAGACTAGTACTTGTTAGTTATTTTCTTTTCTTGACTGGGACATGTTTACTGTACTAGTAGTACAATTTAGTATTATATTTTTTAACCCTCTCGCCTTCTCTTTCATTATTGTACTACTTACTAGTACTAGTAGGAGTACTTTTTACCTTGGAGGACGCGTATAGCTAAGCTAGGCCCTTGAAGACTTGAACCCACTAGCTCCCACCATTTTTGTTTTTCCATGTCTTACTTTCTCATCCATGTAGCCAAGAGTGGCTATATATAATAAGCCGACTATTTTACTTCCTCTATACCGGAGTAGTACTATTTGCTGCACAGTATTACTGACCGCCATATTTTAGCACAACATTATTATGCATGGACCTTGACTATGTACATCACCATGTGTCCAGATCTGAGATGCCGCGTGTACCAGATGAACGGCGCCGAGTTTCGACCCCCGTGGTGCTACGTGGGTGCCGAGGAACACTCTTGGAGAGTACTCGCTTTTAATTGGGGACAGCTACCCCATTGTGAAGCGGATGCCTCCTTCCGTGCACGACACCGAAGGTCTGCCGTTTATCAAGCATGGTTGTGTCTTCAGTGCGCACCGCCAGATGAACGGCATGCTGGGACACGCTATCCCTGATTTATGCCGCTTCAGCTTGGATGAGTCTCCATCGTGTGGAACCGGACCAGAAAGCTGCGACAATGATTCCCGTTGCCCACCGCTATGGATCGTGCCATCCATGAAGAACACCTGGGACTGGAACCTGGAGGAGGACATGTAGCCCATCTATAACGTGTAAGTGGAGTACGGTAAATTGTGAACGGTAGCGTTGTGAATATATGTAGACTAGTCGTGCACAAATTTATCACATGAAGTGGAGATGAACTTGTGCGGCATACTAGCATTTGTCATTTAGAATTTATTACTAGTAAATGTGTTATGTGGACGTGCAACTTGTGTGGTTGTTGCACGGGCTCCAACATGCTCTTTGAGAAAAAAGGTGGCACAACTTTGGATATAGGTGACGTGGCGGCATCATACAGTAGCATCATTCGCTATAGTTGTTGTACTCCTACTAGGATGACAACTCCTATAAAACCTTGCGCTTGGCTCTTTGCCTCTTCGGGAGGTTCAACAGTTCGTACTTGTGTGAACCTTGCACTTGGTTCTTCGCCTCTTTGGAATGTCCAACAATGATGATATTACAGTACAATATGCATCTGGCAATCTGACACCGATTGAACTGCTGCACGTGCAGCGCAAGGGCGAGGGCGAGTGAGAGGGCGTTGTAGTCAAAACCCTCTCCTCATCCTGCGAGCCACCGCACGCGTGGGCGAGGGAGAGGGCGTAGAAAGCAAGCTTCTCCTCGTTTGGCGAGTTGATGGGACACATCAAAGCAGTACTAGTCCATACTGCGTCCTTTCCGATTAATATGGCTTAATTTGAAACGAGAAAAATACACTGGCGGTCAACGTATGTAACAATACTCTCTTTACGGTCACTATATAGTTTTGCGGTGATTATATGATCACTAGCTCATCGTAGAGCACCGTATTGCACCTTACTGACCGTCCACGTAGTCGACGTGGCACTTTGTTGACTGGTTAAATTGACACCTGGTTTCTGGGTCCCACCTGTCAGTTGGCAGAGCAAAGAAACCAGTTAAACAAAACTTTATGCAGGCACGATAGGAGTCCAACCCTTGCGCGAATCATCCTGGCTGTGTATGTGAGTGCATGCACGTGTACTCCCTCGGTCTTCCAACAAAGAGTGTACATCGGCTCAAAAACAAAGAGTGTACATCTACACTTCCAATACATTTAGCCTTTAATCTAATCATATTGATTGACTAATGCACCAACTTGTGCTCTAGCTATAGGCTACATGTCCATCCTTAATTACAGCATGCAACAACCTTCATTTAATCTTCTTCTCTCAATGGTCGCATGCACACATAAGTCTTCTACTTTTGGGCATTAATTATGCCATGAAGTTCCGGTTCCTCCTGGACAATGTGTAAATCTCTATATGTACAGTCTTTCACGGCTGTAGGGAGTAGGTTGAGCACTTGAGCGTGAGCGTGTGTGTTGTGTCATGTGCTGTGTGCCGCATGGATGTGTGAGTGTCGTGTGCGTCCATGTGTATGTGTCAGTGTTGCATGTTGCATTTATGACGCTTTTACTCCCTCCCATTGACATGTTCATATTTCAAGCTTCATTAAAACATTGCATGCAAGAATTAAGAGATAACTCACCAATGCGTGTAAAGGTTCTGGTCATTTGTTCCTCACGCATGCATTCCAATTAATACGTTCGTAAACACAATTTTCTTGAGGAAAACGAGCCCGTTATTGAGTACTTTCGGAAAAAAAATCTTTGGGCACTCATCATTTACTACTACCTTGGTTAATGGTCATTTTATTGACCTATATATAAACCTCCGTCCTGGTTTAATGGTCCCCTTCGTACTTAGTGTAAAATTTTGACCGTAAATTTAACTAACAAGGTGTCAATGCATGTCATACAAAACTATACCATTAAAACCTATGTTCAAATACGAATCCAATGATATGATTTTTTGTGAAATGCATTAACATTTTATTAGTTAAATAGATGGTCAAAGTTCCATACAAAATACTACTAGTACTCCTACATTATTGGCGCCGGGTGCCTTGGCCAAATGTTTCATCTTGTTGGGCAGGATGAGCATAGAGGCATAGGGATACTGTAGATAGGAAGTCTTAGCGGTCCATTATTCCCCATCTCGGTCAGAGAGAGCTATTCAACTAGTCTTCACAGTGAAGTGACAATACACGCTGCAGCAGATGGGACACTTAATTAATAAGTTGAACCAGTGTGTTGGTGTTACTAAATCAGCCTTACCCAGTATTGCCATCATGTTTGCCAGTGGAGCACCCTTCCGCAAATACGCCTACGTACCTCTCTCCTCCATTAACTAACATATGGGCCCTCTTGAGGTAGACCCACATGTCATTAGCTTAACTATTTACACTCCGAAGGACGGTATATCCTGGTAGTAGTACTAGTAGAATTGAGATTTAATGCACTTTCTTCCCCGTCTTTCCCTCTTCTTCCTCCTCTCTTCTTCTTCCTCCTCTCTTCCCCATCGTCAGCCGCACACCATTTCCCCCCGCTCACTGCTCGCCCGCCCGCGCCATCTTCCTTGGTAGCTCGCGCGTATCATATCCCCCTGCTCACTGCTCGGCCACACACGCCATCTTCTTCGCTCGCCCGCCCGAATCCACTTCCCCGCTCGCTCGTAGGCACCGAAAACCCCAATCACTCAGCTCCCTACAAAACCCTATGGCAGAACCGACTGACACACAGAGCCGCGATTGGAATTCCCTCCCCGATGTTTTCTTGGAGTAGATCTGTAATCGTATGGACCTGCTCAGCACCGTTCATCTGGCTGCATGCTCGGTGTCTTTGTACCGTCTACTCGTCTGCAACCGTCCGACCCTTTTCAAGATACCCTGCTTGCTGATGCTCGATCCTCGTAGGTGGCCCAGACACCGACTTGACGATCCTACGGAGGTTGCCGTGGTACCCCTCAACATGCTACCATTACCCGTCCACATGTCCTTCATGCGCGGCCACTACTGGGCGGGCATGAAGGCCAACTAGATCGTCCTCATCCACCAATCCGGTAGTCCGTGGCATCTCGTGGATATCTACACCCAGCGAGAGATCACCCTTACATCATTGGATACCACCGTCATCGAGCCTCGCGGCCCGCCGGACACTCCTGCCTACTACGCACGAGACACTTTGAGCTTTTGGCTCGACCTCTGTTTGCTGAAGGTTGTAATCTGCGAAGTGCCCACACCATCAGAAGACTACATGGATTACAAGCTCATTGCCTGGTTCAACATGGGATTAGTCTATCTGGAATCCAGTCGCCATACATGGTTATGGCTCATCGTCAATCCTGTTGAGCCTCCATTTCTGTCTGATGCTATAGTGCACGATGGCATCGTTTACGCGGTCGACGCACAGATTGGCTCCCTATACTGGTGGAATCTATCGTCGTGAAATTTTTCTATCTCATCTCATCTTTACCTTATGAATACGACTGCATGTTGATTGTTACAAATTTAGAATAGATAGTATGTCTATAAGCACACCATTGCTATATGTTCCTCTCATTTCCTAGATTTTTATGACCACACATGTTATTGTTAGAGTTGATATGATAACAATTGGCATCTAATGATTGTTAGAATAGATATTATGAGTATAACCTCATGATTGTTATATGTTACTCTCATTTCCAAGATTTTTATAACAACGCATGTTATTGCTTAGAGTTGATATGAGAACAGTAGTAAGTGCTATGGTAGAATATGAGTAGGCCCTGTCATAGCTGTTTTCCTCTCATTGTTACATGATGTTTGAACCATGACATATTGCTAGAATATGAAAGCCATTGGCTTATTTTTTTTACTTGGGGCATGATTATGACCACGGCATTGCAATTCTCTGTCTATGATATGTGTCACTGTTATAATAATCTTAATTCCAAACATACTCTGAACATGATTGTATATTTTTGTCCTTTTGGTCTCCAATTTGATTTGTTGCAGCAGACGCAAATGCGCTGGCCTTCATGATTCTAGGAACTGGAATCATACCAGTCAATGGGTGGTGGTTTATCGCTCGTTCAACCGACGGCGTTCATTTGATGCTCATTCGCACATACCAAATTGAACAAACCATTTCATCAAACCACATGCAGTACAATGCATGGGGCGTTCGTGACTGTGATGGCTATGGCTGCTTCATGTTTGAGAAAGATCCCAGCTCTGTTGGGCCAGGCGTATTCGACTGGAGGCGGGTTAACAGCCTCGGCAACCACTCCATGTTCCTCGGCCTCAATTATCCGATCATCCAACCAATCATCGATCATATCACCGGTGATGATTACCATGCTATGCAACTTCCATTCGCCAGGGGGAACTGTGTTTACACATCATACCATGGGTTTCATCAATCACCATATCCAGAGATTCGTTGACACAACTTGTTGCCAGATAATCTTCAGTGTGTGAAAGGCATCAAGCTTCCATGCGATGAATGGCTTTTGCAAACCCGACATGCGGCGATGTGGTTCATGCCAACAACAAATATGCACAACTTGATTCGTACTGATATCTAGACTGAGCCATGTATCTTGCTGCTGTAGCATGACCCTCTTTTGTTGGATATTATGTACTGTTGTTAGTTTGAAGCACTCCTCCGGTTTGAAGGATAGATACCTTTCTGGGATCAAGTGCATCCTAACTCACCTGCGTAGGATGTACTGATAATGATGATGGAGATGTTGTGCAGAAGCCATATATATATACTTGTTGGTGAAAGTGTTGTCCAATGGGAATTATATTTTGTATTACTCATGTAGCCTACAAAGTCTGTCGCACACCCTTGTAACTTCTTACTCCATTTCTAAATTTGTACTATTCCTCTATACCGTATATTGCGCTACTCGTACTACTACCTCCCTCCTGGTTTATTGGTCCCCTTCGTAATTTGTGTCAAATTTTGACCATAAATTTCACTAACTAAATGTTAATGCATGTCACAAAAAATTATATCGTTTGATTCATATTTGAACATAGTTTCCAATGGTATAATTTTCGGTGACATGCATTGACATTTTGTTAGTTAAACCTATGGTTAAAATGTGACACTAAATACGACTAGTAAGTAGTACAGTAGTAGTACTAGTATACGTCGGTCAAATTATTCATCATGTCCTCACATTGAATTGATGTGACAACACGCTGCGCGTGAGGTGACACAAGAGTCCCGGCGGCGTGTTCGCGTATTGTGGACTTCAGATTTGGAGTACCACTTATCTGTCGAAATCTGTCATCATTCACTTAAAACAGTCGATTGATCATACATTGAGTACCATATAACTGGAATTAACCGATGCAAGTCCAAGAAGGATTGGCTGCTGCTGTCGACTGGCGTCAAGTTCGATCCCACGGATCAGGAGCTGATCGAGCACCTTGAGACCAAACTGAGTGCTGACAGTGTGAGATGTCACCCTCTCATCGATTTGTTCATACCAACCATCGACAGCGAGCACGGCATATGCTCCACCCATCCCGAGAAACTTCGAGGTGAGACACCGATCGGCCGTCACTTGCACAAACATATTCCTTTGTTTATAGCACTATTTTTCTTTTTAGATGCAGACCTAGTGAAGCAATTACAATTTGACAGTTAATAAAAAGTGAAACAAGTGACTTCAACATGCCAAAGATGTTATGAAAATGCCAACCACGTACACTAAAACCTGTATACGACAATACTGCAGGTATCACACTGAGTGGCCTAAGCAAGCATTTCTTCTAGCTCAATTCCAGGGCATTCAAAATGGGCACGTGGACGCGTCGCAAGATACAGTCGGAGTGCGGCATGCACGTGATGTGGCACAAGACCGGCAATACCTTGTCGGTGGTGGTCAACGGCCGGCAGACGGGCAGCAAAAAGGTTCTGGTGCTGCACACCAACAAGAACTTCGACCGGTAGAGGACCAACTAGGTGATGCACCAGTACCACCTCGGGGACCTAGAGTAAGAGAAGGAGCGGGAGCTGGTCCTCTACAAGATTTTCTACCAGACGAACACTAGGGCCAGGACTAAAAAGATTATAAGTTAGTTTGGTATTGGTACTTGTACTACCTGGTCGTCTGCAAGTTGGTATTCTTGTTAACAATCTTTCGGTATGAACTTGGCATTTGCTTCCAACCATCATGTCGAGGGTCGACGTGGATATAAAGTTGAATCATTTGTTTCGAAACAAATTTTCAGGCACTTGGTTTTTATTTGATGGGTAGCATAAGCACATGTCGTTCGAATTCCCAGTTCTCCAAAATTTTAACATATTCGAAGTACGCAGGGATCTATCCGGTTTCACATGCTGATAGTTGGACGCAACACGTCGGAACTGGGCTGTGGCATGCCAAGCCCAACTGCAAATAGTTAAAAGAGAGGAGCTATGGATTTGGGCCTTCCAGAACAGTTAAGTGTCGCGACCTCGATCGTGAAGCGCCTCTCATGGACTAAAAAAAGGCCTAGTCCGTTATTATTAGTTGAAATATGTAAAATATTCCATAATGAAAATAAATATGTAAAATGGAATGAATTTAGTCCGCTTTCACTAAAAACCATCCCTTTTGCATGAAATTCGTCCGTTGAGGCACAAGACGTCTGTCCATACAGAGCCTAACCGTACGGAACTAGCAGGTCCATGGCCGTACCCAAGCTAGTGCATGCACTTATTATCATGATGGAAAAATAATGCTGACGTTTGAGATGTTGAAACCCAGGAAGTCTTCAACGTACTCAACAAACGAGAGAATTCTGCAAGTACAGACTGATAACTGGGATCCAGTAGATATATTGTTTTTTCAGGTCGAGCAAGTTTCAACTGGGCTGTAGACTGCCCAGGCTTGGTTTTGTTTTCCACAGGCCCAGCCCATGACGACAACGGGGCATAAAGATACAGCAAGTATCTACTGGCCTCTGGCCCGCCAGCGTTAGTTATATTTTGTCTTAGAACGTCCGCAGGCAGTTTTTTTACCGAATCAAACACACAGCCCAGTTCTATTTTCCTCTTGAAACGTCATGTCCTACTTCCGTTTTCTAATCTCTACCTATAGTTTTACTAGTTCATGTACATGTATTATTATATTGAAAATACATAAAGTTCCCTTTTCATATTTCCATCCTTATTTTTTTTGTTTTCCCTCTGAGCGCTGATTTTTTACCACTGGTTTTCCCTTAAACCAACTCAATTGTCCCACATCTTATTTGCTTACAAGAAGAAAACGGTTTTTTTGGCAAATCAATAAGTTCTTAAAAATAAATGTTTATCATTTCTGGATTAAAACAGTTCGGACTCCACCGAAATATGCAAAATAAGGTTGAACTTTTTGACCATGGTCCTGGGCAGAAAATGAGCTATAATAAATTCCTTAAGAATTAGCAAATGGGCTGCAAATTATTTAAAAAAATAGCAAATGGGCTCATGTTGTCTGCCACAGATTTGGAGGCTGACTTGTGGGCCTACTAAGTTCATGCGTACACAAGGTCTCTCAAAAAAAGAAACTTAGTCAACAATCGACTCTACCAGCGTCAGACCGTTAGATGTCAATCTAATGGCAATCGTGCTTCTTCAGTCTCTGATCTTCCTGCTCCAGCCGCCCAAACCAGTGCCAGCAGAACCGCCTGCTCCCGCCTCCCGTGGCCGGCTATGCTGCCGGGCAGGCCTCACGGCCACACCATACTCGCGTCCCTGGCCTAGCTATCCCTCTACTCACCCACACCTCCTGTTATTTTTCGGCGACGGCAGCCGAACCAGTAAACCCTCATACTCCCCACCGCGTGGGCAACCACTGCCGAGTCTTCCCCGGCTCTGCGTCGTTCCCTTCCTAGGCCTCGCCGTCTTCCACCACCCTGGTGCTCTCGGCGCGGCGTGGTCAACGAACGACATCCATCAGAAGTGGACTGTACGTGGAGAGGCTGACAGCTGGGTCCACGTCCGCATGCAAGGACATGCCTCCTTATTACGCGCAAAAAATGATTCCTCCACCTGACAGCTGGGACCCACTGGAAGGGCCTCTGTATTTCGTGAAAAAAATGTTCCCCCCGCTGACAGCTCGGACCCACCAGCTATATCTTCGCACGCAAGGAAGTGCCTCCTTAGTACGCACACAAAAATGAATACTCCCCTGCTAGCTGGGACCCACCATAGTGGGAGGCTGACTTGTGGGCCTACTAAGTTGACTCGGACGGAGGGCTTTGTCAACTTAGTAAATATGAACAATTCTAGCTCCAGTGACCGTACGATGTCCATCCAACGGCCGTAGTGCTTCTTCAACCTCTGGTCTTCTTGTTCCAGCCGCCCAAAGCAGTGCCGGTCGTGCCGCCTGCTCCTGTCTCTCGTGGCCGGCTGTGCTGCCGCGGAGGCCTCACTGCCCCTACTACTCCCACCGCTGGCCAGGCCATCCCTCTACTCACCCACACCCCCTGATATTCTGCAGCGACGACAACCTCACACTGCAGCCGAACCAGTCAACCCTCATACTCCTCTCCGCGTGGGAATCCACTGTCGCATCTTCCCCGGCTCCGCGTCATCCCCTTCCTAGGCCTCGTCGTCGTCCACCGCCTTGGTGTTCTTGGCGCGGCGTGGTCAATGTGGTCAAGGAATGACTTCCATCGGAAGAGTACTGTACATGGAGAGGCTGACAGCTGGGTCCACGGACGCAGCAAGGAAGTGCAACCTTATTACGCGCAAAATAATGATTCCTCCACCTGACAGCAGGGACCCACCAGACGGGCCACCATATTTCGCGAAAAAAACATTTTCCCCCTGACTACTGGGACCCACCAGCTACATGTTCGCACGCAAGGAAGTGCCTCCCACTACAAAAAAAGACACATCCGTGACATTTTGGGCCGAACGAATTTTTTCCGTCATACTTATGACACTTCTATGACGATAATTGTGACAAAACCCGGTATCATCATAGATGTGGTGGGCTCCTACTTCTATGACAAAAAATCATGACAGAAAATGGGCTTTTCGTCTTGGGCGGGCCGGAGCCGCAGCTGCATGACATTCTTTGGGCCGTCCATGACGGAAAAAACCATGGTAGAAGCGAGGGCGAGGAAAATTTCGGGGAGTTCCCGGTTACGGTGGGAGGTCGGGGGCCGAGCGATGCGCGTTTCTCTCGTACGTACGCACGTGTGTGCGAGGCGTTGGTCTCTAACTGAACCCGAGCGAGGCATTGGGCTCTAACTGAACCCGAGCGATTGCACTGCAGGCTACGCGTTACTGAACCCGAGCAATCGATCGATCCCTTGCTATTAACTGAACCCGAGTGATTCCTTCACTACTGCTGCTAACTGAAGCCGATCAATGCTGCCTCTTGATGATCAGTGAGCATTGTTGGGGGGTTTGGATGAACAGTTCCCGGTGGGGGTTGGATGAACAGGACCCCGTGGTAGTAGAGGCCGTTGCCGCTGGATGAACGGTACCTCGATCGATCGAGCGGTGGATGAATAGGACCCCGTGGAGGGCTGGATGAACAGGACCCGGTGGAGGGCTGGTTGAACAGTAGCCGGTGGAGGGCTGGATGAACAGTAGCCCGTGGAGGGGTGGTTGAATAGGACCCCGCGGAGAGGGCTGGTTGAACAGTAGCCGGTGGAGGAGCGCGCGGTGGAGGCTGGATGAACAGGAGCCCGTGGATGAACAGTCGCAGGTGGAGGCTGGAGGAGGTCGACGATGGATGAACAGGAGCCCGTGGAGGCAGTCGACGGTGGATGAATAGTAGCCCGTGGAGGCAGTCGACGGTGGAAATGAACAATATCCCGTGGAGTCCACGTTTTGCGGTACGCCACACCCCTCCCGATGAACAGGACCCCCGTTTCGACTGTAGCGCTCCAACAAAAATCCGTTTCCTCCGTTTTGCGGTACGCCACACCCCTCCTGATCAACAGGACCCCGTTTCCACCGTAGGAGGTCCGTTTCCTCCGTTTTGTGGTACGCCAGACCCCTCCCGATGAACAGGATCCCGTTTCAACCGTGGCAGGTCGAACACAAGGCCGTTTCCTCTGTTCTGCGGTACGCCAGGCCTCGTTTCCATCAGCTGTTTCGTCCAAGCCGGTTGGCTCCCGATGAACAGCATGCGTTCCGTTGCCTCCCGATGAACATGACACATTCCGTTGCCTCCCCATGAGCACAACGACGACGCAGTTTCTCCGTTCCGACCCAGCCATGTACACGAGCCCTGGCCATACGTATGCGCGAGTAGGCATTCGAGACCCCGCCCAAAGGTACGTACGTGGTCGTATTTACTTTCTTGCACCCTGGCCGCTGTACGTACGTGTACATGCTACGTGCGCGCCTCTACTACGACACGTGCCCTTCCTTACACGGCCACGGTTCCTCGCTGCAGCCTGCAGACAGACCGATCGACCAATATGTACGTACACGTTGACGACCAGAATGACAACGCTACGTACTCTTCGACCGGGTGGGTCCTGAGTGTCAGGCACTTCCTTGCATGCGAAGATGTAGCTGGTGGGTCCCAGCAGTCAGGGGGGTGAATCATTTCTTTGTGAAATACGGTGGCCCGTCTGGTGGGTCCCGCTGTCATGTGGAGGAATCATTATTTTCCGCGTAATGAGGCACTTCCTTGCTGCGGCCGTGGACCCAGCTGTCAGCCTCTCCACGTACAGTACTCTTCCGATGGAAGTCGTTCCTTGACCACATTGACCACGCCGCGCCGAGAGCACCAGGGCGGTGGATGAGGCAAGGCCTAGGAAGGGGACGACACGGAGCCAGGGAATACGCAGCAGTGGATGCCCACGCGGAGAGGAGTACGAGGGTTCCCTGGTTCAGCTTTGGTGTGAGGCTGCCGTCGCCGCAGAATAACAGGGGGTGTGGGTGAGTGGAGGGATGGCCTGACCAGCGGTGGGAGTAGTAGGGGCGGTGAGGCCTCCGCCGGAGCACAGCCGACCACGGGAGGCAGGAGCAGGCGGCATGACCGACACTGCTTTGGGCGGTTAGAGCGAGAAGACCAGAGGTCGAAGAAGCACTACGACCGTTGGATGGACATCGTATGGTCACTGGAGCTAGAATCTTTCATATTGACTAAGTTGATGAAGCCCTCCATCCCCGTCATCTTAGTAGGCCCACAAGTCAGCCTCCCATGATACGTCTCTGTCGTATCTATAATTTTTTATTTTTCCATGCCAATATTATACAACTTACATATACTTTTGGCAACTTTTTATACTATTTTTGGGACTAACATATTGATCCAGTGCCCAGTGCCAGTTCCTGTCTGTTGCATGTTTTTGTTTCGCATAAAACCCATATCAAACGGAGTCCAAATGGGATAAAAACTGACGGAGATTTTTTTTGGAATATTTGTGATTTTTGGGAAGAAGAATCAACACGATACGATGCCCGAGGGGGCCACGAGGCAGGGGGGCGTGCCCTGGACCCTCATGGCCACCCTGTAAGGTGGTTGGAGCCCTTCTTTCGCTGCAAGAAAGCTAATTTCCGGATAGAGATCGTGTCCAAAATTCAGCCCAATCGGAGTTACGGATCTCCGGTTATAAAAGAAACGGTGAAAGGGTAGAATCCAGAACGCAGAAACAGAGAGAGACAGAGAGACAGATCCAATCTGGAGGGGCTCTCTCCCCTCCCACGCCATGGAGACCAAGGACCAGAGGGGAAACCCTAATCCCACCTAGGGAGAAGGTCAAGGAAGAAGAAGAAGGAGGGGGGCTCTCTCCCCCTCGCTTCCGGTTTCGCCGGAACGCCGCCGAGGCCATCATCATCACCGCGATCTTCACCAACACCTCCGCCATCTTCACCAACATCTCCATCACCTTCCCCCCTCTATCTACAGCGGTCCACTCTCCCGCAACCCACTGTACCCTCTACTTGAACATGGTGCTTTATGCTTCATATTATTATCCAATGATGTGTTGCCATCCTATGATGTCTGAGTAGATTTTCGTTGCCCTATCGATGGTTGATGAATTGCTATGATTGATTTAATTTGCTTGTGGTTATGTTGCTGCCCTTTGGTGCCCATCATATGAACGCGCACGTGGATCACACCATAGGGTTAGTTGTATGTTGATAGGACTATGTATTGGAGGGTAAGAGTGACAGAAGCTTCATCCTAGCATAGAAATTAATGCATACAGGATTGAAGGGGGACCAATATATCTTAATGCTATGGTTGGGTTTTACCTTAATGAATGTTAGTAGTTGCTGATGCTTGCTAATAGTTCCAATCATAAGTGCATAGAATTCCAAGTCAGGAATGACATGCTAGCAGTGGCCTCTCCCACATAAAACTTGCTATCGGTCTAGTAAGGTAGTCAATTGCTTAGGGACAATTTCGCAACTCCTACCACCACTTTTCCACACTCGCTATATTTACTTTATTGTGTATTTATCTAAACAACCCCTTCTTTTTATTTACGCGCTCTTTATTATCTTGCAAACCTATCCAAAAACACCTACAAAGTACTTCTAGTTTCATACTTGTTCTAGGTAAAGCGAATGCCAAGCGTGCGTAGAGTTGTATCGGTGGTCGATAGAACTTGAGGGAATATTTGTTCTACCTTTAGCTCCTCGTTGGGTTTGACACTCTTACTTATCGAAAGAGGCTACAATTGATCCCCTATACTTGTGGGATATCAAGACCTTTTTCTGGCGCCATTGCCGGGGAGCCATAGCGTGGGGTGAATATTCTTGTGTGTGCTTGTTTGTTTTATCACTAAGTAGTTTTTATTTGTTGTTCTTGGTTGTTTTCTATCTTTAGTTATGGGTAGGAAACACAAAATACCAAAAAAATTAGTTGTATCTACTGAACCAATGGTTGAAGAACCACTCAAAATCTATCACACTCCTGAAGCTTTTTACTTGGATCATCTTCGATCCCTATGTGCTCGTGCTGAAACCCCAACTAGCTTAGTTGAGGGCAAATCTTTAGATGAGCATGCTTGTTATGTGCGACACCGCATATCAAACTTTTACTGGATCAAATTCATCGTTTGCAATGTTATGCTTGGAATTTATGTGAAATATATGATTTTACTTGTTGTTCTGAAGACCCTAAGAAACACCTTCCCTACCTATGTGAGTTTAATGAAAATGAAATCTTATCTTCTTATGCAAAGGGTGTTTATAGCTACTATGATATCGAAGAAATTGAAGAATTTGTTGCTTTTAAGGGTTCTTATGAATTTGCTTCTTTGATTGAAAAGTATGATACTACTCTTTACGAATCTGAAAATTTTGACATACTTGAATATTGCTATGAAAATATGCTCAAAATGTCTATGTCAAAGAATTTATTGAAATAATGACCCTTGATTCTAAAGAAAATAATGATTTGCACGAATCTATAGATAATTATGATTCCGATGATTTGATTGAAATATCCCTTGATGAACATGATGCTTGCTATCCTTGTGGCCATGATGCCAATATTTATGAAGATGAATTTGCTATAGTTCCTTACGTTAAACATGAGATCGTTGCTATTGCACCCATACTTGGTAGTTCCTTCGATAAAAAGCATGATTGCAATGATTTTACTATAAATTCTCTTGATGTCAATTGTGCTAATAATATGCAAAACCCTAAGCTTGGGGATGCTAGTTTTGCTATATCTACTACTTGTTGCAATGATCATGATTGGGGTGATTCTTCTTATGATCTTGAAAATTTATTTAAGCCCCATGATAAATATGAGATTGATAATAATGTTTGCAATAATATTGAAAGTGGTTTGGAAGAGTGTTGACTTTAGATCCCACATATTTGGAGAACGTTCAATCTTATGAACTTCTTGATAAAAGTGGGTTTGGAGAGGTCATGACTTTAGTTAATGTTAATCCCACTATTTTGGAAGAGTGTCAACTTCGCATGCATGTGGATCGTGTTGAAAATATTTTATGTGATAGCTATTTTGCTGAATTTTCTTATGATCCCACATGTAATTATTATGAGAGAGGAAAATATGGTTGTAGAAATTTTCGTCTTACTAAAATACCTCTCGTCATGTTGAGATTGCTATCGCCTCTTTCTTCTTCCTTGCATATGCTAATTTTTGCTTGCTATGATAATTTGTTTGCTTATAATATGCCTATGCATAGGAAGTACGTTAGACTTAGATGTGTTTGTCACATGTTTTATGATGCTCTCTTTGCACTTCAATTCTTGTCTTTCATGTGAGCATCATTAAAATTATCTATGCCTAGCTAAAAGGCTTTAAAGAAAAGCGCTTGTTGGGAGACAACCCAATATTTTTATTTCTGTCTAGTAATAAATATTTGATCTATCCTCTGGTTAGATTGGTTTTTATGTTTTAATTAGTGTTTGTGCCAAGTTAAACCTATAGGATCTTCTTGGATGATAGTTATTTGATCTTGCTGAAAATTCCAGAAAATTTCTGTTCACGAAAACAATTGTTAAAAATCACCAGAACGTAATAAAATACTGATTCCAATTTCAGTAGATCAATAAACAAACTTTCTAGGTCTTCCTATTTTGGTAGATTTTTTTGAGTTCCAGAAGTTTGCGTTAGTTACAGATTACTACAGACTGTTCTGTTTTTGACAGATTCTGTTTTTCGTGTGTTGTTTGCTTATTTTGATGAATCTATGGCTAGTAAAAGAGTTTATAAACCATAGAGAAGTTGGAATACAGCAGGTTTAACACCAATATAAATAAAGAATGAGTTCAATACAGTACCTTGAAGTGGTGTTTTGTTTTCTTTCGCTAACGGAGCTCACGAGATTTTCTGTTAAGTTTTGTGTTGTGAAGTTTTCAAGTTTTGGGTAAAAGATTTGATGGATTATGGAACAAGGAGTGGAAAGAGCCTAAGCTTGGGGATGCCCATGGCACCCCAAGATAATCTAAGGACACCAAAAAGCCAAAGCTTGGGGATGCCCCGGAAGGCATCCCCTCTTTCGTCTACTTCCATCGGTAACTTTACTTGGAGCTATATTTTTATTCACCACACGATATGTGTTTTGCTTGGAGCGTATTGTATGATTTGAGTCTTTGCTTTTTAGTTTACCACAATCATCCTTGATGTACACACATTTTGAGAGAGACACACATCAATCGGAATTTTAAAAATACTCTATGTGCTTCACTTATATTTTTTGAGCTATATAGTTTTTGCTCTAGTGCTTCACTTATATCTTTTAGAGCACGGTGGTGGATTTGTTTTATAGAAACTATTGATCTCTCATGCTTCACTTATATTATTTTGAGAGTCTTAAAACAGCATGGCAATTTGCTTTAATTATAATATCATGAGAAATTTGATGCTTGATAATTGTTTTGAGATATAAAGGTGGTAATGTCATAGTTGTGCTAGTTGAGTAATTGTGAAATTGAGAAATACTTGTGTTGGAGTTTGTGATTCCCGTAGCATGCACATATGGTGAACCATTATATAACGAAGTCGGAGCATGAGGTATTTATTGATTGTCATCCTTTGTGTGGCGGTCGGGATCGCGCGGTGGTTAACTCCTACCAACCCTTACCCTAGGAGCATGCGTAGTAGTACTTTGCTTTGAGGGCTAGTAAATTTTTGCAATAAGTATATGAGTTCTTTATGACTAATGTGAGTCCATGGATTATACGCACACTTACCTTTCCGCAATTTTCTAGCCTCTTCGGTACCGTGCATTGCCCTTTGTCACCTTGAGAGTTGGTGCAAACTTCGCCGGTGCATCCAAATCCCGTGATATGATACGCTCTATCACACATAAACCTCCTTATACCTTCCTCAAAACAGCCACCATACCTACCTATTATGGCATTTCCATAGCCATTCCGAGATATATTTCCATGCAACTTTCCACCATTTTGTTTATCATGACACGCTCCATCATTGTCATATTGCCTTGCATGATCATGTAGTTGACATCGTATTTGTGGAAAAGCCACCGTTCATAATTCTTCATACATGTCGCTCTTGATTCATTGCATATCCCGGTACACCGCCAGAGGCATTCACATAGAGTCATATCTTGTTCTAAGTATTTAGTTGCAATTCATGAGTTGTAAGTAAATAAAAGTGTGATGATCATCATTATTAGAGCATTGTCCCAAGTGAGGAAATGATGATGGAGACTATGATTCCCCCACAATGACTACCGCTCCGTCCCGCGGTACTACCGCTGGGACCAGAGTGAGTACACAAATGGGGGCTACTAGCGGTACTACTGCTCTGGGCGGTACTACCGCTCCAGAGCGGTACTACCGCTTGTAGCACCCAAGCGGTACTACCGCTCTGGCCCGCGGTACTACCGCTGGGACCAGAGAGGGCACAATGAGAAGAGAAACAAGCCCATCTTCGAAACGGAAAGGCTCGGAGGGAGGGGCAAGGGAAGTGTACGTGATGATTCCGCCCTAGCCTTTCCAAAACGGACCCCCTCTTGATAGTACGGTGATCCCTATGAAACTAGTCCACCAAACTAATCCGAAAGGACTACACCGTCTTCGCTTGAAGCTCCGAGGGGAGGGAATCGTCTTGTGCCAAAAGGATGAATCTCTGAAAAACACTCAATGCACACGATTAGTCCGCAAAAGCATTGTCATCAATCACCAAAACATCTTAGGGATAAATATGCCCTTACAATCTCCCCCTTTTTGGTGGATTGATGACAATACGGGATTTGCACAACTGGGAAAAGACAATGGACATAAGCAAACCCCAAATCTCTAAAATATAGACGGGCTCCCCCTAGATGTGTGCCATCAAGATAAGTGCTTTGGACTGCACGACACACATACTAGGATCAACACTCCCCCTGTATTTTAGAGACCAACAACCTAAGCGAGATACAAGATAGCAGGATATATAACATAATGAAGCATATAACTCATGAGATATCAAATGACTAGAGACAAAGATAAAGATATGATAAGGATAGGGTAGCATATGTCTTACACCATATGACTCGAACTAAAGTCTCACTGAACACAAAACCAAGCAAGGCACAAGGTAGCACACAACGAAAGCACAAAGGCAAAGACACACTCGCAACACAACGACGCAAATCCCTAAAATCTCTCCCCCTTTGGCATCGAGACACCAAAAGGGGCAAAGAGCTAACCTACGGCTCTGGGTGAGAGCATGCTGAGGATCTTGAACATCAGGACTCTGCGTGATCATCTGCACTGCCGTCCTCGCCCGGAAACTGCTCGGCATCGGAATCAGTCCACGGACAGTGCTGCTGGATCCACTCCTCCTCCTCAGTAATCTGACCCTCAGAGCTGCTGGTGACTGTCGCACCCATCTGACGCATTAGCTCCTTGTGACGTCCTCTTGCCTTCTTCTTAGCCACATGAGTCATGTACTGACCGTGAGACTCCATGCAGAACAGCTTCTTCATCTTGTGTTTGAGCTTCTTTGTCCAAGAGGGCTCTGCCGCAGAAGGCTCTGTCCCAGGAGGCACATAATCCTCATCATCATCACCGGCATCAGCCTCGTCCTCGGTCTCCATGGCAGCAGCAGAAGATGGAACTCCAGACCTACCCCAATTGTCCTTCTTCCTCAGACGCTTGATCTCATGAGAGACCAACTCTCCAGTCTCCAGCTGCTCCTCAGGATAGGTATGTCTCCAGGCCCTCTCAATAAGCAACATAATGAACGGACCATAAATTGGGCACTTGCGCTCAGAAACAACAGCAAGGAGTTCAGACCACATGACATGAGAGATGTCCAGGGACTCGCCAGTGTTTGCTTCCTTCTCACGCTGGCAGAAGAGAAGCATGTCCACAAGATAAGAGTGTACCATGTCAAGATTCCCAATACGAGGGAAGAGAGTCTCGCGGAAGATACGGTGAAGGATATCCAGATAGGCAGACAACTCATAGGTTTCCTTCCTGGTCTCAGGTTGACCTTCCGAGTACAGTAGGGCCAGAGAGCTTGCTTGTGAGTGGAGGTAACATTTTGGTGAGGACGAAAACCGATTGGAGTCTCGAGCCCTTGATCTTCCACCTCAAGCAGCCCCATGAAGGCCTGCCACTTGACAGCTAGCACCTTTCCATTTGTCATCCAAGTCAGAGTCCTGTCTGCATCAGTTCCTAGGTGAACAGTGGCAAATAACTGTGCCAGCAAATCTGCATCAAAGTCCTTGTTGAACTGCATGATCCTGAGAATGTTCAACTGAGAGCACATCTGAAGGGCATCACCAAAGTAATCAGGGTCCTTCTCCATAGCATCCGTGTTGATGGAATGAACATTGACAAAGAGGTTCTTCTTAGCCTTGATCACATCAAAGTATGTGGCATACTGAAACCGGTTCCAGAACGGGCGATTGACAAGGTTGGGTTCTTAGTCTTACTCATATGGGTTGCGCCGACGCCTGTCCCAGAATTCCTTGCTAGACATCTCAGTCACCTTCTTGCCACTTGGCTTCGGTCGGTTGGCAATCTTCTTCTTGCGAGGAGGATTAGCACTAGAGGAAGCACCCCCTGGCGGCGGTGGAGCACTGGAAGAACCACCTGCAATCTCAGATGAGCGGTACCGCTTTGACGTTGAACGCCCTGGGTTGACACGGCGGACTTGCTGCTCAGGATGTTCATCACCTGGAACCAAACACACGGACACAAGAAACAACCAAACAGAGTGATCAAAACCAAATAAACACAACAAATATGGATCAACATGTGGTAGGAAACAATGGAACTGGGCATCCAGCGGTAGTACCGTGCCTGCTCAGCGGCAGTACAGCGCCAGCGGTACTACCGCGCCATACGGGCGGTAGTACCATGCCAGATGGGCGGTAGTACCGCCCGAGACGGGGCACGGCGGATCCCTACTGCCGTGGTCAGATCCGGCACTACCGGGGATGCCAAATTCAAAAATAAACCTACCAAACATCAATCCAAAGAGTCTAGTTGCCTTCTCCAACCTACTCAAGCCTAGATTTGGCCAAAAATCTAGAGATGCAACCACTTTTGCCCCTAAAACGCGAGATCTGAAAACTGGACAAGAAGAGAAGAGGAACGGGGGCAATACCGGCATCCATGGCAAGAGGACGAGGTGGGGATCGACTCCACCGAAGGGAATGGAGAGGTACGGTCCGGAGACGGAGGGCCGCCGGAGCCCTCCCGCGGCGAGATAGCGCTGGAGAGAGAGGAAGAGGAACCAGGGGACGAAGCAAATGGGTATGGGGTGGAGGAAACCACCCCTGCCCACGACTTAACCCCCTGGCCCCGCCCCTCAACGGTAGTACCGTGGTGATGGGCGGTAGTACCGCTTAGCCACATAAGCGGTAGTACCGCTCCGTGGAGCGGTAGTACCGCGCCATCACAACGGTAGTACCGCCCAGCGCAACTCAAACCAGACTCAACACATATGGTGCACAACGAAAGACGGGAAACAATGGCAAGAAGACCAACAAGAGCACTAGCAAGAGAACAAGAATCACACGCCTCTATACGAGAGGGCGGTGGCCGAGGCCACCTATGTTTGAGTCACTTGGTATGGCACCGCGAAGAATTATCCTTGGGCCCATGACCAAAGCTCGTCTTTGAAGCACAAGTACCATCAAAAATGTCTAATGTGAAAGAGTGAGATCAGTTTATGCATTGTGGGGGGAGGGAAAGTTCATTGAGAGAACAACACTCCCCCTACGTCCATGCCTACACCTAGACACGAATGCACAATGAATGTGAGGGGTGTGCAAAGGTTCAAACCACATTGCTAGAATCAATGATATTTAGCTCATGCCTTAACTCGCGAAATCTTGCTTCATCCAATGGCTTCGTGAAAATATCTGCAAGGTTATCATGAGTGTTGACATAGTTGAGCTCGATCTCCCCTCGCCTAATATGATCCCGGATGAAGTGATACCGAATCTCAATATCCTTTGTCTTGAAGTGTTGCACCGGGTTGAGAGAAATCTTGATAGCACTTTCATTGTCACACCAAAGAGGCACTTTGTCACAAATGACACCGTAATCCTTTAAAGTTTGCCTCATCCATAAGAGTTGTGCACAACAACTTCCTGCCGCCACATACTCCGCTTCGGTGGACGAGAGAGACACACAACTTTGCTTTTTAGAAGACCAACTTACCAAAGAGCAACCAAGAAATTGGCACCCTCCGGAAGTGGACTTCCTATCCACTTTTTCTCCCGCCCAATCGGAGTCCGAATAACCTACAAGCTTGAAGTTTGCTCCTCTTGGGTACCATAGGCCAAAGTTTGGGGTATGAGCCAAATATAGAAAGATTCGCTTGACCGCCACAAAGTGGCTTTCCTTAGGTGCGGCTTGAAACCGTGCACATATTCCCACACTCAACATGATATCCGGTCTAGATGCACAAAGGTAAAGCAAGGATCCAATCATAGAGCGATATACCTTTTGATCCACCGCTTTACCATTGGGATCAATGTCAAGTTGGCACTTGGTGGGCATTGGAGTGGAAGCCGGCTTGACATCACTTAGCTTGAATCTCTTTAGCATGTCTTGAGTGTATTTGGCTTGGTTGATGAAGGTTCCTTCTCTTCTTTGTTTGATTTCGAATCCGAGAAAGAACTTCAACTCTCCCATCATAGACATCTTAAACTTTGAGGTCATGAGAGCGGCAAATTCTTCATTGAAGGCTTTGTTAGGGGAACCAAAAATAATATCATCAACATATAGTTGGCACACAAACAACTCCCCTTTGACCTTCTTAGTAAAAAGAGTGGGGTCGATTTTCCTGATTTCGAATCCACGATCTTGTAACAACTCCGTAAGATGCTCATACCACGCACGTGGGGCTTGTTTAAGGCCATAGAGCGCCTTATGGAGTTGATACACATGATCGGGGAAATAGGGATCTTTGAACCCGGGGGGTTGTTTGACATATACCAACTAATTTATGGGACCATTAAGAAAAGCACTTTTCACATCCATTTGTTGCAATGTGAAATTATGATGAGAAGCATAAGCAATCAACAAACGAATAGATTCAAGGCGAGCGACGGGGGCAAAGGTTTCACCGTAGTCGATACCCTCGACTTGGGAGTAGCCTTGTGCCACCAAACGAGCCTTGTTGCGAACAATGATTCCATGAGCGTCTTGCTTGTTCTTGAATATCCACTTGGTTCCAATGACATTATGATTTCCGGTTGGCCTTGGCACTAACTTCCAAACTTGGTTATGTTCGAAGTTGTTGAGTTCTTCATGCATGGCGTTGAGCCAATCCGGGTCCTCGAGCGCTTCATAAACCTTTTGGGGTTCGACACAAGAAACAAACGCATGATGTTCACAATAGTTTGCTAATTGTCTACGAGTGCTTACCCCCTTTCTTAGGCTTCCAACCACATTCTCCATTAGATGACCTTTGGTGGTGAGCTTGGAAGCGATCTTAGCGGCACGACGCTCCAATTCCTCCTCGGAAGTGAAGTGAGGAGGGGTTACTTGATCATCTTGAGTGTCGTCTTGAGCTTGTTCTTGATCTTGAACTTGCTCGAGGGGAGGAACTTGACCTTGGGCATCATTTGGTGGATCACCACCATCTTGAGGTTGATCTTGCCCTTGATCTTGTTCATGAGGTTGAGGGCCTTCACTTTGTTCTTCGGAAGCGTGTGGGTCTTGGGTTGGTGATGGCTCCACTTGAGTGGAGCATTCTCCTTCTCCTTCGGCCACAAGGGGTTCCTCAATGGGCAGGATATATCCAACACCCATTCTTCTTATGGCTTGGGGAGGAATTTCATCACCTACATCACAAGTACCACTTTGCTCCACTTGGGAGCCGTTATTCTCATCAAACTCCACGTTACACGTCTCCTCAATAAGTCCCGTGGACTTATTGAGAACACGGTAAGCATGGGAGTTTGTAGCATAACCAACAAATATGCCCTCATGAGCTCTAGTCTCAAATTTAGACAAACGAACACCTTTCTTGAGAATGAAACACTTACACCCGAACACCCGAAAGTACTTGAGATTGGGCTTGTTACCGGTGAGTATCTCATATGGAGTCTTGTTCAAGCCTTTGCGGAGATAGAGCCGATTTGAAGCATGACACGCGGTGTTGATGGCTTCGGCCCAAAACTTGTATGGAGACTTGAACTCCGCCATCATGGTCCTTGCCGCATCCATCAACGTCCGGTTCTTCCTCTCCGCAACACCATTTTGTTGAGGGGTGTAAGGTGCGGAATATTGATGCTTGATCCCCTCATCACTAAGAAACTCATCCAGGGTGTAGTTCTTGAACTCGGTGCCGTTGTCACTTCTTATAGTCAAGATCTTTGCATTTTGTTGACGTTGGGCTTCATTTGCAAAGTCAATGACTGTTTGTTGGGTCTCACTCTTCCTCTTGAAAAAATACACCCACGTGTATCTAGAGTAGTCATCCACAATTACCAAGCAATACTTTCTACCCCCAAGACTATCAAAGGATGGAGGCCCAAAGAGATCCAAATGAAGGAGCTCCAAAGGCCTCTTCGAGTAAATGAGAGTCGTGGGAGGGTGAGCCTTCTCATGAAGCTTTCCTTCGATACAAGCACGATCTTTAGCAAAACTAACGTTCGTTAGTCCACGGACATGGTCCCCCTTGAGAAGACTTTGCAAAGATCTCATATTGACATGGGCTAAACGGCGATGCCAAAGCCATCCCATGTCAACTTTAGCCATTAGGCATGTCGCGGTCTTAGTGGGTCGCTCCGAAAAGTTAATCACATAGAGACCATTCTCGACATGCCCAACAAAGGCTACTTTAAGAGTCTTGCTCCACAAGAGGGCCACGGTATCAATATCAAAGAAAGTGGCAAAGCCCATGATAGCAAGTTGACGAACGGAAAGTAAATTGTATGCAAGGGACTCAACTAGCATGACCTTCTCGATCGTGAGATCATGAGAAATGACAACTTTGCCGAGTCCCAATACCTTAGAAGACGAGGCATCACCCCACTCGACATTGGTGGGCATAGATGGAATCTTGTGCACGTCCACCACCAAGTCCTTGCTTCCGGTCATATGATTTGTAGCTCCACTATTGAGCAACCATGATCCCCCACCGGAAGCAAACACCTACAAGGGATCAATGCTTGGTTTTAGGTACCCATTTAGTAATGGGTCCTTTGATGTTAGTAACAAGGGTCTTAGGAACCCAAATGGACCATTCAATATACTCATGAGGAGAACCAACAAATTTGGCATAAACATGCCCATCACTTGCACGACATAACACATAAGAAGGATTAAAATCGCCGGCTTTGTTGGATGGGATGGAGTTGCCCTTCTTGACACCGTCACCCTTCGCGTTGTTCTTATTCTCCTTGGAAGTACCCTCTCCCTCCTTCACAAAAGTTTGCTTGAGAGGGGGAGGTCGTTTGGTCTTGTCATTCTTCTTCTTGTTCTTGGGCTTGGGAGCGAACCCAATCCCCTCCTTGGCTACAACTTCCTTTTGGTTTCTCAAAAGGTCGTTGAGGTTCTTCTCACCTTGTATGCATGACACAAGGCCTTTCTCAAGTTTCTCCTTCAACTTAGCATTCTCCTCAACAAGATGCACATGCTCACAACAAGGGTTAGTAGCATTTGCATTATCAATTAACACCATATGAGGAAAGGTGGCTTTCTCCTTAGTTAGCATTACTTGGAGTTGATCATGAGACTCCTTGAGGCTAGCATGGGCACCCTTCAAGACTTTGTGAGCCTTGTCGAGAATGTCAAACTCCTCTTTAAGTCTAGCAAGACCAACCCCAAGTTTTGCCTTCTCGGAGTTTAGCACACGAGACACAACAAGAGCATGATCAAGATCTTTCTTTAACTTAGCATGATCATCGTTGTATGACTCCTCAAGAGCCAAACGAAGACCACACTCTTCGTCAAGAGCATTGGAAAGATCTGAAATCTCATCGGCATAGTCACGACTATGCCCCTCCATCTTAGAGATGGTATCTTCGTGAGCCTCGATCATGTCATTGGCTTCACCAAGTTGTTCCAAGAGAGCAACGAAGTGCTTCTTGGATTTACCCTTGAGTTTACCCATAAAGATCTCAAACTCATTTTCCTCCACATTTGTCCCTTCATGTTCATCAATGCTATCCGTCGAAGAAGGATGATTAATGATGGTAGTTTTGATGCTGGAGGTTACCTTATTGGTGGCTTTAGCCATGAGGCACTTGGCGGTGATGTTCTCATTGGGTGAGTCGAAGAGAGACACCCGTGGAGTCTTCGCAAAGGCAACGGAGGCCATGGCAACCGACTCACCATCTTCATCATCGTCATCATCCTCATTGTACTCTTCTTGTACCACCAACGCCTTGGGAGGAGTCTTCTTGGTGAAGTTGCTCTTGTTGGGGAACGACTTGGCCTTGTCTTTTCTAATGAGCTTGCCACCATTGTCTTCCCTCTTCTCGTATGGGCACTCCACAACAAAGTGGCTCACATTGCCACAATTGAAGCAAGTCCTCATTCGTTGCTTGCCCTTTGCGCCACTTGAATTGCTCTTGTTGAAGTTTGGCCTTGTGTTCTTCTTGCTCCAAAATTGCCTTGAAGCAAGAGCCATGTGTTCATGATAGGCATACTTCGTATCTTCGAGGTTGCCTTCCTCTTCTTCCTCTTCATCCTCTTCCTCCATACTAACCTTGGCCTTTAAAGCAAGGTTGGGCTTATTTACTCTTTGAGAACAAAGAACCGCATTGTCGGCGGTCTTGTCCAAGATGCTCATGGCAACAAATTCATCCAACACTTCACTTGACGATAAGGTGTGGAAGTCCGGCCTTTGACGAATTACGGAGGACATGGCTTTGTGGTAGGGCATCATTGCCTTGAGGAATTTGCGCTTGATCCAATTGTCATCCGTGTCCTTACTTCCATGATCTCGAAGAGAGACAGCGAGTTTGGTTACTCTCCGAAAAAGCTCACGAGGTTCTTCATCTTCTTTCATTGCAAACTCGTCGGCTTCATCTTGCACCACTTCATAGTTGGAGCGTTGAATGCTTGCGCTTCCCCGATAGAGGGAAACAACTTGGAGCCAAGCATCTTTGGCCATGGTGTAAGGCCGGAGATGAGGAAGATCTTCGGATGGGATTGCTTCTTGGATGATGAAGAGAGCATTCTCATTGAATTGATGATCCACAACTTCTCTTGGAGTGAAGTTACTTCGGTCATGCGGATAAAAACCCTCTTCAATGATTCTCCAAAGGTTAGTGTTCACATGATTTAAATGACGCTTAAAACGATAGACCCAAGAATCAAAATCTACATTCTTCTCAATCTTAGGGGCCGGGCCGGCATGATTCAAATGAGTGGAAGGGAGCGGTCCACCATAGACAGGTGGAGGTTCCACATGGGCAAAGATGCCGGTCCCATTTTTATCACTAGAACAAGGAGCCTTCTCGCTAGAAGCTTCGCCCTTGTCGGAGGTAGCATCCGTCACCTTGTTAGCGGGATCACCCACTTTCAACGGTGCGGTGGTAAGTTTAAGCCCTTCTAAGAATTTATTCAACATGCTTTCGACCTTGGTCGTCATGGAGGTTTTCAATGTGTCCAACGCCACATTGAATTCCTCACGAGAGACCGCGGTTCCACCATCTCCCGTAGACGAGACTGGATTCTCACCAGAGTGCTCCTCTACACCGTCTACAACGTCAACCATACTCTTTGGACGGTAAAGTCCTTAATAAAGAGACGAGGCTCTGATACCAATTGAAAGGATTGATATAGTTGACTATAGGGGGGGTGAATAGGCAACTCAAAATTTTTAGCTTTTCTTTACCAAATTAAAGTTTGCATCAAAATAGGTTGTCTAGATATGCAACTAAGTGAGCAACCTATATGATGCAACGACAACAAGCACGCAAGCAAGTAAGAAATATAACACGAGAAAACTTGCGAAGGTAAAGGAACGAGATAACCAAGAGTGGAGCCGGTGAAGACGAGGATGTGTTACCGAAGTTCCTTCCTTTTGAGGGGAAGTACGTCTCCGTTGGAGCGGTGTGGAGGCACAATGCTCCCCAAGAAGCCACTAGGGCCACCGTATTCTCCTCACGCCCTCACACAATGCGAGATGCCGTGATTCCACTATTGGTGCCCTTGAAGGCGGCGACCGGACCTTTACAAACAAGGTTGGGGCAATCTCCACAACTTAATTGGAGGCTCCCAACGACACCACAAAGCTTCACCACAATGGACTATGGCTCCGCGGTGACCTCAACCGTCTAGGGTGCTCAAACACCCAAGAGTAACAAGATCCGCTAGGGATAAGTGGGGGGAATCAAATTTCTCTTGGAGGAAGTGTAGATCGTGGCCTTCTCAACCAATCCCGAGCAAATCAACAAGTTTGATTGGCTAGGGAGAGAGATCGGGCGAAAATGGAGCTTGGAGCAACAAAGGAGCTTTTTGGAAGAAGAGGTAGGTCATCTTTGGGGAAGAAGACCCCTTTATATAGTGGGGGGAACAAACCAACCATTACCCCACTCCTGCCCCGAAGAGAGCGGTACTACCGCTGCCAGTGGTACTACCGCTTGCCACTATAAGCGGTACTACCGCTCCTCATCGTGGTACTATCGCTTGGCCCACAGCGGTACTACCGCGGTGGGAGGGCGGTACTACCGCACAGGAGCGGTATTACGGCCCCCCATAGCCGCGGCCAGTACCGTAAAACCCGACATGAAAAAGGAGCCCTCGAATCGAGGCGGTACTAGCACGAGACCACCGCGGTACTACGGCTTGGGGCTACTAGCGGTACTACTGCTCTGGAGCGGTACTACCGCGCCCAGAGCGGTACTACCGCTTGTGGCACCCAAGCGGTACTACCACTCCGTCCCGCGGTACTACCGCTGGGACCAGAGTGAGTACACAAATGGGGGCTACTAGCGGTACTACTGCTCTGGGCGGTACTACCGCTCCAGAGTGGTACTACCGCTTGTAGCATCCAAGCGGTACTACCGCTCTGGACCGCGGTACTACCGCTGGGACCAGAGAGGGCACAATGAGAAGAGAAACAAGCCCATCATCGAAACGGAAAGGCTCGGAGGGAGGGGCAAAGGAAGTGTACGTGATGATTCCGCCCTAGCCTTTCCAAAACGGACCCCCTCTTGATAGTACGGTGATCCCTATGAAACTAGTCCACCAAACTAATCCAAAAGGACTACACCGTCTTCGCTTCAAGCTTCGAGGGGAGGGAATCGTCTCATGCCAAAAGGATGAATCTCTGAAAAACACTCAATGCACACGATTAGTCCGCAAAAGCATTGTCGTCAATCACCAAAACATCTTAGGGATAAATATGCCCTTACAGATGGGCATCTCCATAGCCCGTTGACTAGCCGCGTCGATGTGAGACTTTCTCCTTTTTTGTCTTCTCCACACAACCTCCATCATCATATGCTATTCCACCTATAGTGCTATATCCATGGCTTGCGCTCATATATTGTGTGAGGGTTGAAAGGGCTGAAGCGCGTTAAAAAGTATGAACCAATTGCTCGGCTTGTCATCGGGGTTGTGCATGATTTGAATGCTTTGTGTGGTGAAGATGGAGCATAGCCAGACTATATGATTTTGTAGGGATGAGCTTTCTTTGGCTATGTTATTTTGATAAGACATAATTGCTTGGTTAGAATGCTTGAAGTATTATTGTCTTAATGTCAAATGATAGACTATTGCTTCGAATCACTCGTGTCTTAATATTCATGCCATGATTAGATATATGATCAAGATTATGCTAGGTAGCATTCCACATCAAAAACTATCTTTTTTTATCATTTACCTACTCGAGGATGAGCAGGAATTAAGCTTGGGGATGCTGACACGTCTCTGTCGTCTCTATAATTTTTGGTTGTTCCATGCCAATATTATACAACTTCCATATACTTTTGGCAACTTTTTATACTATTTTTGGGACTAACATATTGATCCAGTGCCCAGTGCCAGTTCCTGTCTGTTGCATGTTTTTTGTTTCGCAGAAAACCCATATCAAACGGAGTCCAAATGGGATAAAAACTGACGGAGATTTTTTTGGAATATTTGTGATTTTTGGGAAGAAGAATCAATGCGATACGATGCCCGAGGGGGCCACGAGGCAGGGGGCGCGCCCCAGGGGGTCAGGCGTGCCCTGGACCCTCGTGGCGACCCCGTAAGGCGGTTGGAGCCCTTCTTTAGCCGTAAGAAAGCTAATTTCCGGATAGAGATCGTGTCCAAAATTCAGCCCAATCAGAGTTATGGATCTTCGGTTATGAAAGAAACGGTGAAAGGGCATAATCCAGAACGCAGAAACAGAGAGAGAGAGAGAGACAGATCCAATCTCGGAGGGGCTCTCGCCCCTCCCACGCCATGGAGACCAAGGACCAGAGGGGAAACCCTTCTCCCACCTAGGGAGAAGTTCAAGGAAGAAGAAGAAGGAGGGGGGCTCTCTGCCCCTCGCTTCCGGTGGCGCCGGAACACCGCCGGGGCCATCATCATCACCGCGATCTTCACCAACACCTCCGCCATCTTCACCAACATCTCCATCACCTTCCCCCCTCTATCTACAGCGGTCCACTCTCCCGCAACCCGCTGTACCCTCTACTTGAACATGGTGCTTTATGCTTCATATTATTATCCAATGATGTGTTGCCATCCTATGATGTCTGAGTAGATTTTCGTTGTCCTATCGGTTGTTGATGAATTGCTATGATTGATTTAATTTGCTTGTGGTTATGTTTCTGCCCTTTGGTGCCCATCATATGAGCGCGCACGTGGATCACACCACAGGGTTAGTTGTATGTTGATAGGACTATGTATTGGAGGGCAAGAGTGACAGAAGCTTCAACCTAGCATAGAAATTGATGCATACGGGATTGAAGGGGGACCAATATATCTTAATGCTATGGTTGGGTTTTACCTTAATGAACATTAGTAGTTGCGGATGCTTGCTAATAGTTCCAATCATACGTGCATAGAATTCCAAGTCGGGGATGACATGCTAGCAGTGGCCTCTCCCACATAAAACTTGCTATCGGTCTAGTAAGGTAGTCAATTGCTTAGGGACAATTTCGCAACTCCTACCACCACTTTTCCACACTCGCTATATTTACTTTATTGTGTATTTATCTAAACAGCCCCTACTTTTTATTTACGTGCTCTTTATTATCTTGCAAACCTATCCAAAAACACCTACAAAGTACTTCTAGTTTCATACTTGTTCTAGGTAAAGCGAACGCCAAGCGTGCGTAGAGTTGTATCGGTGGTCGATAGAACTTGAGGGAATATTTGTTCTACCTTTAGCTCCTCGTTGGGTTTGATACTCTTACTTATCGAAAGAGGCTACAATTGATCCCCTATACTTGTGGGATATCATCCCACAATGGTGGGTCCCAGCTAGCAGGGGGAGTATTCATTTTTTTGTGCGTAATAAGGAGGCAGTTCCTTGTGTCCGAAGATATAGCTGGTGGGTCCGAGCTGACAGCGGAGGGTACATTTTTCGCAAAATACAGAGGCCCTTCCGGTGGGTCCCAGCTGTCAGGTGGAGGAATCACTATTTTGCGCGTAATAAGGAGGCATTTCCTTGTGTAGACCCCTACTGTCAGCCTCTTCCGATGGATGTTGTTTGTTGACCATGTTGACCTCGCCGCGCCGAGAGCACAAACGCGGTGGACGAGGGCGAGGCCCAGGAAGGGAACGACCTGGAGCCGGCGAAGCCACCGCAGCGGATGCCCACACTGAGGGGTGTACGAGCGCTGACTGGTTGGCTGCGGGGTGAGGCTGACGTCGCCGGAAAATAACAGGATGTGCGGGTGGGTAGAGGGATGGCCTGGCGGCAGCACAGCCAGCCACGGGAGGAGGGAGCAGGCACTCCCGTCAGCGCTGGTTTGGGCGGCTGGAGCAGGAAGATCAGACATTGAAGAAGCATGGCGGCCGTTGAATGGACATCAAACAGTCACTGCTCTGTGTTGACTAAGCTGGCAAAGCCTTGCGTACGCGTAAAAAAAATTAGGACAGCGTCATCGTCAACCTAGTAGGCCCAGAAGTCAGCCTCCAAATCTGTGGAAAACAACATACAACCCATTAGCCATTATTTTCAATAATTTACAGCCCATTTGCTAATTCTTAAGGATATTTGAAGCCCATGTTCTTTTTATTAGCATTACAAACCATATATTCTGGGCACTGCTAAAAAATTCTTCGAAATTTTGCATATTTCGGTGGGGTCCGAACTCTTTTAATCACGAAATTTCGAGTCGCGTTAAAAATAATTTTTAAAAAATTATATCAAAAAAAATTCAAAAAACAATTCTCCGCAAAAAAATGAATGAAATTTAAAATCTTAACTAGCAAGATGCCCATGCGTTGCAGGAACATGAAGATGCATTTGTATGAGTAGTTTATCTTGTGGGAGAAAAGACGATATTTTAATGTAATTGCCAGTTGGCTTTGATTTTTATAAGAGTAGAGAGTAGAGAAATCCAGAAAAATGATATTTTAATGTAATTGTCGGTTGGCTTTGGTTTAAAACTTTACAACCCATTTCTTACAACTTATAGCCCATTTTCTGGGGAAGCCCATTTCTTACTACTAAAATCCCTCCCTCCTCGTCTTGAAAGATTTGCTGCCCAGCAGGGCTGAGAAAAGCAAGTAGGCCTCGGTTTTGGTATTCTCCAAAAAAAGAACTAGGCTAGCCATTTTCAGAAAGAAAAAAGACATCAACTGGGCTTAAATAAAAGCGTAAGCGTGGGCTAGACGGGCCACAGCCCCCGCACAACGTGCAGTTGAGCTCCGTCTCTGAAACTAAAAAAACAACTGGGCGAGCTGCTGGGTCCCTGGTGTTATCTGCTCGTTGTGTAATTTTAACAAACCCGCCGCCGCGCCGGCCTATGCATCACCGGTGTGAGATGAGACGTCGATGACTTGTCCTGGCGACATGCCGCCATTGGTGGACTCCGCGCCCCCCTTGCTGAAGTCGACCATGTCCTCGTCCTCGGCGCTGCCCTCAAGGTTGTAGGACTCGTAGTAGTGGTTGCGCCAGAGCTCGCATTGGTACTCCACCGCCGATTCCTCGACGGACATACTCTTCTCTACCTCGACCTCGGCCACGCGCAACTCCTCCTCCCGGCGCTCCTCGATCTCCGCCGCCTCCTGCATCTCCAGCTCCCGCTCGGCGACCTCATGAGGAAGCAGGTGCTCCATGGCCACCGCCGCCTTTTCAGACGTGGGTTGCATGCTAGAGTCCGAGGTGGCCTGGAATATCTTGGCGTGTGCATCCTCGATCTTGGCGTGGATGGCCTCGACCCGGGCCAGGGTGACATCGGCGGCACAGACGGCAGCTCGAGTGCTCTCGGTGTTTGCAGCCATCGTCGCAGTAGCAACCGCAGTCGTCTTGGCTGCTGTAGCTGCCCTGTCGGCTGCCGCAGATGCCCTCTCGACGGAAGCGGCCGCGCTCAATGCGGATGCGGCGGCACTCTCGGCGTAGGCGGCCGTGCTCTCGGCGCAGGCGGCAGCGCACGGGGGGACGCGGCCATCATACGGGCCTTCATGAAGCGTTTCCACGGCGTCATCTTTGCAAGAAGGGGGTGCGGGAATGGGGATTGGGATTCGTGGATTCGGGGGTTGCCGGCACTGGAGCAGACAAGCCGGCGAAGCTTAAGGAGGGAGACTTAAATAGACCCAGGTATTTTCATCGCAAAGGGAAGATGCGGCAGTGTAGTGGCAGGTGGAGGGGAGTACGAGGGCAACATGATGCAACTCAAGCTTACAAACGGTACAAAAAGCCCAAGGATTAATTGTTCATCAAATTTTTAGACAAAACCTAGATTGAACATGGCAGTAACATCTAACCCAACCACTCTTTTTCGCAGTCACAAACAAATGGATCGGTCTGATCCATAAATCAACATCCCATGCAAAAAAAATTATTTCAGGATGACTACAACTTGTTGTAAATAGCAGCCGAGCACGTTTAGAAGCCCATTGTCCACCTGAAACTTCTTTTTTTGCTGTTCAACGTGTCCGTCCATGAGAAATCTCTTGCGGTAAAACTTAAGCCTCATGGACAATAGTAACCTCGCATTCAACGGGAAGAATGTGACAAAGCTTCTGTTTGACTGGTTGGATGAATATCTTTCCATCGTTATTGTCCTCAAACGAATGTCATGAGAACTGAGAAATCCTGGTGCTTATTACGCCACCGATTGGTTTTACGTTTTTCTCCATGTGGTCACAGTACTTAAGTAGACATGAAGATTGGAAACCATTAAGGTCTGAAAAAAGAGTATGCCGAAAGAGCGACAGCTGAACGGTTAATTCTAGTACAATATATACGGGCTTTCAATGTGCATGAAATCATCACCTCTATATATAAATTCTCCAGAGATCGAAAGCATCGTAGCAAGCCAATACTTATGTTCAGATCAAAACTAGACATTCCGATATATAAGATCTTGACAGAATCCAGCAGCATTGATAGGCTATCCATGGACGAACTCTTCATTGAACATATAACATAATATTAGTACCCAAAGTGTACTCCAAGATGATATAAAACTTATGCGCACAAATGAAAAATGCAGCTTATGATTACAAATGTGTAGATGATAATATACGGTACCCAAAAAAGTGAGGAGCCAAAAACCAACTTCCTATGATCATTAAACGGATCACGAATTACACCCAAGGTCTCTAGTTTGGGGGCAGAGACGACAGTTATTTGCGAAGGTTTATAAAAATTATCAAGGAGCAACCTTTGAAGTGAAGGAGCATCTTCGATGATGAGCTGCTGTCCTTCAAAACAAATTCCAATGCTTTTAAGGAGAGGCGACTTTATTTGGAGACAACTGATAGGATTTCTATTCCCAAAACAATCAGCAAGCGCTCCAGGGCAGGGCAACTAGAGTGGATGATGCTGTGCAGTGAGGCCTCCGACAGATAAACCACCACAAGCGAAAGTTTTTTTAGCAGAGGAGTCGAAGCATTTGTACCAGATCATCTGGTAGATGGCATCGGGCAAAGGTGGCGGTGTGGAGAGAGGAGGAAAACCGCGAGATGGACAACGGTGGCGTGGGCATGAATTCTTGGTGTGTTCGTGGTATGAAACTTTCGTGGTAATGGTAGAACTCAAACTGCTGGAGTTTTCTGAATTCAGGGAATGTCAGCCAAGCGTCCACCGTGCCGGGTATGGACAGCAGGTAGCGTGTCGGGATGGAGAGCCGTTGAACGGGGCCCTGCTGGTGAGAGGAGACGATGGCTCTGAGGAGATCAAATTCAGGAAGGACAGATATCTGACGACAGTCGAGATTGAGGGGCGCGGCGCGCCATAGAGGGCGCCACCGAGTTGAGAGGACTTGTGTGCGGCAGCAATCCTTGGTGGGGAGAAGCGAGATGATCTCCTCAAGGATGACGTCCGGGAGATCGCTGATGCGGTCGACCGGAGATTCTACTGGTTCCTCAAATCCAAGTGGGGGGGCTCATCGCTTCTCCCCGCGATGCCGGGTGCGGGATCTACAACCGGCATCGCCGCTGGCGGGAGCCTCATCTTCTTGGCGCTGGGGCCAACCGACTCCATTTTCCTTGTGGGTGTCGCGCCGAGCTCACAGGTTTGAGCAGAGTAGCCAGAGACAAGCCTAGTGGCAGTGCGAGTGGGGAAGAAGGAGGGCTGGCGTTTTCTGTAGGAGTGGAAGAAGAGGAGCTGGCGTTTTCTGTACGAGTGAGGAAGAAGGTGAGCGGGGGTTTTCTGGAAGAGTGAGGAAGATGGGGAGTGGGGGGAATTGGGGCGAGACGGAAGTGTAAGTGGAAGCGAGGATGAAGGAGGGTTTTCCTGGGATCGCCCCCTCTTCAAGAAATATGGGCTTCTCCTTGCAAAAAACAAAAAAAGGGCTTTAAGATGGGTAGGCTTTTGTATCGGCCCATTCGGCTACCCGTGTTTCGTACTAGAGGTCCTTGTGCTAGAGGCAGCCCGAGACACTCTCCAGCTTATTGCCCATTCGAAAGAAAAAAAGAGATGCCTCCAGCTTATGGCTGCTCATCGGTAACCTTTTTTCAACTTGGCATCCACCAAATTAGAGGATGCAGTACTGGATGCAGACACTCACACTGGTCGCGTAGCGCGGCAAAGTGAGGTGTCAAATAACAGGCCTACAATATACTTACTAGATTGTGAAGGTACACAGGCTAGTCAACATTTACATTAAACTAAGCTTCAGAAGATACGGTATGCATACTAAAATTCAGAAGAACAAAAGTTCAACATGTTTATGCATCTCAATGATTCACCATACTATCTCTACTCCTATAAAAGACTTAGTTGGTGATGATGGTGTGTCTGCCATCCGTCATTTCTGACCATCAGATCTACATCTAACGACTATGATGTAAGTCGTGGCATTTTTGCAACAAGACCCCACTCCTCTGCTCCAATTTGCAGAAACCCCTTAGTATCTTGAAACCAACCACATCCCCCCCACCTCATCAGAACAACCACAAGGAATATATTTTGAGTGAAACCTAATACGAGTATATTTTTAGTGATATATACACCAAACTATAGTGTTTTTCTTTCAAGTTTGTGAACATGTATTATTCTATTTTGGATCCGTTGCAACACACGAGCACATTGCTAGTAACTAATACAAAGCTGTGAGAAGGTGTGGAAATAAAGAAAATCGGTCGATGCTTCTCTGAGCTAAAGGCCTCCCTGCGCACGCATTAATTTCCTGGGCATGCTTGTTTCTTCTCAATGTTGCGAGCACTTTGAGCATGTTGGCAACTCCACAGCTAGCTAGTTGCCTGATCATGAAATTCATGCTGACACATTGCAGCAAACACATGAGGCAATAGAGATGACTCAACATGAGTCCATATTGTGTAGTTCCCCTGAAATCATCTTCATTGTCCTGAATCTGAAAAGATAGGAAAACAATAGCTATACTTAAATGGTTTTGCAAAACAGTAGCACATATCAATAGCTCGGCATGACAAAACATGATCATCTGGACGAAGGGGATACTGACCTGCCTGAGGAAGCTTATATATAATTTCATAAGTCCTTGGTTGATTTCCACCTTCGGCTGCATTGCTTGTTTGCTACTCCACACATGACAGGATCGTTCCGCACTGCAATCAGCAAGTCAACGTACGAATAATTAAGCTTATTTCATCTTGCGGTGGTCATTGTACCTAGTACGAATGTAGGAATACCTGGAGCACCATGAGGTTAGCTGATAGCAGGTAGATGCAGCCATATAATTTTTGTGCTGTGCTACCAAAATTGAGGTTTGTATCCCTTCTCGTTATGAGAATTCTTCTTGAATTTGGTAGAATGTGACGGCTTGTTCTTTGCATCAAACTTGCCTTTCCCCTGAGATTTGTTCTTGTTGTTTTGGGGCTGGTAGGGCTGGAAGTTCTTCTCGTGTACCATGTGTTCACTAGAAGCTCCCTCAGCGACCCGAGCACGTGTGTCTTTTGCTCTCGCCTTCTCTTCAAAATGAAGAGTGCTAATGAGATCCGAAATGGAAAACTCATGTCTCTTGTTTTTCAGAGAAGTAGAAAAATAATCCCACTAAGGTGGAAGCTTGGCAATGATGGTCCCAGCAACAAATTTTGTCCGGCAACACACACTTAAAGTACTCAAGTTCCTTAGCGAGTGACTGTATCTCATGAGTCTGCTGAACAACAGAGCGCTCATCAGTCATCTTGTAGTCACAGAATTGCTCCATGACGTACAACTCGTTGCCAGCGCCCGAGGCCCCAAACGTGGCCTCGAGCGTAGCCCACATGTCTTTGCCGCTGTCAAACGACATATATGAATCCACAATGGAATCGTCAAGAACACTCAACAGGGAGGCTTTGAAGAGGGTATCCATGTTCTCAAAAGCTTCCTGCTGTGTAGGATTAAGATCGCCCTCAGGCTTACCCTTAGTGGCGTCATAGCAGTACATGATCTAAAACCAATATACTACTCTTGTGCGCCACCTTTTATATTGCACCCCCTTAAAAGTAGGCGGCTTCAAAAGCGCAGCAAAACCACTCGCAGTAAATTGCCTATAATCAGGTTTTTGGATTGGCTTGTTGAATATATGAGCAATTTACTATGAGATGTAATCCGAATCAACAGTAAATAGATCATGACAACAATTGCAAAGATCAAAGTAATGATGCGGACTAAACCAGGAGGACAAAATCACATACTGTACAGCGGGAGCAGAACCGCTGTGGTTGATGTTGTCACTCATGTCGTTGATGAAGAGGATACCGAGGTCGGGGAAGAAGGCTGTCGTTGAGGAAGTCGTCGCTGGCAGCAGTCACAGGAGTGTGCTCCCCAAAAACCTGATCGCCCCTCTCCCATACAGGATCACGAAAGGCGGGGTTCGGAGGACTGCTGTCCCTTCTCGCGGTGCACGCCGGAAGGAGGGATGGAGAAGAATTGCGTGGCGGCTCTAAGATCTGGAACGGTGCGAAACCATATGATACAACGGCGGCTAGGGTAGAGCCTGTTAGGTTGGTCATGCGAGCTAGTAAGACCAAGTATAATAGTAGGCCTTTGGCCCAAACCCCACGTCCAAGTCAATAATAGCCCCACTATCTAGAAGAATCAGAAACGGTTGAGTAATTAAGGCGTCCGTTAATTATTAATTAATGACTTAATAAAATTTCTGACTCACACCACACTTAGAGCATGGTTAATAGTATAGCCAACATCCGGCTATATGAAGTTGACACATCATCTAGAACCAACCTAATATGTAGCCTGCTTACAATAGTTAGTCCCTTTAGTATAATACTATATCATTAATAATGGCTCCACCTTTTGTCTCACAAAGTATGTGTAGTCTGAAATGTCGGGCGTGCAGCGGGCGGTGCCCTCGGTCGGCGCGCTGCTTCAACGACAGAAGTAGTGAGAGGTTGCGTCGCCCTGACATGCCATCCATGTGGAGCACCGGGCTCAGCTGGCGCCGGGCGGGAAGGTTTCGATTTTTTATTCAGTTGTTGTGCTGCTACCGTCCAATATTCGCGTGTGGTTGTTTGTAGAATAAAAAAGGAGGTACTCCTACTTATGTAGTTATGTTACTCGCACTATGGCTAGCCTAAGGTTAGTAGGTGACCTTGCTCTTGGCTCTTCGCCTCTTCCGGAAGTCGAACAATAATGGTGGTACTACAGTAGTACTTATGGCAATCTGACACCAATTGAACTGCTACACGTACACCGCTTGTAAGCAAAAGTTTCTCCTCGTGCTGAGAGTTAGTACGTACTCTCTCCAAAAAAGGGTTGACCATGTCATGGCTACCATCCCGTGCTCCGTCATTGAGTACGTGCACTATATATTCACGTGCCATCGAGGACAAAAAATATTGCATAGTAGGAGTAGGTGCCATCGAAGTGCACGACTCACTTACGCACTACTTATCTGATTATCTCCATTTTCTTGCATGAAACGTGCACCTTGATGCTAGATGTCTCGCATGTTGGAAAAGGATGAACAAAGCCCACGTAAAAAAAGAGTGGAAGAACATAGATTCCCGACGACCGAGAAGGAGCAAGGAACCTCGCGGTGGAGCGTCTGCAAGAACCTTGCGCGTTTCCCATATTTTTTGCCGCCTGCCCGCCTATAAGCAAATCAAAGAACATGAACTCTTCGCTAACCACTAGAGACGATACATCAGGATGCTAAGTTGAAGATATTTTATTAGTTTATATTGATAACCACGCAAGCAGCCACGCATGTACACGACGCATGCAGCCATGCATGTACACACGCCAACGCACTAACTCATGCCTATCCAACTCATGCACAAACGCGCACAGCATGGAGCACACAACGCACGTACACAACACATGCATGCACACACACTCGGCCGTAAAATGCACGTGAATAACACATGCATGCGCACACACTTGGCTGCATGGAGGCGTGCACCATCTACGGTGACGTCCGGTTCGTCGTGCTACGGCGAAGCTCACACACAACGGCGCCTACGCATCTCTTGCAGCACCTCTTTGCCGTCGTTGCTCAACGACTAGCCGGAGACGAAGACGACTGCAACCTCGGCCTTAGAGCTAGCACCGATGGAAAAGCACGCACGCTGCATGCACACGAGCACGTACGGAGTGCCCACGATGTGATGCGTCCCCAGTCGCCTCTACTCCTTCTGCACATGTTGTCTATGAAGGCGGCTGCATGCCTAATGATGATGTGGGTGAGATCTTCTAGGACTCATATGATGACGAGGAAAATTAGGTTGGTCAGAGTGGAGAGTAACTTAGTCTATGTTATTACCTTCATAGTGGGTAGTAACATATGGATAGTAACATGCAAGCCTTCATTAATTGAGATATAGAGTCATTTTACCTCGGGGTGTGTTATGTTACAGTAACATATTATGTTACCACAAGCATCTCTTTCCTCATTAACTCCATGCCACATAAGCAATTTTTTCTTGGGATGTGTTACGTTACTACCTAAGTTACTCCCACTATGGCTAGCCTTATGGGGGGTGTCTCCAACAGTGTTCCTCGGCTCGCACCTCTTGCATCACGGTGGTCGAGCTTGGAGTCATTCATCTGGTACACGTGGCATCTCAGATCTGGACACAAGGTGATGTACACCGTCAAGGTCCACGGTCAAGGGGGTCAGGGCGGACGCGACCTCTCACTGTGTCCGCCATTTGAAGCGGCGCGCCGGCCCAAGGCGCCACCCGCTGCACTCCTAGCTCTACCCGCCTCCTCGCCGCATTCAAAAACCTACATTTACTAGTACGTATACACATGCAAGGCACGTCTTATTATAACAGAGTGATTTTGGTAAAAGGGAAAAGAAGTAATATATGTACTAATAGATTCAAAGAAAAAGAAATTATAGTGATGTATAAATGCTGATATAAGTTCAATATTGTAAAAGCGGGAAGTAGTATTCATGCCATAAAACTGTACGTTCATTTAAAAAGAACTCCATGTTGCTTCACTTTTTCCACGTGTTCTTTTTTTTGAGAAATATCCACATTCTCCTACTAAACCATCTCGACTGGGCTCAATCAAACCATCTGGTGGTCATGTGGCAACACAGCCCATTGGAGCTAGTTATGCGGGTTTAACGGAGGGGTTTGATGGAGGCGAGGAGGCGTGTTCAGCCGGGCGTGCAGTGGATGGCGCAGTACTACTCGATTTTGCAGCTACTACTAGTATATTATAAAAAACAAAGAAGAGTAGTAGAGATAGAGATAAGAGTAGAGACTAGGGAGGAGCACCATCTACTGCTTCGTGGGCTACTCCTGCGCTCCATTCGGCGACCGCAACGTCCCCTACAGCCACTCCCTCCCGCGCTCCATTCGGGGGGCGCTGTTGAAATTTGGGGAGCACACTCTCGCGACTGCTGGCAGCGACGACTTCACCGACGATGACTTCTTCCCCGACCTCGGCAACCTCTTCCTCAACGACATGGGCGACAACCTCAACACCAACGGTGCTGCTCCTGTTGTACCGTATGTGTTTCTGTCCTTCCTGTTCGAAATCGTGGTAGAATTCATGTTTCTAGTCTCTGTCCTAGATTCGATCTGTTCATCTACTATGCTAGTCCACATGATTAGTTTAATCTCTGTTATAGCCGTCATGATTTATTTTATGCTTATTCAAACTAAATCTCGTAGTAACTTGCTCATATTCAACTTGCGCACCGTCCCCTACAGCCACTCCCGTTTCATGGACAGCCTGGTCGATGCCTCCAAGGAGCCCTTCGTCTATTCCTATGAGTGCCCAATGCCGTTTTTGGGCTCATCGGCGGACATCATGCATCACCTCCTGCAGGCGTGCGGCGATCACTACTGGCCCTTGGCGGAGAACATCAAGTACGAGACGTGCTACCCGTTCACTGTGCCAGAGTCGCTGGAGGATCACCGCCGCCTGCTGGTCTCGGAGGAGGACGACATCGTCTTCCTCTTGACCGTGGGCACCGGCGAGGCCCGCGTAGGCTGCCGCCCCGTCTCTGTAGTGTGTGTCAGGGGCAACGCCGCTGACGCTGACACTGACACGAGGCCGATGTATAGGTGCGTGCTCACTGTTACTACCCCTCGGAGGTACATGGGTGGCGACACTGGCTACATCAAGCTGACTACGACTGTGTCGAGCTGGGACCTTCCCGCTGATGTGGACATGGAAGACGCATGGTATGATTTGGCCCCCAACGCGGTGCACAGGGACTCCAAGGAGGTTCACCTGGACATCTGCATTACCAAGTTAAATGTTGATCATTTGTCATTGTTTAATGTAATCCGCTGTCTAAGCATGTGGAGACTTCCATGCATGATCTTGCTCTATTGGAGTATCGCGCATGAATAAAAGTGTATCCATTTATGGTTTAGTCTAGAATCTTCCATGTATGAAATTTTTACTACCGTACTGGTGAAAGACTTATGATGAACCATTTCTTACATCTCCTCTACCCCTTCCAAGTCATACTGATTTAATCCCTCCTTCTAGGTGTATAAGGGCATGGTTAATACTTAATAGTATAGCCAACTGTTGACTATAAGAAAGTGCCATGTCATCTGTAGCCAACATGTATAACAATCGATACTCAAAAACTAATTCTTAAAGATCATTTCTTGCAAAGCACAATAAGTGTTATTTCTTCACAAGTTTTGGATGCAAGTTGAACAGTTGAACGCTTTTGTTTGCAAAAGATACTTTTTTATCTATTTCACCCGGATGTGTGTGAGCTCTAGAGATGAAATAATATCCGAAGAAACCTATCGATGCCCGTTACACATGAGATGACCCTCACATCCTTTGTCAAAATAAACAACTCCCCGATCAATGCATTTTACTGTTCCGTGCAACGCATGGGCACCTTACTATAGATTAGTATGACCAAAAATTGAACTAACATTATATATAGTACGATAAATACTGATGCATGTCACCTAAAATTATATCATTGAAAACTATGTTCAAATATGAATCCAACGATATAGTTTTTGTTGACATGCACTAACATTTTGTCAGTTAAATCTTCAGTCAAATTCAATGGGGGACTAATAAACCACGACCGATGTAGTACTAGTGTAGAGGGCAGCGCTGCACCCGAGTCTCACTCTGCTCGTGGCGCGGCAGTAAAGCCGTCATATCACAAAACCCAACCACTCCCAGTAATAAGTGGCCTGGTAAAATAAACGGACAAGCAACCATCACATCCCTCCGTCTTGATTGTTCTAGAACACATGTGAGGTAGCAGCAGTGTACTGTTCATGCGAATCCTACTGATATTGGCTGTTGGATTTAGAAGATCAACGGTTATGATTGATGTTCTTAGTCCTACTTAAAATTGGTACACTATATAGTAGTATAGAAGTATAGATATAGATATAGAAACCCGCGTGGAATGCGAGAATCCAACTCCGGCCACACACGTCCGTTCAGGAGCAGGAAGCCAGCCAAGCTCCTCCTTCCACCATTTTGTCCACTCTTTCGGCGACATCCGACGAGCAGGAAGAGCAGTTCTCCGGCATAAAAGCCATCTAGGTGGCCCACTGAGCCTGGCAGCTCGCTTCTCCACCTACCTCGCCTAGCCCAGCGAAGGTAGTTGCCGTACTAAGCCAGCGCGTGGTTCCGCAGCTGGCCTCTCCAATATAGCTCGAGGAAGAGTGCCGACTTGCTCCACGCCGGCTTGTCGGGGAGCACGGCGGCACGGGCATCATCGCTGCCCTCGACGCCGCCGCGTCGTACAACGCCTGCAGTGTCTGCGACTGCGCCATCCGCCGTCGACGCGTGCGTAGCCACGACATGCAGGCAGAGAAAGAAGCCGCCGCGGATGTCGACGAGGTGATGCGGCTACGCGGATGTGGACAAGGTGACGGGCAGCACGTCCCCGCCCGCCGCCATCATCGAGGAAAAGTAGAACACGAGAGGCCGTCGCCGATTGTATTCCATGAAGGCCACCGCGAGGCGACGCCGGTGAATACAGCCGGTGTCTTGCTCGATTCTTCTTCTGCCGGATGCTGGAGGAGGAAAAAGAGATTGGGTGGCGACCATTTAGATTAGGTATTTTAATTCTACCAGGCTGGTTGTAATGGGAGTATTATAGGTAGTATCATGCATGCCAACTACTCCCTCCGTTCTTAAATATAGGAGTATTATAAGAGCATGGTTAATAGTATAGCCAGCTGATGGCTACATGACATTGCCACGTCATCTATAGCCAACCTTGTAGCCTTCAAGTATAATACTCCTCTGTCTAGGTGTCATCTTACGAAAACCAAATAATCCCAAAACACTTAGGCGCGGTGCATTAACTTCTACCTCGTTTCTTGTTTCTTGACATATCAACCAATAAGAGATGTGGGTGTGCATGCTTTTAGTGACTTGAGACTACCAAACACGACATGCATTGGTTAGTTCATTGCACGCAATGCTATTAATTAGCAAATAAACATTTAAGTTCTCTCGTTTTCCCCTCCTCCTTGGTCACGGTGCACAACCTAAGATACAAAGATGTGCTATTTCATCAATACAAGGCCCACCTTCCACTCTCACATCCTACCTCCGTCCTGGTTTATGGGTCACCTTTCTAGTTCGTGCCAAATTTTGACCAAATATTTAGCTAACAAAATGTAAATGCATGTCAACAAAAATTATATCGTTGGATTCGTATTTCAACATAGTTTTCAATGATATAATTTTTGGTAACACGCACGAACGTTTTGTTAGTTCAATCTATAGTCAAAATTTGACACATATACAATGGGGAGCAATAAACCAGGACGGAGGAATCGATGCCACGTCAATGTACCCACTAGAAACAAGTTAGACTTGTTCGGTTCAACCACCTCCCTAGGTGTTTGGAGAGGAATTGGCTAGCGTGAGGCGGTTCTATAGGTGGGCAGGCGACTTAAAACAAGGGAAAACGCGCGAACCAACTAAGACGAGGGAGGGAAGCTTCTACATTCACAGGGGACATGGCATTGGCTATTGGGCGGCAACATGCGAGTAGATGTACACTCTTCACTGGACGGAGGGAGTAAGTCATCTTTGGTTGTGCGCCGTGACCAAGGAGGGAAAAACAAGAGAACTTAATGTTTATTTGCTAATTAATAGCATTGCATGCAATGAACTAACCACTGCATGTCATGTGTTTGGTAGTCTCGAGTCATTGAAAACATGCACGCCCACATCTCTTATTGGTTGATATGTCAAGAAACAAGAAACGAGGTGGGAGTTAATGCACCGTGCCTAAGTGTTTTGGGATTATTTGGTTTTCATAAAGTGACTTATAAACCTAGACGGAGGGAGTACCTTGCTCATGCAAATATTAAATGCTTAGAGCCAACCTAACAGCCATTCTAAGAGCCAACCTATTATATGAGTATTTTTATGATGACTCTAAGTGAGGTGGCATCTCCTTATAGCCAACAGCCGGCTACATTGGAGCACTCCGGCAAGGCCTAGAGGTTAATTTGAGAACAAGTACCTCGAGGTTGATTTGACAGACATGACTTATAAGTTGACAGAGGTCATATGACCTCTTTTGGAAACATGTCGTAATGTAACGCGATAGACCTTCTTTCAAGTCAATTAGCATGTGTTCAAAAATATATATTAAAAAGTAACACAATAGACCTTCGATTAACATGTGTTACAAAAACAAAAAATGTCAAAAATTACAAAACAAAGATAACTTGGGAGTTCTGTTAGATGAGCTATCGGTAGGGAAGTTGGTCCTTGCTGATATAGGATGCCTCTTCATATCATTTATGGCATACCTGGATGACCACCTGGTGCCGCCCAATAGCCAATGCCACGTCCCGTGCGAATGTAGAAGCTTCCCTCCCTCATCTAGCTAATTCGCGCGTTTTCCCCTGTTTTTTGCCGCCTTCCAACCTATAGAACCGCCTCGCGCTAGCCAATTCCTCTCCAAACACCTAGGGAGGCGGTTGAACCGAACAAGTATAACTTGTTTCTAGTGGGTACATTGATGTGGCATCAGAAGGGTGTGATAGCTGACTCTTGCAAAATAATTAACTACCACGTTGGCATACATGAGCATTGGGCTCACTTCTCAGCGTGCTGGACGGAGGAAGGAACACAAGACAAAATGGAGCGTGGAAGGGTGCGAATCGATTGGCTCACGTGTGATGACCACTGGAGAAATAAACTCAGGTACTACGTTAAAAAATTAGTGCAAACACGGCCGTCTATACTATGAGTAGGTGACCGTGCGCTTGGCTCTTCGCCTCTGCCGAAAGTCGAACAATGATGATGGTACTACAGTAAATAGTGTACTACTAGTAAGCAAAGCTTCTCCTTGTTTGCGAGTAGACCAGACACATCAAAAGTAGTGCATTAGTCTCCAAAAAGGGTTGACCATGTCCATGGCTACCATCCTGTGCTCCGTCATTCAGTGTGTGCTTCTCGTTGTTCTGCGAGTTGACGAGACACATCAAAGTTAATACGTATTTAGTACTCTCTCCAAAAAGGGCCGACCATGTCCATGGCTACCATCCCGTGCTCCGTCATTAAGTACGTGCACTATTCACGTGCCATCGAGGAGGAAAAATATTGTGTAGTACTAGGTGCCATCATAGTGCATGACTCACTTACGCACTGCTTATCTCCATTTTCTTGCATGACACGTGCACCTTGATGCTAGATGTCCCGCGTGTTGGCAAAAGGATGAACAAAGCTCATGTCAAAAAAAAGAGTGGACGGACATAGATTCCCGACGATCGAGAAGGAGAAAGGAACCTCGTGGTGGAGCGTCTGCACTCATAATATTTTATATTATTTAGCGATAGAAAATGAACCAATCATCTCCACATTAGACCGGAAGAGTACGAAACACGGCAGCCCAGTGTAGTTACATCATACTGTACATGGCCAACCCATGCTATCACCATATTTCTTGGCCTCCGTGCGACACCTAGCTCTAGTAATCCACGAGCCTGTATCGCTTCTCGCTCCTCGTCTCTCTCAAAGTGCGGCGGGCTGGCGTTTTTGCCGTCTATTGAGGTCGGTTAACTCATCACATGTTAGCGACATGCCAAGAGCATTCTAAAAATATTACTGTACTCTATTGTTATGCCAAGAAGTGGAAGCGCTTTGACCGACGGACCAAACGAGACAGGCATGCCGTGCCATGAGTGGGTCTAGTTTCTCATTTTGAACTTGTTTGGTGTAGTAGTAACACTTGGTTTTGACTATTGGTAAGATTTTATATACTCCCTCCGTCTAGTGAATAAGTCGTCTTAGATTGTGCACCGTGACCAATGAAGAGGGGAAAACGAGAGAAATTAATATTTATTTGCTAATTAATAGCATTGCATGCAATGAACTAACCATTGCATGTCGTGTTTGGTAGTCTAACTCATTGAAAACATGCACGCCCCACATTTCTTATTGGTGGATATGTCAAGAAACAAGAAACGAGGTGGGAGTTAATGCACCACGCCTAAGTATTTTGGTATTATTTAGTTTTCGTAAGGTGACTTATACACCTAGACAAAGAGAGTAGGGCCTCATGTATTCTTCGAGGATGCCTTTGACTATTGATAAGATTTTATATAATTTGAAAATTAAATCATTCGAAGATCCTTTCACGTTCCGTTTTCAAAAAGAAAAAAGATCCTTTCATGTACGAATTTGACAGTATGCTTTGAGCAACTTGCATATCCTATACTGCTCCTGTTTGGATACTCTAACTTAGCTAGAGGTTAGACTAACTCATGACTAACCCTGAACTAACTGTAGCCAAAGAGGTGTTTCGGTGACAGGGTTAGATTGACAATAAATGCACTTGATGGAGAGAGAAAAGTGATTTTTCAGTGGACCCAAGGAGGTACTAGTACTTACTGTGGGAAAGGTGAAGTGATGGTTGCTTCGCCCAAGTAAGTCGCCGGAGCCCGGAGCCGCCTCGTCCGTCCGATTCCCCTTCTACGGCTAGGATTAGGTCTAGGTTTTTTTTTCTCGAATCATTATCCTCTAATTAGTGAACGCTCCTGAGATTAGATCTGGAGCGAACGGTTTTCATTCATTAGCTTCCCATAGTGAACGTTCGCTTTTTAAATTTTTATTTTCTTTTTAATTTCTGCCAGGGACCTATTCGTAGTTTTTTTTACAGATTAGTCCCTCTGTTTCAAACCATCACAACTTCTTGCCAGTTTATCCAAATCCAACAAAACCAGTGCCAATTTCTTCGTTATGATCCCCTCTATCCAGTAATCCAACTCAAACATGTTTTTGAAATTTTAAAATTTGAATTAGACCAGATTTGAATTCAAACTTTGTTTGATCGTAATTTGAGTTTCGTAGCTCTGTTTGAGTTGATTCTTTTTGCAAATCGAAGCTCTTGACCTAAACTTTCTGATAAGGCCAAATTCACATAATTTTGGTACTGTTAGAAATTGTTTTATGTTGCAAGAGTTATTAGCTTGGTTTTGAAGTTTTCCAAATTGTTTTCCTCGTTCTTTCTGATCTTTTGAGTGATTGCTTATGTGTGGTTACCATTGCTTGCTTATGATAGATTGACCGGAGTGTGACGAGTAGATCTATCCAGAGTATTGAGTGCGAATCATCTTCATCAACATTGCAGGCAAGTAACACTTTGATCATACTTTTCACTACCCAGTTTTATTGCATTAGATCAATCCTCAAACATTGCATGGTTAGGATCTAATTAAATTGTGGGTATTGGGAAGTAGTTGAGGTAGTACCTATTGACCTTTATTATTAAACCCTTGGGAGTTACTTCTACGTTGCTTATATCGCTATGCTATGCTTGTAGACGTGGATTGGGTTTGAGTGTATCCATGACAGATGTGAGATTGTTAATATATGGTTAAACTTAAGGTGGCAACTAAAACTCACATCTGGGTGGAGTGAGGCACCTGGAGAACCCAATGCTGCCTGTATTTTTGGATATCCCGGAGTACCCGTGTGATCATCCTATGGACCGCCACCCAGGCTCAAAGGGATCATGAGATTATTCATGCTAGAAACTTCCGTGTGCAGCCACAAGCTATTATGGGCTCTAGCATAGTTGATTAAGTTGTGTGAGCTCTTGAAGAGGTAGACTAGCAGATGTAGGGGAATGTAGGTGGTACTGTCTACCCGGAGTAGAGAGTTTACGCTTCTGAAAGACTGTGTCTCGGTCATCCGTTTCTCAAACATCATGCAGTGCGAGAATCAAGCGGAGGCGATCGAGTCTTGTGGGGAAAAGTGCACAAACCTCTGCAGAGTGTACAAACTAATCATGATTAGCCGTGTCCCCGGTTATGGACATCTTGAGTATCTAGTTCTTGATTATCCTGTTGATCTCATCATGTTACTTTAATTAATATTGTTGGGTTAATGATGATACTTAATTGGGATTGAGATGATGTCAACCATCTCAATGTTTCACAACCACCATGATAGTTAAATAAAATTTATTCCTTTGCAGTAGGGAAAAATTGGCTTTTCGCAAAAACATTATAACCATAGAGCTTTTCCACCAGCCATATATGCATGTAGTGATAGCCCTTGTTCATCATTTCTCTATGGTGTTAATTTGCCAGCATATTCCATGTGCTGACCCGTTTTCGGGCTGCAACGTTTCATGTTGCAGGATTCTTACGACGAGTAAGTGATACGTTAGGGTTACGATTTCTACACTCAACTTTGCCGTTGGAGTTGATGGGAATCCACAACCTTGTTACTTCTGCTATATGGATTGAGGTAATAGTATTTACGTTACTTTATACATGTGATTTACCTCTATTATAAATCCTCAAGTACTGTGTGGGTCAGCATACCGATCCAGGGATGACACTTAAGCACAGAGACTTGATCCATTCGGGTCAGGTCGCTACAAGATGGTATCAGAGCACATGTTGACTGTAGGACGTGACCCTAGAAACTGGCAAGCCCATAGGAAGGATTTTCCCTAAAACTTTCCTTTTCAAAAAGATCTTTTACCTCTCTCCTTTTCTGAGCTTATTCAAATATTCCCTTTAAGTGAGACCATACCCTTTTTCCTTTTGGACCACTCGAAGATTCGACGGATAAGACCACTTCAAGAAGTACAGATAACTAAGACCATTCGGAATGAAGAGGATTTTACCGTGCATTATGATGGAAACTACAACGGTTGAAGACTCCGAAGACTGGGAGAATTTGAAGGCTCTGAAGAATTGCCAGATGTGTATGACCTAGGAAGGTTACCCTTATGGAACTTGGCAGACTATGGAAGCCGTCAATGCCCGAGATCAAGGTGTATCGGAGAAAAACCGAAACATGGAGCATTAGAAAACAAAGTTTTTCCAAGGAAAACCCTAAGGCAGGAGATATCCACTATGGAGAGATAGCTCATGGAAATGACAAGGACAGAAACACGGCTATCCATGATGTTATCGCCCGCTTATGCTATTGTCACCGTGCCGAGTTAAGCATGCATATGCATGGAAGGATTGGATGGTAGAAGGCTGATGGAGCACCTATCAGCAAGATGAAGTTTCAACTTTAGACTGGTGCATCACCAGGATCTGGAGTATTACATCAAGAAGTTTTTGACAAAGAAGTGTTTCGTAAAGAACTCAGAACCCAGAAACTGAAAGTAGCCAAGCTGGGAATGCAAAACCTCGAGATAACGGAGACTCGTCAGGAACTGAAGGACAGTAGGATCATGGTTCATGTCAAGGATGTTGAGACCCAGAAGTTGGAGCGCAACTCCAGAAATATTAAAGGACGTCACGAGAAACTTCGCGTCAACAGAGATGATTTGGCAAAAGAACTTAAGAAGGACAAGCATGATTGGAAGAAGCCATCGGAGACATTAACAAGACTTGAAGAGTTTGGCGACGTTGAAGACTTATTGACCTTTAGAAGACCAAACCCCTGTTATACCTACGTTAGATGCGATGTTTGTGAGCTGTCATTTGTTTGTTGTTTTTCCGACAGCCACAATAAAAACCTGTCTCTTCAAAACTATTGTTTGTATTGTGTGCATCCCTCTCGACCTCTCTTATCTCACCCCAAACCCATTGACCCAATAGAGGATGAATGGAGATGAGCTTGTATTTTCTGGACCGATGAGTCAATTGGAGACGGGCCGATGGATTCAGAACATGGATGATCACATGGAGAATAACCCTATAGCCGGAAAGGATATGACCCAACATGCTCTTCAATGTTTTGAAAGAGGTGCTGCTACTTGGTAGAGGATGTACCAAACCATCAATGGATGGCAAGGAGTAACCACTTGGAAGGAATTTAAGTGGACTCTGTTAAAGTCTTGGCTTGTGTCCCAGAAATTGAGGCCTTATGGAAAGGATATGAAGAAACCTTGTGCATACAAGCTTTGTGGAGAAATAGGACACAACCATAAAGGAAACAAGGACGAATACCCTCATAAGCGTAGGATTGCCAAAGGAGTGAGCCGAGGATCTCAGGGAACTTCGGTTGGACATTGTTCCCAAAGGTTTTGTTGCAGCAATGGGAGTTCAGTCTACATTGTTGGGAAAGATCCGTGAAGCTCAGAAGGATGACAAAGAGATTGCTGAGGTAAAAGAGAGGATGAGCAAAGGAAAGGCCAAAGTTTTTCATAAGGATGAGCACGACACCTTATGGTTCGAGGACCGTGTATATGTGCCCAATAATGCAAAGATCAGGAAGTTAATACTTCAGGAGGCTCATGACTCACCATACTCGATTCGCCCTGGAAACACCAAGATGTATTTGGATTTGAAGGAGCGTTTCTGGTGGACTGGTATGAAGAAGGATATTGCAGAGTATGTAGTCGTAGGTGATGTATGCTGGAGAGAGTAAAAGCAGAGCATCAGAAGCCAGCAGGGTTACTACAGCCTATGCCGATACCCGAATGGAAGTAGGATAAGCTTGGCATGGATTTCATTATCGGATTTCCCAGAACCTGAACAGGATATGATTCTATCTGGATAGTAATTGATTCGCTTGACCAAAGTGGCTCACTTTATCCCAGTAAAAAACCACCTATACAATTTCGAAGTTGGCCAAGATATATATGACCACGATCGTATGCCTGCATGGAGTTCCGAGGACC